>NC_132784.1:58084763-58419763 GCF_048418805.1 Vulpes vulpes
CCATGTAGGGCAGCGTGTGGACTGTTCAAACTGCTTTCCTGAAAATGAACTTCATGTTTTGAATAATAGATGTTTATCTCCCAGGTTAAACCTTAAATATTCCCATTTTCACTGAAATGACATGTTTTTAAAAGGGTGAAGTTGTACCCAGAATCCACTGCGCTCTGCATGCATTCAGAGAGGCGGCCCAGGGAGGCCCTGGGGGACGTGGGAACTGTCATTTCCCAGTGGTGTGAGCGAGTGGGGCTGCCTCCTCTGCCATGGACACGCCTTGGCCACATGAGAGGCTATTCTGGCCAAAGACTCATTTACGCCTTATTGTGTTAAATGTCACAGAAAGAAACCGCAAGTGGCAAAACAGGGCAAATCAGCCCTTAATCAGGCTCTGATTTTACTTGCACGTCGCCTGTTATGAAAATGTAGATTTGAGTCCAGCACAACACAAAGGCTCCTTAGCTCATTAAATCTGCAAAGGATTGAAGTGACCCTCCCCCACAGTGAGGACACGGGATTGAGTGGGCCACACAAGTGGGTCCTGGCCTTGACCCTGACCCAGGCGTGCGGGTGGGGATGCTCGTGTGTTCACGAGGAGAGTACTTTGTCAGTGAGAACTGCCTGGGAATGGGCATTGTGGACAGGTTCTCCACATGTGGTCTCAGTGAGGTGCTTGTGTGCACAGGGCCGCAAGACCGTGTGTGGACATGCAGGGCTGAGAGGAGCAGCCCTTCCACACATGCTGACCACACGGGCACAGCATCCCCGGTCCCTCTGCAGGCATCTCCCCAGTGGTGCTCCCTGCCTGTGTGCACACGCCTGTCAGACACGTGTTTGGTCCATGTGTGTCAGGAACCTGTAGATCTGGACCATATTATTTTAATATGAAGAAGCCACTTTGATGATGACCACGTCCGCAGATGCGTGGGACCCTGTTACAGGCACTAAAAGATGAAAATGGCGTGGCCAGTGCACAAGTTTCGGGCCACAAGCCTTAACCACACACAGCACCTCTGTGTCTGGGGAGCCCTCCTGTGAGCGTATGCATGTGTGCATATGTGCTCTGAGTGTGTGGGGTGTGAGTACACACATGCTCGCGGGCGTGCACGAGTGTGTGTGTTCTCCGTCCATGCACACCGTCTGCAGGAAGCACTGGGAGATCCCTGGGGTGATGGTCAGAGTCTCCCTACTGAACCGCCACATGGTGCACACGTGGTGCCTGGGCCTTGGCCCTGCCCTGTGGCCTCTCACGAGTGCCCGGTCCTCTTCTGCCCAGCGGGTGGCAGGTGGTGGGCTGGGCCCAGACATTCAGTTTGCTGACAGTGCATAGATCTGCCTCCTGAACAGTCGTCGTCGTGGGTTGTCCTCTGGGAACTCAGAACCTGTAAGGAACTTATCTTCTAATTAAATTAAAACAGTAAGTACATGTGTCTTTCTGAGCCTGGTTTTGATTAACGGCTCACTGCTGCCCTGCACATGTGGAGAGGCAGGTGCTTGCTCCTCTGGGGTAATGGACTCCTAGGGTGGATCCCCATGACTCCTCTGTGGTGTGACTGCAGACGAATGTGTTTTTTATTCTAAGTTGGGTTGAGGGTGAAGACATTGTTGTACTTAGAACAAATGTTGTGAGGCCCTGGGTGCAGGTGGTGACAGGGAAATGGGTGCTCGTGGACAGACCTCCGGGCAGCGTGACCCGGGCACAGCTGGCCTCTTCAATCCGACCTGGGGCTCCCCTGGGGGCTTGGGCTCTCCCCCACATGGGAATGAGGTGCATGCACTTGGCATGTGGATACCTGCATTCTCCGGAGACGAAAGGTTTGCCACCCGAAGCTGGGCTGGCCTTACCTTCCTGCCTCCTCGTGGCAGCTGACGGGCATGCGCCACTCACATGCACCTCTGATTCCATAAAGAGCACCTTCCGCCTGAGGCCAGGGGAAACGTGGGGTGCAGACAGGAGTCTTCAGAAGCAAGCGCTCAGCCTGGGGCCTTTTGTGTTCCCATGGCGTCTCGCTGGCCAAGGAGGCAGGACAGTGATGGTGAGTGGCCGACCTGCATCCCATCTGAGGCCACAGCTGCACCTGGAGAGCCCCAGACCTGCCCGCTGTCCCGTCAGCCTCTGTCAGCCTCTGGGCTGCTGTTCCTGCTTCTCAAGTTTATTGTTTTCAAATTGGGATGTCAACACGAGTATAAAAGCTGCACCAGTTTAGGCGGGATATGCGTGAGGCCTGAGCCCTGTTGCCATGAGCCTGGCCACGGCCCTGCCGCCTGCACAGAAACCTCCCACTGGTTCACACGGGAGCCCCATCTGTCCCCCCCCCGTCCCCCGCTGTTCGGGCCTGCACTGCAGGGCAGGTCCCTGTGACCCCATACCGGCCTCCTTGTGTGGGTGAAGTGACCTCAGGGTGCCCTCCCACCTCCCTGGCCCTGCCGCATGCCCCTCGGGTACCCACTCTGTAGCAGGTGCTCTGGGGTGTCACGCTCACAACTGTGCTCTGTGGGTGGGATGGCAAGGACGTGTGTCTGCTCCTCAGGGCCATTCTTCCATAGGTTCTCAGCCCCCCCCCCCATGCTTGCAGGTCAGGGTGCTGGCTGCTGGCCACACGACTGCAGGCAGGCAGCTGGCCTCCAGGCTCCTTTGAGGCACTGGTAGCCCCCAGCCCCGCGGGGTCATCTGGCAGCGGCGTTAGAGCAACTGTCTGTTGTCGAGGAAAGTGAGTGTGACTATGAAACGCAGAGCCAACAGCTTGGGATTGCCAGGCCCTTCCCAGGATCCAGGCTCTGCTATGGGGCTTCCTGCCATGGTTGGGGACATGAGCTGGGGGCACCAGGGCCGCAGGGAGCCCTCACCTGCCCCAGGGGCAGAGCGGCCCTGAGCAGGACAAAAAGGGGCCAACTTTGTGTCTATCTGGAGTGTCCTGTGTCATCAGGACATCAGGACAGGGTGCAAGGGAGAAAGTACCCTATCCTGGTGGTGCACATGTGAGTTTATTAGGGAGAAGTTTTCTGCAGACGGCTGAGTGCTGTTTCTGGGAGGCGCCAGCAGCATGTGGTCTTTATAGCGGACAGTGTCACAAGCTGCCAGGGAGACACACGAAGGGAGGAGGTGGGCTGCAGCGGGAGGCTTTGCGGGGACGCAGAGCCCCTCCTAGCTGCTGCCGGCATCTTGGGTGCTGCTCAGGGTGGTGCCGTGGCATGTGTGCAAGATGTGTGTGTGGGGGGGGGGGCACACGTGGATGTGTGTTTGAATGGAGGCAACAGGAATGCTCGCAGCTCACATGGGTCCAGGGCCATTAGGGCACCCTTGGGGTGGTATTCCTGAGTCCTTCACTGAGGGGCCGAGCTGCAGGAGTACTTGGCACCAAGCACCTGCTGCATGATTCCCTAGCAAGTCAGCCTCTGCTTGTCAACGTTTCAGTGGTTCTGGGCCGTTTTGTGCGCAGGTGCTTACTGGGGACTCTTGTTCTCTACGCAGCTTCACGGCTACTTGGAGAATGAACCGCTCACACTACAGCTGTTCATCGGGACGGCCGACGACCGCCTGCTGAGACCCCACGCCTTCTACCAGGTGCACCGGATCACAGGCAAGACTGTCTCCACTACCAGTCATGAAGCCATCCTCTCCAACACCAAAGTCCTGGAAATCCCACTGCTGCCTGAGAACAACATGCGAGCCATGTAAGCCGTGCCTGCGTGGCTGGGGCACTCAGGGCACGCGGGACAGTGCCGGGCAGTGTGGCCAGCATGCCCGCTTCTCCCCTTTGCCCTGGCCCTGGGCTCGGCACCCCACAGATCCGTAGGGTGACAGGTCCGTAGCACCTCAATGGCCGGTCCCGGCTGCCTGTCCACCATCAGGTTGCCCTCACCCCCTGAACATGACACCTGTTCATTTTTGGGTTCGCTGGCGACCAGATGCAAACGCTGCCTATGGAAGGAGTGCAGTGCGTCCAGGCAGGTGTCTCCTGGGAGGCTCTGTCGCTGCTGCCGCGAGTGGCTCTGAGGCCCAGCAGGCCTGCCCTCTGTGAGCTGACAACTGACCCTCCTGTGGGTAGCAAGGCCCATCCTCATGGCTCTGCCCCTCCCACTGACACCTCTGGGCGCTAAATGCAGTGCCATCTCCCCGTGCCGGTGGGAGGCTCCGTGGGCCTGGCGGGGTGGAGTGGGGCACCCTGAGCTGCACATCAGGGACTGATGACCCGTGTGGACTCTTGTTCTGGGCAGCGTGGACTGTGCCGGGATTCTGAAGCTCCGAAACTCTGACATCGAGCTGCGGAAAGGGGAGACAGACATTGGGAGGAAGAACACCAGGGTGAGGCTGGTCTTCCGAGTCCACATCCCTCAGCCCAACGGCCGGACGCTGTCCCTGCAGGTGGCTTCCAACCCCATTGAGTGCTGTGAGTACCGGAGCCAGGCCTGTGTCATTCTCTCATTTCTGTGACACATTTCCTGTCCTTGTTCGTGTGGATGCATGGACTCTTCCCTCCTGCTTGTGCAGTTGCTTCTGTCTCCGGCCTGCCGCATCAACCCCGTGGGGCTGCTCTGCAGTCATTCAGGTTTACGGGTTCTTGTGTGCTGCTGGCACCTGCTGCCGGCACCTGCAGGGAGGACAAGGAGGGGAGCTTGCTCAAACCTTGAGATGCATGCACGGGACCCCAAGATGCATGCATGGGACCCTGAGGTGTTTGCTCAGATCTCGAGGTGCTTGCTTGAACCCTGAGATGCATGCATCGGACCCTGAGATGCATGCATGGGACCCCGAGGTGTTTGCTCAGACCTCAAGGTGCTTACTCAGGACCCCAAGGTGCTTGCTTGAACCCCGAGATGCTTGCACAAAACACCAAGGTGCATGCTTGGAACTCTGAGGTGCTTGTTTGGGACCCCGAGGTGCATTCATGGACCCCAAGGTGCTTGCTGAGACCCAAGATGCGTGCATGGACCCCAAGGTGCTTGCTAAGACCCCGAGGTGCATGCATGGAACCTGAGTGGGACTCGGTCGTTGGTCTGGTTGTGGGGTGGAGCAAACTAAGTTTGCCGGCCCGCATAGGACTTGTTTGCCTTCCCTAGTGGCCCCTGGTTTTCCTTTCTTTCACCCTGTGTGTGATTCAGGAGCATCCAGCCTTGGACTTGACACCCTGCTCCTGCAGGGGCTCCATGACCCCTGTCAGTGACTTTGTTGACTTTTGTCGGCAAGTGAGGTGATTGACAGAAGCCCCACAAACCCGTGTGCAGTGGCTGCTCTGGGGGGCGGGACACGCAGGAGTCTTTGCAGGGTCTGGTGGGACATGCGGCCCACTGTCATGAACAGTGCGGTCACTGTCAGAACGTCTGCCACGGGGTGTGGCTGTCACAGGACACTCACCTGCCCATCCTAGGGAGCGTCTGGGTTTGGTTCCCTCACCTCTGACCTGAGAGTCTGACCCAGTTCAGTCCCCGGGACTCCCCAGCCGTGGCTGTGCCTTGTCCCCCGACCCCACGAAGCCCCAGGGACTTCCACCCTCCAGCCCACTGGCTGCAGGAGAACTGCTGGTGTGGAGCTGGTGGCAGAAACGCCCATGCTTGCCGCTGTTTCTGCCCAGAAAGCTTGGGTCGGTGGCCTCACTGTGCACTGTTGTCCCCAGATGACCCAACTGCCCTGTGCTCTGGTCACTGCCTGTCTTGTCCCAGCCCCTCTGGTCCCGTGGCCCAGACAGGACCGAAGCCCAAGGCCCCTCCGTTGGTTCACACGGGGCCCGCACACCCACAGTGCCTGGGGAGGGTCTCCCTGTGGCTCCCAGCTCTAGGAGCCCACGCTCTGCTCACCGTGACAGGGGGTGCAGTCCGCTGCTCCTCCCCCGGAGGCTGTGTCTGGGCCGCACACAGCCGAGGGGCCCCTGGAGTGGAAGGCTCACACAGGACATGCAGGCGCATGCACGCATTCCCCCACAGAGGCTCTCGCACAGATGCACACACGCACGCGCGCGCATTCACCCCAGGGAGGCTCATGCGCAGACTTACATGCATGCGTGCACGTATTCCTCCCCACCCCACCCCCAGGCTCACACACAGACGTACACGCGTGCGAACACGCATTCCTGCCTCCTGATTTCCCCATGTGCGCAAATCGGATGTGTGATCGCCCTGTGTGCGTGGTCACACGAACCTGCGTGGGGCTGCTGCCTCTCATGCAGGAGGCTGTCCTTAGGGTGGCCAGGGTGCCACATGCGGTTGCCCTAGTGCTCCGTGTACGCGCCGCGCCCCCTGCCCCAGACCCTGAGCAGCTGCCGGGAAATCCAAGTTCCTGACTGCCTGGCCGAGCCCGGGCACCCGCTCAGGCTGCTTCGTGATGTGGGGCCGGGGGCACATGCTCATTCTCCCTGTTCTGACCCCATGCAGCCCAGCGGTCGGCCCAGGAGCTGCCCCTCGTGGAGAAGCAGAGTGCGGCCAGCTGCCCCGTCCTTGGCGGGAAGAAGATGGTCCTGTCTGGACACAACTTTCTGCAAGACTCCAAAGTCATTTTTGTGGAGAAAGCACCAGGTACTTCCTGTATGAACAGGCCGTGGGAGTGTTTCCCCGCTCTGGGCACAGGTGGAATTGGTTCCTGGTGGCGGAGCATGGCCACTCTGCGGGTGTCTGTGCTGGGAAGCAGGAGCAGATCTCCTAGCTCTGCCTGTGTCAGCGGGCTGCCTTCCGCACGCTGGCCATGGCCCCTGGCACTTTGCCTGGACTGGATGGAGGGCGCCCTCCTGGCTGTGCACAGGCCCTGCCCCGGGCCACCATGCATGCCGTCTTGGGAAGCACTGTTCTGCTCTGTGGAGACAAGGGTTTCTCGTCTGGCTGAAGCCCAGCCATCTTGGAGGCAAGCATCTGGATGCGGGGCAGCCATGGCAGGTGGTGGGACCTGGACCTGGACCTGAAGCCTCCCTGGCATCCTTCAGGCTCACGTTCTTATTGGTGCCACAGATGCAGAGGCAGGTGCTGCTGCTGCGTGAGCCGTGGCACTTGGGTTCTCAGCCGTTCTGCATGTGTGTGTGTAGACCACTCCGAATGTGTAGACGTCAAAGTGGGTGGGGGCAGACCTCGGTGTAGGGAGTGGTGGGGCATGGTTGCTGCATGTCTCTCTTGTCTGATGTTTGGGCAATAGGCCCCTGGGTGTGCTGCCAGGCAGATGTGCGTGTGTGCGCAGCTCCTGCCCCGAGAACCGTCTGACAAGAGGCCCCTGGGCACCCGTGCAAATCACAAACAAGAGCAGGTGAGAGGGTGTGCGGGGCTCGCCTCTCCCAGAAGTTCTCTGCAGCTGATTTTGGAGCTGGTTCCCTGCCAAGCATGGCCAATGGGCATGAGGTCCTTCCCCTTTGATGGGGCTGCTGCCGCTAGGCTGTGTTTTCTCCTCCCTGTTTCCTGCAGAAACGGAGAGTTTTCCGGAGAGCACCAGTGCAGGACCCACGCTGATCACTAGAAACCAGCCCAGTGATTAGCATCCACAATGAGGTCTTGATTTTGTGCAGGAAGCTTAAGTGCCTCCATCAAAACGGGCTTGAGAGTTCTGCGTGTTCAGCTCAGTCATCCTGTGTAATCATGCACATAATTGGAAAACACGTTGTGAATTATGGAGAAAAACGACAAGGCATAATGATCAGAATTTGTGTTACTGGAACACCTTTTTTTTGGAGGAGGGTAATTTTGAAATGGTTTAACCATTTGAGCTTTGTATGAACAAGCATCGGTGGGGGGCACGGCCATGGCGCTCTGCTTGCCGGGCTGCAAGGAGATGCACTGAGATGCAGCCCCAGGAGATGCACTCTCCTGGCTACCACCCAAAGGAGAAGTCCATGCGGCTTCCTTCCCGGACTGGCCATCACCTTGGCGCCAGGATGGGATCATGGGGGTCTCCTGGAGGCTCCCCGCTTTGTGGGCACTGTGGGGCTCCTTCTCAGGGCAGGTCCCTCCGCCAGCCGGCACACTCACCACTCATTTCCAGGTCTCTGCTCCATGGCATCACAATGCCACGTGGAGGTTGGCCGCCAGCCCACAGTGTGGGGACCTTAGTCCCTAGGTGCGTAACCAGCGCCATCCTCACCCAGGGGCCCTCCAGCCACTCCCTGCAGCAGCCTGGCGTCAGGTGCACGGCCGGCAAGATGCGAGCATAGGTGGCAATGTGGTCAGAGGCCGCAACTGTTGTGAGTGGGTATGAACACTGTGGTTACACCTCTGGACGCTGTCACTGCTTGTGTTTATATTTAAATGAGGTGGTTTGCCTCTCATACAAGTCACATTTCCAAGAGAAGGAAACCACTTTGACCTCTGACTCCTGGCGGAGGCGGCTCTCACTCCACCTCACATGTCCTGATGCGCTCCGTAACTGTAACTGGGCTTTTCCTAGTTGATGTTTTGGAGAAAACACTAAAGTCAATTCAGGTTAAAAGCACAGCTGTCCTGCAGGGCTCTGATGCAGCCATTGGTCTCTTGGGAAGTTCAGTCTTCACGCTGCTGCTGGGCCGGTGCCAGGGTGGCATGTGAGCCGGGAGGCCTGAGCCCAAGCCCCACCATGGAGGCCCACGGGCTCCCAGCTCTTCCCGCTGGGACGCTGCTCTGGGCATCTCGGGGCACCTACCGCCTGCATCTGGGCCTCCCAGCAGCTGCTCTGGGCTTACTTAGGGCACCCGCAACCCAGGGCTTTGTGAGGGTCTCAAGGAGCAGTTCTTTCTGTTCGAGGGGTGCCCACAGCTGCTGTACCTCCTGGAGGGGTGCACTTCCCCACACCCGCGGCAGGAGCAGGTCAGAGATGGAGGGGCATGGGTGCCTGTGCTGAGGGCAGCATTGGCAGGTCCCTGGGGCCAGCCCAGATGGGAGGAGGGGCTGTGGAGTCCTTGTGAGACGTGTCACAAAGACTGTGGAGGGCAGCACGGAGCTCTGGCTGTGTAAGTGATGGTGCTTTCCAGAAGACTATCAAGATTTTGGGGGGAGTCCTTCCCTGTGTCTCCCAAAAGGTCCAGGTGTCAGGATACCTTTCCTCCGAGGATTCGGGTCCGGTTTGTGGCTTCGGCGTCAGAGGGCACTGCTGAGGACAAGGCAGCGTGTGGCAGCCTGTGGCTGAGTGTCTGGTGCGGTTGGCCCGGCCTCAGGCCGCCAGCCCCACATGTCACAGACGTACCAGCGTGGGAGGTGACTTGCTGACCTTCCCCCATCTGTAGCCACGAAGATGACTGGTAGCACTTGTGTGTGTGGACTAAGTCATGTATTTGTACACGTGTGCGTTTGAGTCCACCCAAGGGACGCTGTCGCATTGAGTACACATGAGGACAGCATGAGCCACGTGGGCTCCCTGCCGCTGAGGCAGGCCGGAGGCAGAATAGGTGAGCGCAGCAGCAGCCTGGGTGCGTCAGACTGTCGTGCTCTTGACCCCAGGGCTGTAGGGGGGCGTTCCCTGGGGTTCCTGTCTGTCATCCTGCCATTACTGAAAACTATGAGTGAAGCCTGTTTTGGCTTCTCTGCTGCCCACAAACCTCACCCAAACTTGGGGGCCTCCAGCAGCAGCGCCTTCTTTAGCTGGACCACACCCAGGGTTGGTGCGGGGAGCTGCCGTGAGCTGGGGCCAGCTGCCATTCTGTGCATCTAAGGCCTGGGCTGCTGTGCCCAGATGTGGGCCCCCCAGGTATAAACGTGGAAGCCAGTTGGTCAGGCTGCAGTGTGGGTGCCATTCCGACCTCAGATTGCTCTTCATTGGGTGCTCAGCGCTCCTCCCCAAGAAGCCCCAGGTGGCTCCGCTGAGGGTCGGCCTGGGTCCCTCCCCTTTGGTGGCTTCCCAGGTGACCGGCTCCTCCTCAGTTTGCTGGGCTGAGCCACCCACGGGTGGGCCCTCCTGGGAGGAGGCTCCCACCCCACACTTGGTCCCAGGTGGTGGGCGGGGTGGAGGGGCTAATGATCGGAGGAGGCAGTGTTGTCCCCCACACTCCCCCCACAGTGTGTGCCACAGGGAGTGGGGACGGCGCTCAGAGCGGGCCATGAGTCTGAGTTCCCGGGCCTGCACTAGCTCCACCTGCGCAACCCCCTTCCCCTCATCTCCCGGCTTCGTTCTGAATGCTCCACATGCAGAGCCATGGCTAAGAAAATCCTTTAGAGGTGACCAGATTCCAGACTCAAAGGCCGACATGGGCCTTCCCTGGTTGGTGAGCTTCAGGGTCCGCACACCTCCCTCCCTTGGGTTTGACATATGCCTGTTGCTCCCGAAGCAGGATAGTGGCTCCTGTGCTACCAGAAGCTTCTCTGATGTGGGGGAGAGTTGAAGGCTGCTGGAGGGGAAAGCGCGGACTCTGGCCCGTAGGATCACTGAGCTGTGTGTCCAGGCCTCACGTGTGCGTGTGTGTGTGTGTGTGTGTGTGTGTGTGTGTGACGTGGTCGCTCCTCATCTCTGCCCCCCACCCAGTTCCAGCGACTCTCAGGACATCCGCTAGGGATGACTTCATGTTCAAGATTGGGTCTCAGGCCACAGTCCGGAGCAGAGCACACCTGGGAAAGCCCCTCCCCACAGAGTGGAGGCTGGGGGTCCTGTGCAGCTTTTCTTGTTGTCAGGTACGAACCGGCTCACACATAGGCCTGGACTCAGATGCCAGTTTAGGTGTGGTGTGTGTGGTAGGCATTGCTGGAGCATGTGTGAGCACGTATGTGTGTCAGAGAGAGAGCACATGTATGAGAGCAAGTGTGTGTGTGAGCAGGTGTGTATGGTGGGGATTGTTGGACCATGTGTGAGCACATGAGTCAGGGAGTGTATGTGAGAGCAGGTGCATGTGTCAGAGTGTGAGAGCAGGTGTGTCAGGGTTGTGTGAGAGCAGGTATGTGTGTGAGCCCACTGCCCTGCCCCCCCCTCCCTCCCGGCCAGGTTGTGTGGCCGTGACACTGCCCAGGAGCCAGGGGCCCGCTGTCTCTCCGCCCCAGCCGGGCACAGCTGGGCACAGCCAGCGGGGTTACATCACGGGCCCTGGCCATCTGGGCTCTGGCAGCGAGGACTCAGCGGCAACCTCTGGCGCCCACCTCTCCCGCCCTGGGGAGCTGTGGCCTCAGGGCTGGGGTCCCATTGCCTTGGCATGCTTCTTCTGAAGGGTTTCTGGGAATTGCCCAGACATGGACACCCCCGGCCAGTGGTGCGGCTCACATACGTGCAGGTCATGACTTGGTGTGGGGAAGAAGGCATCTGCTCTGAGTTTTCCTGGCGTGGACATGGGAGGGGGCAGGAGGGGGCAGGAGGGCCCACCTATCCACAGGGACAGCTGTATGCCAAGGAGGTGACTTCCACGGGCAGCGTTCTTGGGCAGGTGGGGGGCAGCTTGCAGCAGCATAGCTAGCAGGTGCACCCACCAGGGCCTGGCTGCATGAGGCAGCAGAAACAGTTGGCGCCCTCGGACAGCATCACCTGTGACTGTGCAGGACTGGTGATGCTGGAAGCCACCCTCCTGTCCTGCTTCTCCTCCCCGGGTCAGGCTTCTCTTCACTAATGTCCCAGGATGTGCCCTGGTGCCCCCTGGGGAGTCATGGTCTCACCCCTCCCTCACAGGGCTCTTCTGTGGGGTGCCAGCATGACCTTGGGCCTCCCCTGTCCTTCCTGGGGCATGGTGACCAGCACAGTGCAGGGGGCCCAGTGTGGGCAGGGGGCCCGTCCACAGGCCTTGCGTCCCTGCCGGGAAAGGGTTGGCACCAGAATCCTTTCTCTGGACTGGTGGCCAGTGTTTCCCTGTGGTTTGACCCAAACTGCGCCCGGGTGCTCCTGTTTCAGCTTCACATCCAGAGAGTGGGCTCGGGTCCCTCCCCAGCAGGAGAGCTGTGTTCCGGGTCCTGCCCTCCCACATCCACTGCAGCCCTGGGTCTTGATGGGAAAGGAAAGGTGTGGAGAGGACGCTGCTGGGTGAGGTGGCACAGGTCACACACAGGTTGGAGAACTGACATTTTATCTGTTTTGCTGAGATATGACTGAGACCACGTGGCTCATCCACTTAAAGTTCATTGGTCTTTGGCTTGTTCAGAGCCAGGTAGGTGTCCCGCTAGTTCTAGAAATTCCCAGAAGCCTTCATCCCTGTTCCCCCCAGCCTGGCAGCTTCAGAGCCACTAGCTGTCCCTGTGGATGCTGCCCTGGACATGCATGGTGTGGGTCCCACTGTGCCCAGCTCCATGCCCCAAGCGGCCGTCTCCCAGGGATTCCCCACAGGAGTGCATTGGAATCTCGTCCCTTTGAAGGCTGAGTGGCGTTTGTCATGTGCATGGACCATGTGGGCTTATCCCTTCAGGGTAGACGCTGGGGTGGTGCCCAACTTGTGGTGCGGGTGCACCAGGAAGAACGTGTGCTCCCTTCTCTGGGTGGGTGTCCCAGAGGGGAGTCTGCTCGTGGAGAGTCACGCTCAGTGAGGATCGGCCAGGCTGAGCCCACGGTGGGACAGTGATCCTAGCTCAGCCTGGAGTCTCTTCTGTGGGAAGCGGGCACCCCAGAGTGTGAGGCCTGGGGGTGTCTCAGGCATGGGGAAGGGTGAAGACCAGCTGCAGGGGGGCACTCCCCTGTGTGGGACCCATGTGACCGGAACAGCCCCAGAGCACCTCCACCTGCCCCCATGTAGGCACCCGTCTTCGTGGCCCCCACAGGAGTGTGGAGCAGCCCCCCATGTGCACCCCGCCGTGGCCCCCTGGGGTCCTGGTCTACACCCGGCGGTGTCAGCACCCGGCAGCCGTGCGGGGTGGGGACCGTGTGCACGTGGCCCAGGCGGAGTCACCTGGGCTGCAGGGAAGCTGCGATTCCATGTGACGGACCGTTGGTCTCTCCACCCTGCCTGCAGGCAGCATGGCCGGGACTGGCAGACCCCGGCTCGGTGCTGAGACTTGGTGGGAAGCCAGGCGGCTCCGGAGCGCTCGGGAAGGCTGGCGACACTCCCGACGCTCCGGCAGAGGCAGAGGCCGCCCGGGAGCGTGTGAGTCAGCGCTGGGCAGGGAGGCTGAGCGGCCCGGCCGGCTGTGGAAGCCTCCGGGCGGGTGTGGCGGGGAAGCCTTTCCGATGACTCACCCTGCAGGGAATTCCCTAATGATTCGGAATATTTTTACTTCTGGGCTTGCGCACAGTTTCCTACTGAGGACCTGGGGCTCCTGATAAGGCTGGAGCTCCTCGGCTCTTCCAGGGCCAGCCTTTCCCGTCCCTATGGAGGCTGGGGCTTTGCTTAGTGCCCGCGTGGGGCCCACCTCTGGCTGGGCTTGGCAGAGGGGGCACCCAGGGGCTGGATGTCCACAGGCAGGACGGTGGGGCCCATGCCACCAGCTCCTGGGGCGACTGCGACTGGGTCCCTGCTGCTTCTGATGCACATGGGAGCCAGCTTCACAGTTCCCTGGCGTACATGATTATCAGCCACGTCGAGTGGCCTGGGCACTGCCATCTTGGGCAATTGGTCTGTATCTGTTTCTACGTGGATGGCAGCTCGCTGGGGATCCTCAGTAAAACAGGCCGTGCCCCTGCCTCTATGGGCTGGGCTGTGATTCAGTCACAGATACGAGGACTCAGGGAACACAGGCCCAGAGCCCAGGACAGGTGCCCAGAGTGTGCTGGGAGCCCTGGGCCCCTGAGACCTCCAGGCCCTGCCCTCCCCACCTTCCAGAAGCCTGGTGGTTGATGGGAGTGTCTGGAGGCTCTGCTTGTGCTTACTCTGCAGTTAGTGGGGCAGGCGTTTGGAAAGCTGAATGTACACGCACAGTGGGCCTTGCCAGCCTTGGGCTGACACTCTGACAAGGACCGGCGCCCGCAGGCCCAGGAGGCTTGTGCTGGGTCCACAGGCACTGTGCTGAGCCTCCCAGCAGCAGATGGAGGCCGTGCCATGGGCAGGAGGAGCACTTGGGTCACTTGCTTAGGGAACGGGGTCGTTTCAAATCCTTAAGTGGTGGGTGGGGCTCCTGTCTGCACGGCCTGGAAGGCTGCCCCGACCCCGGCCCCTGCCCGCAACCCCAGCCCATGGCCAGCCCCCGACCCCAATCTCCAGACACAGCCCCTGGCCCCCAACCCTAGCCCCTGGCCTCCAACCCCTGACCTTGGCCTCTAGGCTCAGTCCCTGGCCCCACCCTCTTGCCCCTGGTCCCCAGCCTCTTGCCCCTGGTCCCCAGCCCTTGACCCTGGCTTCCAGGCCCAGCCCCTGGCCCCCAACCCCAACCTCCAGGCCCAGTCCCTGGGCCCCAACCCCGACCCCTGGCCCCAGTCCCCCGACCCCCACGGCTCAGGATTGCCCATCAGCTCTGGGGGGTTAAGGATGCTTCTGCATTCCGGAAACTGTGATGCTTTGTGGGAGTCTTGGTTGGTGCCTTTGAGAATGGCAGAGTGTATTTTTAGTTTCCGATAATGTTTTCCTGGAGGAGACAGGGCGGCTGATCCCCTGGGCCCTGGTCTGCATCTTATCGCTGAGTGGGTTCATCTGGTGGGTAGTTGGCACTGGGAGCCCGGGCATCCCGAGAGGCCCATGTGTCCTGGCACGCCGACGCTGCTCCGAGCTCTGTGACTCATATTTCCTCCTGCTGTCTCCACCCTCCACCCCTGCCCGCCCTGACTGTCAGGCAGAAGAAGGAGATTTTGTCTAATTTATTTATAATTTAGGATCTGTTACACACACATACACACAATCTCTTCTTTGGAAACAGCAGGAACATTGCTAAGCGTCTCTTGCTGTAGTTGTGTGTTTGGGGACAGAGTCACAGGAGAGGAGGAGGAGGGAGTCCTCAGCAGGGGATGCCCGTCTGCCGATTGGGGAAACGCCCGCCTGTCGATTGGGGAAACGCCCGCCTGTCCCCCACGTGGCCGGCAGCCCTGGAGAGGCTCCTGAAGGCCCAGAGCTCAGTTCGCAGACATTCCCACCCCAGGCTCCCTGAAGCTCCCCCCTTGCAGGCCGGGACCCAAGGAACACTGAGCCCTTTCAAGGCCTATTGGGAGCCTTTTTATTATTTTTTTTTGAAACATGCAAATGGCCACTGGGGTAAAGTTAAAAATACCATATTTTGCATTTCTGTATCCTGATGTGGCAAAAAGCCATCAGAGAGAGGATTTTCTCCCTCAGCCGACCGCTGGTCTGAGCAGAGGCAGGACCAGGGCTCCCAGGCCCTCACGCGTTAGAACAACTCTGCTCCTAAAACACACGGGGGCTTTGCAGCCCTGGGTCATCTGGCCCCTGCTTCCTGGCACGCATGCACCTTAGGCTGGAGCTGGTGGGTACAGGGGCCGGGACACATACCTGGGTCAGCTCCCTGGCCTGTGCATCCTCTCCTGGGTCACGGGTGCTTCTCCTGGGCTTGCCTCCCTCAGAAAAGCTTGGCATGTAGAAACCACTCATGCCTGGCATGAAGCTGGGGCGGTGGGCCTGAGGACGTAGGAGGGGGTTGGATTTCTGGGGCATGCACTGCATGTGGCTCCCTCCTACAGAGGTGGTGGGTGGGTCCTTCGGGCTTCGCCAGGCTCCCTGCCCACGTCTGGGCCAGGCATGTCCTCTCAGCTGGTGACGCACATGTAACTGTTTGCTCTTCCGCGTTAACAGCCCGGGTGGCCCGAGCTGGTCAGAGGGCTGTGGTCCCCGGGGTCCCCTGTGCCTGGTCAGGGCTCACCATCCAGGCGGGGCACTCGCCCAGGCACCCAGACTGATGGGCTTCCCTCTGCCTCTTCCCCCTAGACGGTCACCACATCTGGGAGACAGAGGCCAAGCTGGATAGAGACCTATGTAAGCCGGTAAGTGTGGCTGGACACGCAGCCCTGGGGGTGCCAGTGCTCTGGAGGCTGGGCAGGGGGTTCCTGCGAGCAGGAGTGACTGGGAATGCCAGACTGGATCACGGAGCCCTGCCTGACACAAGTGCTTGTGGGACACAACACGAGTTCGAGGAGGACAGCAGAGTGACCACGGGGGGGCAGGACCCCACCTGGGCCCCACCCAGGAGGTGCCCTGTAAACCCCGACAGGGGACCACACACCCGTCCTCGGCCAGGACCGCGGGTGCACTGAGGGGCTCACGTCACGGGGCCACTGCCACCCTCTGGTTATGGTTGTGAGCAGGGGGGCCCCGGGAGCAGTGGCTGCTCCCGAGTCTCCAAGCTGCGCCAGCTTCCACCAGTGTCCTTGGCATGACTTCTTGTCTTCCGTCCTCAGAGAATGCACGTCACTTCATAGACACTTGTTCTGAACACGAACTAGATGTGAAGTCCGATCTCGTGCCACTCAGAGGTGCTCAGTCTCTGCCTGTGAGCGGAGTGCTGGCAGGGGTCGGGGGGTCCTCGTGCCTGCTCCATGCAGACTTTCTGCCCACAGCTGCTGGGTACCGCATGCACGTGTAGGTGCCTGAGAAATAACGTTGCCCCCGTGGTCGTAAGTAGAAGATATTCTTTGAGACAACACAGCTTCTCTGGCTTTGTGTGGCACGTGTGAGTGCTGGCGTCCTTCATCCCTGAGGCTTCTGGTGGCGTCTTTATGTTCAAAGTTGGTTTCTCCTAGGCTGCAAGTAGCTTGGTCTCACTTTTCACCCACTGACCATCTGTGTGTTAAGTGATATTAAAACTGACTGTTGCCATAGTGGGATTAACCTTTCCCGTCCAGTGTGCATGTGTTCTGCATGGTCCTTGGAAAAGTAGCAGGAGTCATCAGGCCAACAGCAGTTATACCGTGGCCAGCAGGTGACTGTTCACCTGAGAAGTTCAAAGTTCTTCCAAACTCTGTAGCTCACCCCTTGACTATGGACAGGCGTGAGGTCCCCTAGCTCACCCCCTGGCCGTGGACAAGTGTGTGGTCCCCTAGCTCACCCGTAGCCGAGGACCAGTGTGTGCTTCCCTAGCTCACCTGCTGGCTGTGGACAGGTGTGTGGTCCCCTAACTCACCTCTTGCCTGTGGACAGGTGTGTGGTCCCGTAGCTCGCCCCTTGGCCGTGGACAAGTGTGTGGTCCCCTAGCTCACCCCCTGACCATGGACAGGTGTGTGGTCCCGTAGCTCACCCCTTGGCCGTGGACAAGTGTGTGGTCCCCTAGCTCACCCCCTGATAGTGGACAGGTGTGTAGTCCCCTAGCTCACCCCTTGGCCATGGACAGGTGTATGGTCCCCTAGTTCACCCCCTGACCGTGGACAGGTGTGTGGTCCCCTAGTTCACCCCCTGGCCATGACAAGTGTGTGGTCCCCCAGCTCACTGCTGGCCATGGATAGATGTGTGGTCCCCTAGCTCACCCCCTGGCCGTGGACAGGTGTGTGGTCCCCTAGCTCACCCCCTGGCCATGGACAAGTGTGTGGTCCCCTAGCTCACTCCTGGCCGTGGACAAGTGTGTGGTCCCCTAGCTCACCCCCTGGCCATGGACAAGTGTGTGGTCCCCTAGCTCACCCCCTGGCCGTGGACAGGTGTGTGGTCCCCTAGCTCACCCCCTGACCGTGGACAGGTGTGTGGTCCCCTAGCTCACCCCCTGACCGTGGACAGGTGTGTGGTCCCGTAGCTCACCCCTGGCCGTGGACAGGTGTGTGGTCCCCTCGCTCACCCCCTGGCCGTGGACAGGTGTGTGTGTGTGTGTGGTCCCCTAGCTCACCCCCTGGCCATGGACAAGTGTGTGGTCCCCTAGCTCACCCCCTGGCCGTGGACAGGTGTGTGGTCCCCTAGCTCACCCCCTGACCATGGACAGGTGTGTGTTCCCCTAGCTCACCCCCTGACCGTGGACAGGTGTGTGGTCCCGTAGCTCACCCCTGGCCGTGGACAGGTGTGTGGTCCCCTCGCTCATCCCCTGGCCGTGGACAGGTGTGTGTGTGTGTGTGTGTGGTCCCCCAGCTCACTGGTGGCCATGGACAGATGTGTGGTCCCCTAGCTTACCCCCTGGCCATGGACAGGTGTGTGGTCCCTTAGCTCACCCCCTGACCATGGACAGGTATGTTTGTCCCTTAGCTCACCCCTGGCTGTGGACAGGTGTGTGGTCCCCTAGCTCACCCCTGGCCATGGACAGGTGTGTGGTCCCGTAGCTCACTCCTGGCCATGGACAGGTGTGTGGTCCCCTAGCTCACCCCCTAGCCCTGGACAGGTGTGTGGTCCCCTAGCTCACCCCTTGGCCATGGACAGGTGTGTGGTCCCCTAGCTCACCCCTGGCCATGGACAGGTGTGTGGTCCCCCAGCTCACCACTGGCCATGGACAGGTGTGTGGTCCTTCTGACAGTGCAGGGAAATGGGAAGTTGGCTTATTCAGGAATCATGCTCAAGGCAAGATGGTAGTGTTGTCTGGGGCCCCAAGGGGCCCTGGGCTGTTGGGGCGGTGTGAACAGGGAGCCTTGGTGGGCTTTGTTGAAGCCAGCAGGCAGCTTTTCTCTGCTCCGCGGCAGGTAGGCTTCCCAGCCCCGAGTGGAGATGTGGAGGTGGCCCTCCAACGCTGCTGGCTCTTGGCAGGCCCCGGGCCACCTGCGCCCTCACAAGTGGCTCTATCGGGACAAAGCATCTTTACTTGTGACTTCAGCTTCCTTTTCCAAAGCTCTGATCCACTTACCAGAAGCCTTTCCAGTCTTGTCAAATGGAAAAGATTCCTCCCTGGCCCCAGGGGGAAACCTGTGCTCTCGAGCTTGCTCCTCTCCCAGGATGTCCAGGCACCCTCCCGTGTTCACACGCGTGCACACGTCTCCTGCGGGTCCTGTCCTGTGTCCTGCGTGCCTGAGTAGCCCCGGGGAGGCGCCGTGGGCCGCAGGCAGCTTGGCTTCCTGCCGCTGCTCAGCTCACAGGATTGTCGTAAACACACCTGGTGGTGGGACAGACAGCTGGAGCCGCCCCCAGCAGCCTCCCTCCTGTGCCCCGGCCCCCCAGCTGCACTCTCTCCCCCCCCAGCTCCCCTGAGCACGGAAGAAGCCTGCAGAAATCCTGCCAAGTCTGCATGTTCGTTTTTGTGTCATTGGCTTGTCTTTTTTACTGAGTAGCTGCATATTTTAAAGGAAGCCTGTTAATAGTTGTTTTAAGAGAATCATAACAGTACGTGTGAAGAGGGAAGTACTTTAATTTTATGATTCATCCGTATCTCTTAATTGAGGTTTATTTTTATAGACTGATTCTAACTATAAAGGAATATATTATTCGTTGTGGAAATTTGGAGAATGTAGCAAGGTATAAAACAGAAAGCAGGCACCTGGTGTAATTGCACCACTGCTGACATTTGGGTGTCCATCCTGCCAGGCTTCTCCTGGTGCGTGCATGTTCGTGCACATGCATGTGCCTGCATATATGCGTGCGCACACACACACACACACACACACACTCGTTATGTTGCACACAGATTTTTTTTTAAAGATTTTATTTATTTATTCATGAGAGACAGAGAGAGAGAGAGAGAAGCAGAGACACAGGCAGAGAGAAGCAGGCTCCATGCAGGGAGCCCAACATGGGACTCGATCCCCGGTCTCCAGGATCAGGCCCTGGGCTGAAGGCAGTGGTAAACCTCTGAGCCACCCGGGCTGCCCTCGCACGCAGTTTTTAAACAAAGCAGAATCCTGCTGTGTGTGTGGTTTATGTGCTGTTGTGAGCAGTGTAGACGATGCAGTTTCTTTTTTTTTTTCTTTTTTTTTTTTTTCTTTTTTGACGATGCAGTTTCTTAAAGCGAGTTCAGGGACCTATCAAGAGCTGTTTGTTATCCCTGTTCTGTTCCTGTGCCAACAGGTGGCAGGGACGACAGTGCCCCTCACTGCACTCTCTTCCATGCCTCTTCCTTCACCGTGCTCCCAGGGGGATGGTGTTTTGCATACTCTGTTTAGAGAGGTAACAGAACCCCCCAGTCATGTAGAATCTATAAAAACCAAACCCTCAAGGCCGGGCCTGGTCTGACACCTCCTTCTGCCCTGTGCAGTCCGTACAGACCCTCGCAGGCCCCCCGTGGACGGCTCCTCGTGGCTCACCTCATTTCCATCCTCTGTTTAAGTAGGACCTCTTCCTCTCCATGTTTCCTCTTCTTCCGTGGTGGTCAGACCACTAGCTCTGTGCCCCACGGGGGCTCGCCGTCGCCAGTGACAGCCACGTACAGCACCAGCATTTCCTGCAGGGTCCCCGTCCACCTGTCCACATGCTCGAACTCTTAGGACACAAGCCCAGATGTAGACCCCCTGCCCTTGATCCTCATGTGCAAACAGGGAAGCTGACATTCAGCATGGTGGCCCCGGCCCTGAGCATGCACCCTCCCCCGTGTGACCCACCCTTCACCCCGTCGGCACCAGGTCTGGAGCGTTAGTTTTGCCAAGGGGACAAGAGGCTCATTGCCTCTTCCAGGTGGGACACGTATGGAAGCAGCGAGCCCCTTTAGTTGGGAGTGAGCATGGCCCCAGGGGATGGTGCCCCAGGGGCCCTGCCACCTGCATGTCCTCCCAGACAGGCTTCTGTGCCTTGGTTTCTTTATCTGTAAAAGGAAAAGGTGGGGCCTGATGTTCTCTTCAGTTTCCCATTTTAACATTTCTAAGATTCCATTACTTAACACGATTCAATCAATTTTGCTATTAAACTGGGTAACGAGCTACAGTTTCTTTAACAAAAACTTGATACGATGGATTTTTCTTACTCATTTTCTCTAAGTGCTAACTTAAATCATTTGACAAAGAAAACTGAAGAAACATTTTGGATGTGAAATCCTGTCGCTCCTGCGAAATCAAGCACAGCATGGGTGCCTGTGAAGACCTGTCCTCTGAACATTCAGGCACCCGGTGGTGTCCACCACTGACCGCCAGCCTGTGTCTCCTTTTATCCCATGCTGCCCACCTGACTTGTTTCAGGCCTATACTGGAAGGAGCAAAAATTTTGTGACCATGTTGCTAATTTGTATTTCGGACTGTGAGACAGTAACAGTGCCCACCAGGAAGCATCTGTCCCCGTTTGTGCCATACATTCTCACTGTCCACCCACTCGTGTTGAGCTCACCTGCCTTCCATTCGAGGTTGTCTGGAGGGCTGTGACAGGCATCGGGCCTTCGTCCCATACCTGTCCCTGGGATGCATCTCCAGGAAGCACCTCCCCTGGGTCCTTTTTTTTTTTTTAAGATTATATTTCTTTATACATGAGAGACCCAGAGAGAGAGAGACACACACAGACAAGAGAAGCAGGCTCTCCTCGGGGAGCCCAGTGCGGGACTTGATCCCAGGACCCCGGGATCATGCCCTGGGCCAAAGGCAGACGCTCCACCGCTGAGCCCCCCAGGTGCCCTCTCCTGGGTCTTCATCCTGTCACCTGAGCACGGCTCCATCCACGAGCCCTGTGTGAGACTTTAGCCTGCAGAGGTCACTGGCCATGGTGGTTGGGGCAGGCAGATGCCTGGGGGTCTTTCGAGGACCTCTCCGGCTGAGTGCCCCCTCTGCCCTGGGCTCAGCACCAGCGGCTTGGCTCAGGGAGGTGTCGGTGGTGTCCCCGCTGCAGCCCCAAGCCAGCCCAGCTGCCCTGCGCCCGCCGGCCCTGGTGCCGGGCTGCCCACGTCTCGGGCGAGCTCTCTGGGGCAGCCGCGAGGGAGCCCTGGCGGGGCGGCGCGGGCTGCTCGGTGCCGGTGCGGGCTGCTCGGTGCCGGTGCCGAGTGCTTCGTGTGCGCGAGATGCTCACTGTCTCCCCCTCTCTGCCATTTCTCACCAGAACTCGCTGGTGCTCGAGATACCGCCTTTTCGCAATCAGAGAATAACCAGCCCCGTCCAAGTCAGTTTCTATGTCTGCAACGGGAAAAGAAAGAGGAGCCAGTACCAGCACTTCACCTACCTGCCTGCGAACGGTAACGCTCTCTTTCTAACTTTAAGTGAAAATGAACCGAGGGGGCACTTTTTCTAAAAGACGGAAATGCCGAGAGGCCGTCGCCACGAAGCAGAGTGGTTGTTCCGTTGTCTGCTTAAGCTGCATAGTCATCCTGTTAGCAAGACCCTGTCCTCAGTTTTCAAAGAAGTGAAGCTTCTGGTGTGTTTTCCTTCGTTACTGTTCTGGGCGGGGGCTGCATCTTGAGGTAATTACTGATCATTTTGCTGGCTGCTTGCAAATATAGAACTGCCCGGGGGGAGACAAAGGACAGCCCTCTGCGCTCAAAAGCTGAGGTGGTCTAGATGTGTGCTTAAATTCTCTAGATGTTTAAGGTGGAAAAGCAAATAGTCATAATTATTTTGCAGGTGCCTTTAGAAATAAACCCATGCTATTGAGCCTAAAGGCTGGTGCTTGATGTGGTCATTAACTAACATTAACGATTTCTGTGCTTGTGCTAATGTCCCACATCACATTCTTCTGTGAATAATTGCGTCTCCCGGTGACCATGAGGCTTTCAGGCCCAAGCACCTTTGACTCAATGGGAAACTGCCCTTCCTGAGATTATTCACACACTTGGAGGGTAGACGCTTAGAAAATCAGTTTGCCATTTCAGCTTAAAATGTTTCCTGGAAGAAAATACCGGCGTGTTTTTTCACCCCCTGAACCAGTAGAAAATAAATGTGCTACGCGTGGTCCTCAGAGCATTGCCTGGCACTCTGACTGGGGGCCCGGGGTGTGCGCTCAGAGGGGACGGCATCGCCTGTCATTCTGAACGGGATCGTGTCCTGTTGGCTCAGCTCTTGCCGACGGTCTTTGTACTGTAGGTCTAAGCACTTAAGGTATTCGAGTCATTTAAGAGGAAGTTAACATTACACTAAAAACTATTGCGAAAGCAGCCATGTTGCTTTCTTGGTAAAATCAGGATTCTCAGAAGGTTTCGTTTTCTCTACCCATAACGTGTCATTTACAAAACAGACTAGACGATAGAAAGCCCTGGAGCATCTGTGTCGACGTCAGCTAGAATTAACTGTTTCTTGGGCAAATGTTAGCTGTGCTTTTCAAGATTTGAATAATGTGATCTTGTTATAAAATGACCACATCACAAGGTGGACCCAGAATAGGACTGTGGAGTAGGAACGTGTGCCTGTGAGCAGCTCCACCAGAGCTGTTTGGTCTCAGATCTGTGACCCCGCTTGGGTTTGTGGGACTGCCTCGTGCAACCCAGCCCAGCTCGTCTGCTCTTGGACTAAGGTGCAGTACATCTTACAAGACAAAATATTTAGTTATTTTTGGAAAATGTAATGATTCTGTTCTAATTAAACTTCAATCATGGTTGACCAAAAGTTGAATGTTTTAAAGAAAACTAAGCTTTATAAGAAAAATTACTTTTTAAACCAGTCCAGAAAGTATGTCTCACGTTGATGTTTTCTGCAGTCCCTGCTCTGAGAATAGCACACCCTCCAGTGTCAGTGGGAGAGGGCCTGGCCTGTGACCTCCATGCCTCTCTTACAGGTGGGGACACTGAGCCCCCAAGGATGTTGTTATTAAGATAATGGGGTGCCCAGGGCTGTGTGTATGCCATCCAGTGTCCACCCTGCATTGGGAATCACGTCCTGCAGGCTCACCCTACACGGGCCTGACTGCCCTGCTCTCTGCCCCGGGACCCCATCACCACTCTCTTCACCCATCTGGGACCCCATGATCCCATTACCATGCTTTCCACCCACCTGGGACCCTGTAACCCCATCACCACCCTCCCCACCCACTGGGGACCCCATCACCATACCCCCACCTACCCAGGGACCCTGTCACCATGCCCTCCACCTGCCCTGGGACCCGGGGACCCCGTCATCATGCCCTCCACCCACCCTAGGACCCTGTCACCACACCCCCCACCCACCTGGGACCCTATGACCCCGTCACCATGCCCCTCACCCACCCTGGGACTCCATGACCCCATCACCATGTCCCCCACCTGCCGGGGACCCTGTCACCACCCTCTCGACCTGCCTGGGACGCCGTGACCCCATTAGCATGTCCCCCACCTGCCCCGTGACCCCATCACCATGCCCCCCACCTGCCTGGGGACCCCCTCACCACCCTCTCTACCCTCCCTGGCACCCTGGCACCACGCTGCCCTCTGCCCAGCTTTTCACACCCTTGCTCTAAAGCACCTCTGCACCTCTCTCTGTAGCCAGTGCTCCACAGACACAGTCTGTCCTTCCGGTAGTGGCCAGTCCATCTGTGGGCTGCGTACATGCCTGCCGTTCTGGGAGCCTGTCTCCATCAGCTTTCAGTGTCCCTCCACACTTCTGCCCTGGAAATGTGCTGCAGCACCTGGGAAACCAAAGCATCCACGCCGCCGGCCCCTGGGAGCTCGCCGGTCCCGAGTCTGGCCCACCCAGCCCACGCACCACTAGCCTATAAGCTCCCAGGAGCAGGGGCCTCGGCCAGCGTCTGACTTCACGGGTAAATCGCAGGGGCTCCCCTTGTGTGGTTTTAAAAATAAATAAGAGAATGAATGCAAAACTAGAGCTTGTGTGTCTGGTGTTCAGTACAGCATTTCCGTCGCCGTGCATGCTCGACGGCCACCCAGGCATGAGCACACACTCAGACCTGGCTCTTAGCGCCCGTGTGTTAGCATCTTGGTGCGCTGCCAAGAGAGTGTCCCCTGTGTGTGCTCGGCTGACCTCCCCCGCTCACACCAGACCGTCTGTGCGGAGTCAGAGCACGTGCGCTGTGTAGATGGGGGTTGGGCCCTGGGCTGGCCAGCATCAGCCGCCTTCCGAGCTGTTTCTGGTTGCTGCCCCTGTGTGGAGACCTGGCTTGTGAGGTGCTGGTTTCCTCAGGCACCTGCTGCTACATGGCTGGGAGCCCAGCATGGCCCCAGCTCCACTGCCGCCAGGTTCTCTGAGAGGTCAGTGGATGTGCTGTTGAAACGTGCGAGGCTTAGGAAGTAAGTCCACTTAAACTCTACCTGTAACATTCATTTTCACGTACAAACACGTAAAATCAAGAGCCATTTTAGGTTTTCCATCAAAATTAGGTGTGGGTGCAGACGGGGGCGTGGCAACTCTCCTCACAGTGCCAGTGCCCCCAGGAAGGCCACCTCACACAGACGCGGGACCCTTGCCACCCCAGCGTGGCCCTAGGGAGTGCCGATGTCAGAAGTGAGAGGACCAGAGTGTTTGTTGCTAGGGGCACGTGGGCCCGTGTCACCCTCCTGTCGCCTTCCCTGCTCTGGTCACGTGGGCAGACGGACCTCAGCTTCTGGAGATGATGCCCGCCTCACCCTCCACACGTACCACCCACCGCCTGAGGGGCCTCTGCTCTCAGGGTCACTGTCCAGGGTTGGCCTGGCCAAGGGGCCAGGAGGCTGGGTGTGGGGGCCCAGGATGGTGCGGCTCCCTCAGCCTGGGGGTTGGCCCAGCGTCTGATGGGGACCAAACAGAGTGCCCTGCCCACTTGGTGCCCTCGGCAGCCACTGAAGGCCATAGAGGAAAGCTGTTCCGGAAGACGCCGGAGCGGCACACATGGATAGAGAGCTCTTGTTGCTGCTGGGTTACCACAGTTTTCCTTTGTGCCTAAATGCAGTCGTCAAAAAGGAGAACATCCTGCATCTGCATGTCCGGTCGGGCTGCATGGGCTGTGGGCGCCCTGGTGCCGACTGGAGGGCCGGCCTGCCGCAGGAACACGGGCGCCCACTCGAGTGGGTGGTGGCCCCGGGGCCTGGGGGTAGAGCATCCACCTGCTCTGGCTCCGCATGTCACTTTCCCCGCAGCTGCCCGGGCCGGTGACCAGCAGATCAGAGGCTCAGACAGGAGGGAACACTGCATTCCAGGTAGGGCCGCATGGTTAGGTTCCAAACACCATGTCTTCAGAATGAAAAAGTAACCCACGGTGAGTGATCAGGTCTTGGCGGGCACGTCTTTGTGTCTTGGGTGCTCTGGGTCAGGTTCCCAGAAGTGCCTGTGATGGACCGGGGTCCCGCCCATGGGTGCCAACCGCTGAGCCCGGGAGGGTCCTGGAGCTCCATCAGGGTCAGCCAGAGTTGGCTTTGAGGACACACCTTGGTTGGAGGTCCCTGGGTGGCTGAAACTCCCTGCCTAACTTCCGTGCACAGGACACGTGGTCCTGATGGTCACAGCCGACGACCCCTCCCCGTGGGCGACCCTCACCAAATTGTCTCAGGGCTGTGGGCAGGGAAGTGCCTCACCGCGGGGAAGACAGTGCCCGGGAGGCCGGGCCTGTGGGCTGGGATGGGGCTGAGGGCTGGGGGAG
Organism: Vulpes vulpes; assembly: GCF_048418805.1. Lineage (NCBI taxonomy): Eukaryota > Metazoa > Chordata > Mammalia > Carnivora > Canidae > Vulpes > Vulpes vulpes. The sequence continues at coordinate 58,110,755 of NC_132784.1, forward strand.
CACTGTCGGACAAGCACCAAGCGCTCACAGCACTGGCAGGCTCCTGAGCCAGCAGCCAATGGAGGACATGCTGAGACCTTGAGAGGTGGAAGGACGGGTTTGCATCACTGAGTCTAGAAACGGGAGTGTCCCCGGAATCGGGGCCTCAGGCCTGGCAGCCGGCACAGAACCCTCTGAGCGGCAGGTTCCAGGGCCAGGCTACCCTGGGCTGGCCGGGTTGGTGGAGGGATCTCACCCATCGGCCCGGAGGACTGGTCTGTGCAGCGTGCCCTGGGTCTGCCTTCTCCTTAGGGCTTCCCAGACATTTGCATTAAAGTTTAATCCCAAGTGATGACCGCTGCAAAATCAGTACAGGTGCTGAGTAGTGGGCCCATCAGGAGACACTTCAGGGACCCTTGCAACACTCCTACCAGGCTGGGTGCCCTCACACAGGCTCCTCTGGTTGCGGCCTGGGCGCTGAACCTGTGGATAAGGAAGCGAGCTGGACTGCGAGCAAAGCCCACAGAGGCCACAGCTTCTGGGGCGTGGTGTCCTCCCAAAGAGGGTTGGAAGCTGCGTAAACACGTGGTCCTTGGGCCCAAGACCCTGCCCAGCGAGTGCTCTTGCCTCACCTGATGGGCTGTGGAGGCACCGCCCACAGAGCCAAGAAATGGGGGCCCCGGGGGCCCCAGGCTGAGACCGCCCCCAGCCCCACATGCTGGGAAGGCTGGAGCTGCACCTGTCACAGAAGACCAGAGGTTCCAGACACAGCAGATGATGCAAGTTTCTGACCCACAGACATGGAGGGTCAGGTCAGCCAAGGGGGTGTCCATCCTGGGGACTCCCACCCACCCTTCTTGGATGCCCTTCTAAAAAAGGCAAAACAGAATTGACATGGCGGGCAAGAGGCAGGCAGGGGTACTGGACAGGTGGAAGATGGCCCCGGGCCTCCTGGGAGCTGCCCCCAGGCCCGCAGAACCTCCTGTGACCGGGCCCCAGACCAGGGTCTGGGGGTAGAGCATCTGCCCCTGTGGTCAGTGGCACAGCTGGTCCCCACGGCTGTTCTAGAATGTTCTCCCAGAGTCCACTCAGCTATGCAATGACCATAACACAAGCATGTGCATTGGCACCTGGAGCAGGGCCAGGCATGGAGCAGGTGAGCACTGTCAAGTGAGGCACTTTGACCTTCCTCCTCATTAGAGCCTCACATGGCCTGCGTGAGGCTGTTTCTGTTAAGTCCTGTTCCTACTGAGTGTCTTGGTATCTCAGCCAGAAAACAGGTGACCAACGTCTTAATACTCCTTTCACATCTTCAGCCTGAGGTGTAGAGGTGAGGGGGCTGGCTCTTCCCAGCCCGGGAGCTAGGCAGGAGTGAGTCTCCAGAGCCCAGGAGGAGCCACAGGGGCTCGGAACTGTCCCCTAGCTGGGGACACTGGCCAGCTGCCCCGACGGTTCCCACATTAGCTCCTCATGCCATGTCTGCCACCCTGGTATGCATGTGGCCAGCCCTTGGGTATGGACCTCGGGGGTGACAGGCCCCAGGGCTCAGAGGCAGGAGAAGCAGAGGAGTGTCTCCCTCCAAGCTGCCCAATGCCTGTACACCCCGACCCTGGTGTCCCGAGCGCGGTGGAGAGGATTTGAACTTGGAGCAGAGCCGACGGTGGGACGAGGAGCCTGCGCCTGAGAGGCCGGCCCTGCAGGGAGTGTGCTGGGGGACGCTGGGGGCCGGCGGGGTGGCCAGGGCGGGGAGACCGGGGGCGTGCATGCAGAAGGTGGCAGAGTGACGCGGATGGCATCCTGTCCTCGGGAGCCTGGTCCCACCAGCTGTCCAGGAGGTGTGTCCCTGGGCTTGAGTCCCCGCCCTCGCGGCAGCTGCTCAGCCACCCAACACCAGAACCAGGAATGCATCCCCTTCAAGGCGGTTTTGGCAGCCATGCGCAGCCCGTCCTGCCCGGCGGCACTGAGCCCACTTGGGTTGTGGCTCTGCACACATGGGAACCCAGAGGAGGGGGGGCCAGTGCCGCAGGCTGGGGAACCCTCTGCCGCTCGGTCCTCGCCCATGTCCGGGGGGCCAGGACTCATCCTGGGACTGTCCACACCCCTGCGACCATGGAACCATATCTCGCTGGAAACTTGGCTTTTCCTATAGATGCCAATTAAGCTGCATGGGAAAGACGGGAGCACGTCCCTCAAGAACGCGAGGTGGGACCCCAGCCCCTCGGCACCCCCAGCCCCGGCCAGCCCTGGATTTCACTCTGGGCTCTGGATGTGGAGAGACCATGGTCCTCGCCCCTCAGGGCTGCCATTTCAAGTGGTTGCAGTTACGACTTTTCCCTTCTCCTTGTCTAGGAAAGGCGTGCCCCGGAGTCACTGTTGTGGGTGTTTATGTTGATGGTAAAACTGGGGCATTAATGTCATGCAACAAACAGAAAACAATCTGCACTTTGTTCTCTGGGGTTTAGAACAAAAACCCTTTTGTCCAAGACTGTGCAGAGTATCTGGGAAGAGCTAGTGTGTGCGGGGAGATGGTGGCCGGGCAGCACTGCCACCTGGGGTGTTAAGGTCGGTGGCCCGGGAGTCATCGCACATGAAGGGGAATCTGTCAAGACGTCTGTTGGCCATGCTTGGCCCTGGAGGCTGGACGTCCAAGGGCTTAGGGCCAGCGGGGTGCATCTGGGAAAGGGCCCTTTGAGGCAGCAGTGAACAGGGGGCACTTCAGCCCCTGAGCATGGCTGCTCTTATGGACCCCTTGAGGTCAGCTGCGTAGATGTTAGTCTGTCTTAGAGAGACGGGCCCCTGGGGTTGTGACCGCATGGCAGGGCAGCGAGCGGTCCCTGCAGGACGCAGGCCCCCAGGCAGAGCGCTTGGGTCCCCGAGGTCCAGATTCTTCCCCAGACGCAGCTGCAGCCCATCCACTTGTGGGAGGCTGCTCGTGGAAGGAGTATTTTAAAGAAAAGACAGGGTGGAAACGTGTTTTCTGTTTGTGCAGTTTTATAGCTAGAGAACTTTAGGCGCCTTGTGTGCTCCTTGGTTAACAGGAACCTGGGCCCCCTCTCATTGGCATTTTGAGGTCCAGGCCTCACAGGACAGCTTGCATTTTGTGTGCACTGAGGGCCATCACGGAGAGAAGAGCAGGATGCGTGAGGTGCTGGGGCTGGTGGGACCCAGGCCCAGACATCCCATCACTAACAGGAAGGTTTGTCTTAACTCACCTTGGGCCTTGAGCCTCCCCTGGGCTGGGGTCTGGCCCAAACAGGACATGTGCATCGAAGTGCTTGACGTCGCCCTTCAGCGAGAAGATAAGCTGTGTCTGATGATGGGCAGGACACATGAGGTTGTAGGGGGATGGACGGGGTGAGAGGGGACGGCATCCCCCTAGGTGCTTGGGCTCAGCCATCATGTGCGTCCGTGACTATCTGTCTGAATGCTCCCTGGCAGGATTCCCATCACGTTGCTCTGGCCACCTGTGGGAACTGGCCCTGGCCACTGCCATCTTCATCCAGGCGAGTCCTGGGGGCTAAGGCCCAGTTCGGAACCAAAGCCCCGACCCCACCTCTCTATCTTGCTACAGGCTAAGGCCATATCTCATAAGGCAGGCCTCTGGGTGGCTCTGTCCTGCTTACCTGCTAAAATAGCCAGTGGTGGCTGTTCACCACCTGCGGGGCGTCCCTGGGTGAGAGGCGGCTGCCACCTGAGGCCTGGCCCCTGGGGAGCCCCTGCACCTGGCCGGGTATATGTGCCCTGCACTGGATTACGAGGGATGTGGGAACCGGATGGGTGGGGCGGCCACGGCTGGGGGCCCCAAACCCCAGAGCAGGACACACGGGACCATCTGTGTGATGCTTGGCAGCACGGCCCAGACCTGCGGACCCCAGGTCTGCATCCTGGAGCTTGGACACCTCCAGCGGGGTGGCCAGGAGTCTAGTCCATGCAACTGGGAAAAGCGGCGGGTGCTGCCATGAGCCCCCCTGACCTCAGCAGTGGCTCCAGGACGGGGGGCAGGTGGCCAGAGCTGGGGGATGGGACGTGAGTGTCTAAAGGCTAGGACTGTGCCCTTGGGGGCAGACAGCTGCTGGCAGGGCTTGGGTGGGGCGGGTCCAGGGGCAGGCGTGTCGGCTATGGGGTCCCTGCTCTTGGGGCAGCTGCCCACTGACCGTTGACAGGGCACTTGGCTCTGGGAGCCCAGGGGACATCTGCCATGTGCTCCACACGCTGTCGCCATCATGCAGCCTGGTCTGAGCATGAGCTGTTCCAGGTGCAAACACCAGCGTGGTGCAGGGGCACCCCACATCCTCCATGAGAACAGGCTTTGTAAGCAGCAGCCATGCTCAACATCAGCATTAATCTTTCACACACTTGCATGCTGTAATAAATCTGGATTATAAACGCACCGCTGGCGCAGCGGCGTGCTCTGCTGTCACCACCCCTCCTACCCCAGCAGCGAGGTGCATGGCCAGGCGGAAACCAGACATTGCGTCACACCAAGCGCCAGGCCTGGAAGGAAGCTGCTCTCGGCCGTGGACGAGGCCCAGCCAGCAGCTCTGCAGTGCCCGCGGCCCCCGCTCAGGACGTGGCCTTTTTCTTCCCTCACTAATAGGGAACAGGAGGCACCTCCTCACTGGCTCTGATTTACAGACACCAAGTTCCTTTCCTTTGAAATCCACACGAGTCGTGCAGTGTAGATGCTGCTGTTGGGGCCTGTGAGCTTCTCTGGCGCTGTTGCCCAGGCCATCCCACGGCCCCGGGGCTCCCGTGTCTGGGCCCTTGGCCTGCAGTCAGCCGGCTCCGGGTCCTCGGGGTCTCTGTTCAGAGAAGGCCCAGCGCAGCGGTACGGGGATGGTGTTGGCCCTGCGGCGTCCCCCATGCCATCGGAGTGACACGTGTCCTGGGTACCCCCTCGCCGTGGTGAGGTGGGCCACAGAGGCCGGCGAGACTGCACCGCAGAGATTCCTGAACGGGTCACAGGGAGCCTGGTGACGTGGGAGTTAATGCCGGTCGTAAAGGACATCGCCATAGGGGCACACTCGAGCAGGCAACGCCAGCCTACTGCTGCCACCAAGGGCAAGCGGCTGGGCCCCTGACACGCCCCTGGGGCCACTGCTTCTGGCCATGTGCTCGCTCTACACCCCATGTGACATAGCAGGTCAGTCCTGCTCACTGGTATGTCCCAACTATGTGGGGCTGTACCGCTCTACAGCGTGACACAGACAGGTGGGAGTTTTTAAAGAGCTCGGGGGACACCTTAGGAGAGAGACAAGCTGGCCCCCACGCCTGCCTGGCTGGAGCTCCAGTGTGGTGAGCAGAGACCCCATGGGGCTTTCAGTTTAATCTGCCAGATGTGTGTGTATGTTCCTCAGATGACGAGGTCTGAGAACGACCAAACTCATTTAGAACTTAACCATCGCCGTTCCGTTCGCCAGAGCATCACCCTACATCTTTGACCAGAGTACCCATGGGGCCAGGGCTCCTTGGAGAGGACACGAGGGCCCGTTGGCCTCATGGGGGCTGCTGTCCCCTCCACCATTTCTGGAGACAGACCGGACGGTCCCAGTTGGGGAATGCTGTCGCCCTGGTGGGAGGCACCTCTCGCCACCGTCTAGATGCAACTGTCAGATGAGCAGGGTCTTGGGCTGTTCGGGTCATGTGGGGGCCCCCCCAGTCCCACCTGGTGGAGCTGCTCAGGTAGGCTGCCTGGGCCGGGCATGTGCCCTCCACTGGGGCCTGGAGTCACTGTGGCCTCCCCAAGGAGCAAGACAGGCTCTTTGGGTGGCCCAGAGCGTGCATAGTGGACGCTCGCACGGCAGTAAGATGCCAGTGCGGATGGCCCTTGTCAGGCCCTTTTCTGCCACCGGCAGCTCGTGTCTGCAGACAACCCCTGCTGGGGCTCATCCTAGCCTACACCCTGACCCCCAGCCCACAGAGAGAGAAAAAACCCCTTTCTCAGCGAAGGCACCTGAGTGGTGTGAGTGCAGCAGCCCCTCCTGACAGTTCACAGGCAGCGTGGGGGCCACGCAATGTAGACGGGCCCAGCACCCCACCTACCTGCTTCAGAGACTGCCTGGTGCCCTGCAGCTCCCCTGGGGCTCACCTGCCCCCAGAAGGCAAAGCAAAGGGGGAGGATCCTGTGGGGAGAGAAAGCCCAGGTGCTGGGACGAGGCGCGACATGGAAGGAAGCAAACTCCAGGAAGCTGCTGGCCACACGTGTGGATGCCACCCCCGAGCTGCCCGTTCGTCACCGCTCACGGCTATTGGTGGATCTCAGAATGTAGACGTGCTTTGCTTTATTTAAGGTGGAGCTGGGGCCACCCATAGGCCCCCCGGCCACCTTGCCTCTGTCTGTACCCCCAGAGGAGGTAGAAGCAGGGGTGGAAGGTCTGGAGCCCACCGCTTACCCATGATACTTCCAGGGGCAGCACAGCAGCCTGGTGCGGCCCCAGGTGTGCAACTTCTACACGCAGATGAGCAGACAGGCCTGGAGTGCACGGGGCCGGGGGAGACCCCGAGGACACAGCGGGTCCTGTGGAAGCCCCACAGCTCGCCGGCCATTCCTGACCGACACTCCCTCCCAGGTGGAGGCTGCTGTCCAGGCCTGGTGACATCGGACAGGCCCCTGTGCCTCGGTCTGCCAGGCAGCCCCTCTCCCAGGGAGGGAGGGATGGGAGGACGGCCCTGAGCTGCATAGGGACTGCGTGGCCAGGGCCGTCTGTCATTGCTGTGTGGCTCCTCCATGAGGAGCGGACCCAACAGAAATGTCCTGGGTGGGCAAGTGTTCCCCTAACGTCCAGGGCTTCCCCCACCCTGGTCACCGCGTACTTACTGCTTCCCTCACTTCCCACTTCCCTTGGGCTTTAGGGACGCGTCCGTGCTGTCCCCATGCGTGTTCAAGATCCCCGAACGTGCAGACGTGTATCAGATGGGGCGTCAGTAGCAGGGGGAACGCGGTCGCACGTCCAAGTGCACATTTTTGCTTTGATTACTACAAATCCACAGGCCCTGGGGTCCCGAGCCTCTACTGCCGTTTGCAAATGGATTTTTATAGCACATTAGTGCTGGGGGGGATTCCAACAAAAACAGTGTTCTCAGTATTAGAACCAGCTGCAGCTTCCTGGAGACGGTGACTCACGCCCTCCCCTTAATTGGGTGGGAGAACCAGGCGGAGACGCGGGGACTCAGTCAAGATGCGGTTTGTTTTCCAAGGGTGCCCTAGGCTGCCCGCCCCATCTATCACACCCATGCGCAGCCCGTGTTTACCCAACGTCTCTGCTTCTTGCAGCTCCAACCATAAAAACAGAGCCCACCGATGATTATGAGCCCGCTCTGCCCTGTGGACCAGCGAGCCAGGGCCTGAGCCCGCTCCCCAAGTCGTGCTACAGCCAGCAGCTGGCCATGCCGCCTGACCCGGGCTCCTGCCTGGTGCCCGGCTTCCCACCCTGTCCACAGAGGAGCACCGTGGTGTCGCTACCGCCCAGCGCCGGCCCGAAGATGCATGACCTCTCTTCCACCACCTACAGCAAGGGCATGGCCAGCCCCGGCCACGGGCACCTTGGACTTCAGCGACCAGCTGGAGGGCTCCTCGCTGCGCAGGAGACACCGACACCTGCGGGCGTGCACGCCGGGCCCCCGCAGCAGCCCCCGCCCGCCCTGCTGCGACCACAGGTGAGTGCACAGCTGAGCAGCCACTGTCCCCTGGGCCGCCGGCCAGCTCTCTGTCCTGACAGCCCCTCCTCCTCACCACCGTCCGGTCCCCAAGAGCCGACCTGTTTGCAGTCCTGCAGCCCCACCCGCCCATCTGAGATGGGCCCGCAGCAGCACCGACTGCCGAAGGCTCCGAAGAGCGAGTCTGCAGCCCCCCGGCCTGTGCCGCCGCCCGAGGTGCGTGAGGACAGTAATCATAGTCTGGCCCCCATTCCCGTAACGGTCAAGCGAGAGCCTCAGGAGCTGGACCAGCTGTACCTGGACGACGGTAAGTGCCCGCAGCCTGAGGCGAACACTCAGCCTGGTGCCGTGTCTTCGAGCGTAGCAAGGAGGGGTGTGCGCGTTAGCCACCAGGCAGAGGAGCGTGCGTGACGTGTGTGAGGCACATCCTGCAGCCCCTGGGGGCATTACCGCCAGCTGGTGGCCTGCTGTGTGGCCCACTCCTTGGCCAGGAGTCCCATGGCGCCAAAGCTGTGCCAAGTGTTGCCCCACACAAGCCAACTGGTTGTAGCAGCAGAGGCCGCCCAGCAGTGGCACGTGGTTCTGGGTCCCACTCTCTCGTTTCTGGGCGTCGTAACAGCTTCATGGATCAGGAAAAGGATTTGTAAAGAGGGCTTAGCTGAATGTGGGTAACATTTCCCCCCAGGCAGTGGTGCTCCCATCAGGCACCCCGGGGAAGGCAGGAACCTCACAGTCGAGCATGAGCAGTCAGGATGGTGTGGAAGGAGATCCTCTCGGTTCACCTGCAGGGCTGGGGCCAACCCCCCAGTGCTGAGCTGTGTCAGCCATCAGTGGAAGACACCCTGTTGCTCCTTCCTTTGGGATGCGGTACCGCCTAGAGCCACATGGGGGGTGTGGGCCTCTGGCGCTTTGCTCCCCTGACCACTGGGCATCAGCCATGGGAACAGAGGCCCCGTGCGCTGCCCAGGGTGCCGGTCTGGTCCGGGGCCTCGTAGGCTCTGTGTGGATGGTGGCAGGTGCCAGGCGCCCGTCGGGGGTGCTTCCTGGCTCCTCAGGTGGAAGCTTTTCCGGGGCCAGATGTCCACCTTGCCGGCCACTGAGCTCAGTGGGGCTGAGAGCCAGGACAGCACTGGCACATGCCCCCACTCCCCACTGCCTCCTCTCGCTGTTTTCCTTGAAAGTGATGTCCAAACACAAAAGGCTTGCTTCTCCCAGCATAGCGGGCTTCGTTGAGGTCATGTGTCTGCGGTGTGAGTCTGCAAGTATCCACAGCCCTGATGCTGCTGGGAGTCCTTGCTCCTGCAGCTATCGTTCCAGGGTGAGCAGCCGTGTGGGCACCGGGTGGCCAGGGCACACATGATGGCCTCGGCCCAGGGCCCAGGCGGACCAGGCTCCCAGACTGCAGGGACCAGCCACCCCACGCTTCTCCGTCCTGAACTTGAGGCCGCAAGCTCTGGGGGATCTTTGTTCCATAGATGCTTCACCCTTGAGCCTGGAGGTGTCCTCGTGGTGTGTGCTGCCCTGGGCAGGCTGGCAGGCACACCCCCAGGACCCAGCGGCTTCTTCCTTTAGGACCATGCTCCGAGTGCACCGCTGACCTCAGCAGCCCCAGGACGTGGCTGGGTCCCCATGGGACTCCCTTCTGTTCCCTGCTCCCCACCTGGCTCATGGGTGCTCAGCTTCATCTCAGGACGTGGTGGCGTGGCCAGGAGCGAGTGCTTGCCCCAGCCCTGGTCCTGGTGCTGCTCTCAAGTGCAAGTCACCAGGTCTGCTGGTCCGTTGTGAAAAGAGGCAGCCTTGTTGGGGTCAGGAATGGGGTGGGGACTGTCCAGGCGGTGAGTGATGGTGGCGTCCTGTCCCGGGGGGCCCACAGGTCTCTGGGCGCCCCGCACCAGAGGTGACCTGTGTGGGCACTGGATTTGGTCAGGAGGGCCAAGCCAAGGGGGATGGTCCCCCGCAGCCATTCTGTCCACAGGGCACTGGCCACCCGCCCTGCAGCATGGACTCTTGTCCAAGGGGGTGAAGCACCCCAGTGCTGGCTGGGGGGCCTGGGCTCTGGGGTCACCTCCCTGCTGGTCCCTGGCTGCGACTCCTTCAGCAGTACCTGCCCTGCCACCTGCCACCCAGTCCTAGCACTCCCACCTCAGACGTCATCAACACCCACTTTCACTGCTGCTTCCCCCCCCCCCCAGGGTACCACACTGAGACCCACTTTGTAAGATCACTTTCTGACCCATCTCCGTGTCTTCCTCTGCCTTGGTCTCCCTGGGAGCACATCACTCCGTCACCTCCTGCCCCAAGCCTCAGCCCCTGCCCCCAACAGCAGGTGCCTCCCAGCCACACCTATGGTCCTGGGACCTGCTGAGGCTGCCTGTTGGGTTCCCTCTGCCTCCTCCTGGGGCTGGGATCATAGGCCGTTACTTCCAAGGATGCCACGTAACCCCAGGCTAGCTATAAGCAAAGCTTTTTAGCTTCAGCTCAGGGGAGCATTCGCAGGAGGTGTTTACCATTGTTTATCTGTTTTGTTTTTTGGTCAGAACACAATCATGGCTGAGGCAACTGCAGAGAAAGCAGATGACATGTTGATGTAGCTTGCGCATGTCTCCTGAGCTCACGCCCACACATGCTCCTCAGTGGTGCTCAGGCAAAGCACGAGCCCTCGAGGAATAAGTGCTGACCCTGGACCCCTTATGGAAGTGGCCCTAGCGTATCCCCCTGGGTTCCTTCCAGAGCCACTGTAGGTGGATGGCCCACGATGCCCTCCCAACACACCCCCCGGAGCGGCCTTCCCGAGGCTGAGGGTGGCCAGAGAGGAGCATGCCTTGCGCTCCAGGGACATAGCCTCATGCTAGTTCCGGCTTCCCTGTAGCACGTGCCAGCTTAGGCCAGGGTTAGCCATGCCCACCCCGGAGGCAGCTGCAGAAAGCCGAGGGGCCGGGGCTTCCCCCCTGGTCTGGGCGGGTGTCCACCATTAGGGAAGTCACAGGAATGTCCATGGGTCTGTCTGGGCAGCTGGAGACCCCGAGTCCACAGGCAGTGAGAACACAGAATGGGCTCGGCTGTTTCTTACAGTTACAGGAATGGGAAAGCACCGTGTCCTCTGAGAGGGCAGTGACTCTGCTGAGCTCGGCACCCCGGGGCCTAGGACCCACCCTCTCCTTGGAGCAAAGGTTGTCTGTGGCAGGACACACTGGGCCAGAGTGTGGGCCCCTGAGCCCCTCCTCACCCAAATTCCCAGGGAATTTTTGGGCTGGCACCCTTTGGACAGGGCTGATGGGAAGGGCTCATGGGTTTCATGGAGGGAAGGCTGTACCTTGGGACGCTCTTGGACGGCCTGTAGGACTTGACTGGGCACCAGCAATCCCATCCTTTCCTAGCCCCTGTGCTAACGGTCCGCGTGATCTAACCACCAGAGCAGGCCCGGGGCAGCGTGGGGAGGGAGGTGGGCCTGTGCCTGAGACCGTGCTGAGCCTTCCTAGTGCTGGGCCCCTGCCACCTGGCTCAGCTCTAGAGCAGCGTGCTTGTGCTTTGGAGTCATGGCATCTCACCGCCATTGCACGTCTCGCCAGCCCTCTCATGCTCCTCACCTGCCCTGCTTGCTTGTGACCACAGTGAGCTCGGGGAGACATGTCCAGTGTGCGCTGTGTGTACTTCCGTCCTGTGTCTTTGGAGGACAAGAGGCAGTGTGGGACGAAGGCGTCGGGACCCCTCCAGGACATAGGTCTTCCCTCTAGGTCTCCAGTGTGAATTGGTGCCTGGAAATGGAAACAGCAGCAGAAATCTAAGTTAGAAAATAAGACGCTGTGGATTTGAAGTGGCCTTGACGTGAAAGGTGACGTGAAACACGTAACCTTCCACACGCCGCTCGGCAGGCAGAGGCGGGAGGCACGGGCAGCTCGGGTCAGGGGCATGCACCCACTTCCTGGAAAGACCAGTGATGGAACAGCCTGGTGGCAATGAAGCCTTCTCGGGCACATGGGCTCTGCGGGTTCCCCATGTCTGGGCACGCCGGGCTCACAAGTGGCTCCCCAGCAGTTGTGTAGAGGGACGCAGGGCAGTCAGTGGAGGGCCAGCCCCCGTGGTGACAGATTAGGTAACAGGGAGCACGCAGAGACACTCACCTGGCCTTTCCCTGCAAACCAGCAGAGTTTTCTGGAACATTTCTATCTGCCCGATGGGAGCCACAGCTGTCAGTAACTTCTGACCTTTATGTATTTATGCCAAGGGTTTGCTTACCACCTCCATCCAAACCACCATTCAGAAGTCATTGATGGGCGGGTTGGTTCCATTCTGGTGTTTTGTTTTCCAGGATGTAGGATGAAAAAAGGCAGGAATAGGGTGTTCTGTCCAGAGGCAGGGAGCTGGGCATTTGGGGCACGTAAATGGTTGTCAGGCTGCTTCACACTTGGAACTGTCCCCTCACATACGCGTGCTCTGCTCAGTGACCCACTGGAACATGGACGAGCTCGCACTTCCCAGTTTTCTGTTTATCTTAAGGAAAAACGTAGGCATAGGAGAGCTTGCCTGAAGATGAATCCCAACTTCTTTTTTTTTTTTTTTAATTTCTCAGTTGTCATTACTTTCAGGTTTTGTTTCCAAAGCATCTGGCCCATAAATAAGCTTCAATTGTAACTTATTCTTTGGCCCAACAATATTCTTAAGACTTAAGCTCTCAGTTCAGACTTCTCAATCATGGTGGAACCACAAGGGTACATTTTTAAAAGATTTGTTTTATGGGCCCCATGTTATTTATAATGCAGATTTTAAAACATGCCATGAAAGCTCTCAGTGACCAATGTCTCTGTACGACTTCCGAGGCACCCATGTACAGAGAGAGCTGCACTCTGTGGAGGCCCTACTCTTCTGGGACTGGGTTGTCCTTTGATTCACTCACGTGTAAATGTGGGCAGTTCACACGTGTACACACATGATTGCTTGTGTGTCGTGGGGCTTATCGCAGAGCGTTTGCAGGAACGGTATCTAACCATGTCTGGGCACACGAGGTTTATCCCAGTGTTCACGGGGGGACCCACACAGAGTAACCGTTCTGCAGAAACGGAGCACCTCCTTTGAGCTTTGCAAGTGACGCTCGCGAGGCATTGGAGCACCTATGCTTCAGCCACTGTTGTTGCCTCGACCGCCCTGCAGACTCTGCCACAATCAGCCCTTTCAGCCCCGGCCAGGAGTGCTCAGGTTTCCAGAAGTCTCGATGTCATTAAAACAACAAGCAGGTGGACCAGGCGGCCAGGATCGTGTCTGCCTGAGTCTGGGCCATGAGTCCTCCACTCTGCTCTGCCTCATGCCTGAGCCCAGCCGCCCTGGGAGAAAACAAAATCTTTCCTCATGGAAAGTTTTACTGAGCTGGCCTGGCGCCCAAGGCTGGGGCCTTCCCTGTTCCTAATGATGCTGGAAAAAGTCTGTATCACAGTGATCAAACACGCAGAGCTGTTAATGTTGTGAACGGCGGCTACTGCGTGATGGATAGGTGAATTCAGCCATGCGAATAACTCATCAGGGTCAGTCCTTAACACACTTGCATGTCCACTTGGGAGTCTCAAGGCATAAAAATTACACTACCCGCCACCCAGAGACGGGCTGCTGTCGGCGCAGTGGGCCGCAGGCGCTGCATGGGTTCTCTGGAGACCCTGTGGAAGGGTGTTCCCCTGGCTCCGGGCCTGAGGCTGCTCTCTGTGGAAGCAAGCCTCTGCTCACTCGCTAGGTGACAGGCCCCGAGGGACCGCGGCAGGCTTCTGTGTGCACCTCGCTGAGACATCAGTCTGCATGCAAGGACACAAGAGCTTCCAGGGACAGTGTGCTTCTCGGGGTCGGACAGAGAGACAAACATTTGGCTCAGATATTTTAGTCTTTGTCTACATGAACCTGAGTGTGACCCAGAAACCAACAGAGGTTAGTGTGACTGGTGTAGACCGGGACCAAGCCCTGTGTCTCTACTGTCTCTCAAGAGGAGCATACTTCCCTTGGAAAACCTATTGCTGCTGACCCCCAGGATGGCAGTGGTTAGGAGGCTGGCCCTTCATGGAGGAAGAAGGGGCCAGGAGCAGTGACTCTGACAGGGCTGCTGAGTAAGGCTCTCGATAAATAGGGTGCAGGTATCCCAGCACCGCTGCCAGCACCCAGCCCTGTAACCTGCCAGGCTGTGACGCTGGAGCATCTGCTGTTCTTCCTATAGGCAGCAGAGTGAGGAGGAGGAGGGGACCCTTAAGTTTATGGGATGTTGAAGCATCAGTGTCTGCAAGGCTCTGGGTGCTCGTCTTCATTCTTACCTGGTGTAGACGTTAACAATGAGCATGAAATGCTTTGCTTTGAATTACACTGTATTTCCAATCAAGCATCGTTCTAAAGCCTGATTATTATCTGTGTACTTGGAGGGGAATCAGTGACACTGCGTTCAGGTGCTGTTAACCTTCTGCCCACCCACCCCCATCATATGCCTTAGTTTGTTTCCCTTTTATTATTAATTTGAGAGAAATAAATAAAGTCATAGAAGAAAGGCGGAGGGAAGAGCCTGAAACTTTCACGGAGCTTGAACACTCGGCACCTGGAGCACAGAGGGCCAGAGAGCTGATGCCCAGCTGTGACCATGTGCATGCAGCATGGGGCATGCTTGGGTGTTTCCATCCATCGTCACAGGCAGCTCTGAGTAGTTGTGGAGGGCCAGTGTGTGAGCGTTTCGGGACCATAACGCTGGTTCTTTCTGCAAAGAGGTGAGAGCCCCTTTCCAAAAGTTCTTTAACTGACTTTGTCTCCACTTCAGACAAAGTCATGCTATGCTGGCCTGAGCTCTGTGCCTTTTCTTTCTCTGATGCTTGTGGAGCTTTCTTACTTGAGAATGAGCACTCTCTACAGATACCTTCAGATCTGTGAGCCAGCAAATAGCATTCCACTGTTGTGTGTCACCAGAGCATGAAGCCGTAAAACAAGGTATTTAAAGATGTAACGGGGAATGCCTGGGTGGCTCAGCGATTAAGCGTCTACCTTAGGCCCAGGGCTGATCCTGGGATCCGAAATCAAGTCCCACATCGGGCTCCTTGCATGGAGCCTGCTTCTCCCTCTGCCTGTGTCTCTGCCTCTCTCTCTCTCTCTCTCTCTCATGAATAAATAAAATCTTAAAAAAAAAAAAAAAAGCATAATGGCCACATTCAAAAAGCACAGTTGGTGATAGACAGTCAGAGCCAGGCATTTCTTTGGGGACAGTGGTGACCAGGGCAGTGGAGGGCTGTGTCTACATCTATTGGACAACTCTGTTCTTGCGAGAGCAGCCAGGGCCCTATAACTCAAGCCAGGCACTTGGCTCTCCTGCCCCTGGAGCTCCAGGCAGAGAGCCAGCTAGGCACGGACACTTCTAAGTGATCTTCCTGATACAAAAGTGTATTCTTACATATGGATCCTAAGGTAGACTGAATCATTGGCTCACAGAGGTCTATCAAGTCCAGGCAGAGAAGACCATGGATATTTGGAATTGTAGCAATTATCTTCCCAGCAGAGCTGAGGAGATCGTTCCCAGTCCAGCATGATACATCATTGTCAACAAACAGGAAACCCCAATCCCAATAACAGCACTGGCTCTATAGCCTTTGGTACTTTTCAAAGTGACTGTTTATACATATCCTCTCAATTTCCACTTTCAACCTTAGAACAATCCCATAGCCAGAGCTGCCAGTGATAACCCCACTTGACAGAGGAGATGGGGCTTCCAGACTGTTAGTTGACCTGCTCACCATCACAGAACAAGTGAGAGGCCAGAAGCACCACAGGCATCTGCCAGCTCTGATTTAAACAGTCTCTCTACCAAGGCTTGGCTCTGTTATTGAGTATTTTTTCTCCACTAGAGTTGTGATACGCAAAGATTCCTGCTTAAAAATCTGGCTTTCAAGTGTGAGTTGACCTTACAAGCCAAAGAGGACTGTAGTCTATTTTCTTCTTTGGCAGAGAAGTCCTGGTTATTACCCGAGGCACTTTTTGATAGCTCAAGAAGGACAGGAAGACAGTCCTTTGGAATAGGACTTCCAAAGTGTTGAAGGGAGGGCCTCAGTGAGTCAGCACTCCCCAAAAAAGCAACAAAAATAGTGAGAAACTATCAAATCAATCACTTCACAATCTGGAAATTCACCAAAGAGACAGAACAAACTGAAAAGCATTTATTAAAAAAAAAAAAAAAAAAAACTGGATCCTGCTAAGAAGAGCAGGATCTGTGGTGCTTTCAGCAGGGACTACCCCCATCGGCCTTCCCCAGCCCCTTGGAGTATAGCCCTGGAAAGCCAGTGGCTTCACTGGCAGTGGAGGAGATTGGCCTCTGTGGGGCTCTGTTAAAAACCCCTTCCCCAAAGTGCAAACAGCTTTCTGACTGATGGTGAAGCTCCCTAGAAAAGTCATCTTCCCAGGCCATGACCAAACACAGCAGACAGCTGGACTCATGCTCATGGGAGCTGCCAGGCTGTGAACTCAACTGGGACAAATAGGAGACCAGCCACACAAGATGACCGCAGGGGTTTGGAAAGCCCCAGCGTATTCCTGGGGATTGGAACACTGCAGGTGTGCGCGTGAAAGAGCACAGGCTCAGGAAAGACCTGGGAGTAGAAAGGACCAGGTCGTTCACCTCTAGCTGGCCTCCACATCTGCATGAAAAGCAAAAGTGGAAGCTAAGGCTTATTTGTGTGTTGCCTGTGATTCTATCTCATTGACAGAAGGTGGAGACTTAAGAGAAACCTCCTGACTCATAACTGACCGTAAACCCTGCTAACCTGAGGGTGACCCTTCAGAAGCCAGACTTAAAAATAAAAACAAGAATTTTTAAGACGGGAATAGAGAACTTAGCAGCCACACACTGCAGAGAACACAGGACCCCCCACAGAATTAGTCCAGAAAAGTCAATAATCAAATACACAACATCAAGGGAAGAAAAAAAAAAAAAGAGCTCAGCAATAACAGCAAACCCTACTGGGGGAGTAGTCTAATTCCAAAGTTGCTATGATATATTATCTATAATGTCTAGTTTTCAACTAAAAAGTGATGAAACATGCAAAGAAACATGAAAATGTATCCCATATAGAAGAGAAGAAATGACCCACAGGCCTAGGCTGTGTCCCTCGGAGGGCTCAGGTGTTGGACTTAGCAGCAGGGCTTTGAATCAGCAGCTATAGATATGTCCAAAGAACTAAAAGAAACTATGTTTAAAGAATTAAAGTACGACGACAGTGTTTCACCAAATAGAGACTATCAATAGTGAGATTAAAAGTTTTTGAAAGGACCGAATAGACATTTTAGCCTTGCAAAGCACAGTAGCTGAAATGAAAAATTCATTAGAGGGCATGAACAGTAGATTGGAGTTGGCAGAGAAAAAGAATTTAAAAACTTGAAGAAATGTCTGTAGATTATCTAGTCTGAGGAATAGGAAGGAAAATAATAGAGAAAAGTAAATATGAGGGACACCATAAAACATGCAAACAGGCATATTGGGAATGCAGACGGAGAGGAGAGAGAGAAAGGGGTAGGAAACATATCAAGAAATAATGACTAAAATCTTTCCAAATTTGATGAAAAACATTGTATGCATCCCCCCACCCCCACCCCCCCCCAAAAAAACCTCACATACATTCCAACTAGAATAAATCCAGAGATTCACACCTAAATACATCATGGCTATACTGTCAAAATTCAAAGAAAAAGAATCCTTAAAGCATCAAGAGACAAAAATATCAGGTGTGTGGAATCCTGAACAAGATTACCAGCTGACTTCTCATTAGCAATCATGGAGGCCACAAAGAAAACCTATTGATAGAAAGACTGTTGACCAAGAAGCCCATACCTAGCAAAACTAGCCTTTTAAAAAAATTATTTATTTATTTGACAGGGAAAGATCACAAGCAAGGGAGGAGCAGTCAGAGAGAGAAGCAAACTCCCCGCTGAGCAGGAAGCCTGACACAGGGCTCAATCCCAGGACCCCAGGACCGGGACCTGAGCCTGAGGCTGACACTTAACCAACTGAGCTGCCCAGGTGCCCCTAGCAAAATAGCTTTAAAATGAATTTAAAATTCCATGTGGAATTTCAAAAATCCAGAATAGCCAAAAACAGTTCTGAAAACAAAGAACAAAGTGGGAATACACACTTCCCAATTCAAAATCTACTATGAAGCTATAATAAGCAAGACAGTGTGGTATTGGCATGAGACATACAGACCAATGGACAGAGTTTAGAGTTCAGAAATCCTTATGTTTATGGTAAATTGAATTTTAACAAAAATGCCCAGTCACTTAACTGGGGCAAAGGATAGCCCTTTAACAAATGGTGTGAGAACAATTGAATGTCCACATGCAAAATAAGGAGCTTGCACCTTTGACTTCACACCACATGCAAAAAATCTCAAAAGTGATCATAGAATTAAATGTAGAAGCTAGAACAATAAAAAGTTTAGTAGCATATGAGAAGAATCTCCCAGACCTTAGATTAGGCAAAGATTTTTTAGATATGGTACCAAATACATATCCACTATTAAAAAACTGGTAAATGGGACTCCATCAAAATTCACATTTTTTTCTGCTTTGAAAGAACCATTAAGAAAATGAGAAGACAGGCAGCCAACTGCGAGAATATATTTGCAAACACATATCCAATAAAGGGTTTATATCCAGAATACACAAAAACCTTTATCTCAGTAATAATAAGACAGACAGCCAAGTAAAAACCTGGGCTTTAAGGTGTGGATGAACATTTCTCCAAAGAAGGTCTATGAATGGTTAATAAGCACATGAAAACATACATCCTCATCATCAGTCAACATGCGACAGCAACACAGAGGTAGTTTCCTACCCATCTGAATGCATGTCATTAGGTGAGAGGGACAGCACAGCTGACAAATGATGGGGGAGACTGGAGCCCCTGGCTGTCACAGATGCTGGGTCCCACCACTGCACGGACTGTGATATTATCATATGACCCACTGGTTCCACTCTGAGGTGTCTGCCCACAAGAAGTCAACACCTACGTCCACGCACGCCCGCACACAGATGTTCTCAGCAGCATTATCTGTAGCATCCAAACGTGTGCAACAGGCTAGGTGTCCAGCCACTGGGGAAGAGGCAGGAAAGGCCCATCCAACCACATGGGGGACTGTTACTCAGCCAAGAGGAAGAGGAGGTGCTGACCCCCACTGCGACCTGGGTGGGCTTTGAAACCACGATGCTGAGTCCAGATTGCCAGGTGCAGAACACCTCGTCATGTAGGGCACCGTAGGTGTGAAAGTGTCCAGAAGGCCAGAGCACGGGAGGCGTGACTGCCCTGTCCTGGGAATGCTCCTGGGGAGTTGAAGGGTCTGCATTGCAGGCGTGTAGGGTCAGGCAGGCTTATTAAAAAGCCTCGGTGGGGGGAGAAGCCAGGGCGTGTGGTTTCCCCTGCGGACGGTGAGCAGTCCTCGGGCTCCTGTCCTAGGGGACGGGAGGAGCGAACCCCGGCCTGCGTCTGCACGGCATGGACACCATGCTCACGGTAGAGTTTCTCTTAGGGAATCTGCGTTAGCTCCCAATTCACTGGGGAAGGACTACGTGTGAGCCCCGGGCCATGTGCCAGGGGCCCCTCTGCCCATCACCATGTGGGGGACACGTTCCCTGGCCCCCACAGACGCAGGGCTCTCTCACTGTGCGTGTGGGTCGGGCGCGTGGAGCTCTGCGGCCATTTACCTTTTCCAGCCTCAGATTTTGAAGCAAGGTTCTTCCTTCCTTTCAGATGATAACGTGGACACTCACACGCAGTAAAGAACAAAGAAAGTCTATTCTCTTCTGAAACATCCGCCCTTATCGGGCCCAGGGGACCCCAGCTAATCAGAGCCTGATACTCTGCACAATAGGCCGAGTCAGCCAGACCCCTCCCCTCCCCGAGCGCAGCTATCGCTCCCACCGCCCGCGGCCGCTTTGCTTTTGTTCTGACACAGGGCAGACACTGCAGGATGCGGTCATCGGGCCTGGGGGCGGCCTTATCAGGTCCCTGGCCATCCTCCCTCTCACCCAAGGGTGCAGATCCCCCCAGGACCCAGCCTTATCAGGCCCCCACAGCTGCTGTTGTTTTAGATAGGGCAGGAAGTGGGCCCTGGGGGGCAGGGGCAACGTCCAGGAGCACCTGTGATATGCCCAAGGTCTGGCTCCAGCCGGAGGCCGCTGCAGGAGGGAAGAGGGAACAGGCTGCAGGCGTGGGGAGCCTCGGTGGACCTGGGGCGTCAGCAGGTGCAGAGCAGGCCACTGGTTTGCAGGTGTGCAGTCCTGCATGTCTCTGCAGACGGTTCTCATGGGGCGGACAGCCCTGGCCCAGGGATGGCGAGCGAGGCTGGAAACCTCGGCCAGCCGTCTCCGTCGGGATGGGTTCAAGGTCGGGGCGGTTCTGAGCTGTCTGCATCCTCCAGGCCGCCAAAAGCCCTGACCTCCCCGGAGAGGCAGAGCCCTTCTTCCCCACAGGCCCCTCTCAGAGCTTTCTGCTGGAACTGGTTTCCAGAAGGGACCCCAGATAAGACAGGGACACCATCTGTGACCTCGCTGACACCTGAGAATGCTTCCTCTGAGAAACTGCACTTTAGGACATTTCCTCTTACTTGCCGTTCCTGGACCAGGTGGGTGGACAGGGAGCGTGTGCCCCTGGTCGCGCAGCGTGGCTGCCGTCCCCGGTGGGGAAAGCCGTGCTGCTTGCTGCTTTTGGCACCTCTCCCTGCCTTCACAATGTCAAACTTAGAATCGCCTTTATATGCACTTTTCCTTTTTTTTTTTTTCCACAGTAGCTGTTGCCAGCAAGCTGTAAACTACCGTATATCACTCAGATTTAAGAACCTAAACTTTAAAACAAATTAAACTCTTGTTGACATTGTAATAAAAATCAGAATGGAACCAAGCGGCACAGTAGAAGTGAACTTCAATTATTTTTGTGGATTTAAGATTGTTTTCTGGGATTCCCAGACTCCCAACACAGCACAGCTATTTCCTCTTGGCAGATGGCTGGACAGAAAAAGGGTGGCAGGCGGGGGCGGGGGAGGCTGCTGCGCTGGGCCACGGCCTGTCCGTCACCGGCCTGTTTGCTCTGGCTCCGGTGGGAGCTTCTGTGGCCACACTTGAAAGGGCAACAACAGAACAGCTCGTCTGGGTTGGGGCAGGGGGAGTGGTGGGCCCGTAATTTTTTATGCACTTCAACTTCAGAAAAGAGCTCAAAAACTGTCAGGGTCTGGGCATTCATGGGTGTTTCTCTGGATGAAGAGAGTGGAAAGCACATTTCGGACTGTCCTCCCGAACTTTGTCCAAACGTTGGAAAGTGCGCAGAGCGTCCGCACCCCCCCCTCCATGCCCCTGGCCCTTATCTCTCATCACCCGTTAACCGCGGTGTTGTTCTGTCACTCGCGGAGATGGAAACGGTGGTTTCCACGGGACCAAGTGCCAGCTTTCCATCCTGTGTGCAGCTTCCTGTCCTGATAGCGCAGAATGAAGTGTGGCAGGGAAACGTACAGATGGAAACTCGGTGATTGATTACAGTGACAAGCGTTTCTCCAGAGGCGTGGTGGGCTCCCTGGGGGTGAGTTCTGACCCGGGCTTTCAAGCGAAGCTTTTACCAGAATCGGCCCTCCCCTGGCCTACTGCTTCCTGTTCCTCTGTTTTCGAGGCCAGGTGGGCAGCAGGGTCGGGAGCTCTGGCCCACGGATGTGTGAATGTCCACTGTCCCCTATAAGCTGATGGCTGCCTTGCTGGGTGTTCCAAGCCTGGAGTCAGGGTACCCCACGGCTGCTGATGGACTCTGAGACCCGGATGGCCGGGCATCGTGTGCTCCTGCCGCTGGGGGAGGCCCTGGCCACTGGGAGCAGCTGGGCCCTGGAGTGTGAGCAAGTCAGGTGGCACCCTGCTCAGCAGGCGGCATCTGGCACCCTCAGTAAAAGACAGGAAGGTGAGGAGAGCTCCATGCATGACCCTCTAGGTGGTTTCTTCAGCACCCTTCAGGGTCACCCACTCCAGGCTGTGGGCTTGGAAATAACCGCCCATCCCTGCAGATTGTGGCCCTGAGCACCTGGAGGGCCTGTGCAGACCCTAGGGGGTCCGAAAGCATCTCAGTCTCTGCTCCATCAGATTTTTTCTGCATCACCAGGGCTCCCTCAGCTCCGATTGTGATGAACCGTCTGGCTGTGCTGCATGTGCACATGGGTCCCCAGGCCTCCAGTGGCTTGTGAGTGACCTGAGCCCGCAGGTCCCAAACTGTGCTCAGGGGCCCTGCTCACTTCGTCTTCAATGCTTGTCTGCATCCGCTCTGCACTGTGGGAAGGGCCATGGACAATCCTCCCCTTGGTGCCAGGAAGATCCGGGCCAAGCTCGGACATTGCATTCCCTACAGGCAGCCATTCACAGCACAGCCATAAAGCCCCATGCCTTCCATTCGAGTTATCACCTGTTGTGAACAAATATTTCTAAGTAGCTCGTAGTCCACATATTGCCTTCTCTTGAGGGCATTATTTTTATTTTTTTATTTTAGAGGGAGAGACTGTGCGTGTGAGTGAGGGGAAGGGGCAGAGGGAGAGAATCCTGGGCAGACTCCCTGCTGAGCATGGGGCCCCACACTGGGCTCAATCCCACAACCCAAAGATCACAACCTGAGCCAAAATCGAGAGCCTGACGCTCTACCAACTGGGCCACCCAGGAGCCCCTTTTGAGGATATATTTTAAGGATTCTTCAGAAACCAATTTAGTTGAACAGAGAAGGATTTTCTGAACGGGTGGCTGGTAGCGCTGCAAACACAAGGCTGTCCTATCCATATGGCTCTCCCCTAGTGGAGGCAGTCGATGCCCGGAGGCCTGAGGGTTGGTGTTTACTTGTCTCTTGCTCTTTTTGAAACTCATGCAAAGGATGAATTCAACTTTCAAAGGAGGACGTAACAACCAGCATTTGCAGAATCTTTACATGGTCCTGGCATCACAGGACTGTCAGGACACACACACACATCTGTTCTCTGGCCCCTCGGCAAGTTAGAGGGGGTCAGGCAAAGCACATTAAGCAGCTAACAATATTCAGGGTTTAAGGAGCCATTCAAGATGAACCCGCTCTGAATCTGAGGGCCCAGCGAGCATTTCGGGAAGGGCTCTTGGGCACAGTGGGGCAGGCGCCGTCCTGCATCTCAGTCAGGATTTCCCCTCCTGGTGGGAAATACAGCTTACTCGGGTGGGAAGTCTCCAGAGGCCAGGACATTTGGTAGGCCTGGGCCCTGCCGGGAGGCCTGGGGACACCTGGTAGACGAGACCTGCCCCAGCAAGCGGCCCTGAGAAAGTTGCAGACCCGGGCAGGGATGCGTGGCTGGCCCCAGCGTGGTCACAGCGCCGGCCCCTACGCACTCCTCCCGAGTCCAGGTGATGGCGTGTGCCCATCCCTTCAAGCCCACTCCACCTTGGGCCGAGAAGTGGTATTTGGACCACGGTAATCCAGCCAGACCACTCATTTTGGTAATCACCAGGGGCGTGCGGTTATTACATAAAGTCAATTAGAGCGCATACATGCCGGTCCTGCTGATTTGATTTAGAACTAACGAAAGCTCCAGTAATGGGCAATTACAAGAAACTTAATGGCCCTTTATACTGAATGCAGCTTGCATGGCATCTAATATACTGTGATGAATTACTCATTATGTGCAGTGTTGGAACAGCTTCTATAAAGATTAATAATTGGATAATCAATACAAAAATTCAATCACGGGTGCTTTTCCATGCTGGGGTCAACATGTCCTACAGCCCGGGGGATCCGTCTCACCGGCCCATGGTTTTGTGACTCTGCTCCTCCTCTGCTCTGTTGTTTTCCAAACTGGGAGTTTGTTGGAGTAAGTTGCCTCCTGTGATTTTTCTGTGCAGATCTTTGCAGAAGAAACAAGCAGCGTCTGCTGCCGGTCAGTTTTCTCAGTACTTGTGGGTACAGTTTCTCCCCTCAAGGAGGGCTCCGTCCCCTTGGGGAGGAGGGCAGAGAACTGAGGTAGAGAGTGGTGGCTCCCTGGGCACCTGTGCACATGGGAGAGGCGCCAGGCAGCCTCCCCTGCAGCATCCAGCAGAGCCTGGAGTGGGATGCAGACATTCTGGGGGGTGGCATCACAGCTGGGCTCCAGGCACAAGTGTTTGGGGCAGAGGACGCAGATGGAGGTGAGCAGGAGGGAGGTGGCAGAGGCTGCAGACCCTTGCATCCTCACCTTGCTGTGGGACGGGCCTGGCACACAGGCCAGACACCAAGGCTGAACCCTGGTCAGCCTTCTCCTTAGCTCCAGCTTCTCCTTAGCTCCGGCTCTGCTCTGATGGCAGTGTTGGTTTTTAATTATGAAAATCTCAGGCATCTTCAGGGTGTAATAAATGGTGCCGTGGGCTCCTGGGCACCCACACCCAGGTCTACTCTTAGGCAGGGGAGTTGGACACCTGTGCCGGCTGTCACTGGGATCCCGAGGGCCCAGGTCCTGGACCTTGCATCCCATCCCACCATCCCTGGGGACAGACACCTTTTCAAAGAGCCACTGTCTTATGTGATCACAACATGACAGTCACACTAACAAAATAACTAACGCTTCTCTGTAAGCTGAGGATTCACTTTGGACTCACATTTAGCAATGAGAAGGTGTGGTTTCACTTCCTGTGAAGCTGGGAATAGGGGGCCAGAGCCTCTCCTTTGCCTTCCAGGCAAACCAGGCAGCTGCCGGGCAGGTTGTGGACACTTGGCCTGTGCCCACTGGACGGACCGGCTGAGCCGATGTGTTGTCACACGGACCTTTCTGCTGCCCATAGGAGCGAGGCTGTGTCCCCACTGCCTCCAGAGGGGGAAGAGCTGCTTGGTTAGAGCCTTTTATGCTGAGGCCCCAGCTCATGTCCCCAGTGAGAGTGACAGAAGGCAGCAGCCTGCCACACCTGCACCAGCACTCTCCCCAACCCTCCGTCCGTCCACTTAACATTATTGTTTTTTAATTAAAGGAGGCTCTTTCATCTTTTATTTTTCAATTTTGTGTGAATAGAAATTCCATAATTTAGGAGGAATGTATTTTCTAGCAGCACAAGGAAAGCCCAGGAAAAGTGCTCGCTGGTGGTTTAGCGCTCCCCATGAGTGATGGTGGAGTGGGTTTGGTGTAGATAAAAAAAATGGGCCAGGTGATGCGGGAGCCCACGCCTGGCCATGGGGAGGGAGGCTCATGGCAGCCCGCGGGGCGGCCATCACGTGGCCGGGCGGTCCCCGTGGACGCTGGAGTTTTCCACATGGGCCTTTGCATTATTTGGAGTATTCAGGCTAAATAAGGAAGCAGGCACTGAAGGCAGGAAAATTATTCTGTTTTAATGGCTGACAGTCCCGTGTGACAACAGTACCCATCAGTGCCAGCCCCACACGCACTTGGGAGGGTCATGTTTTATTAAAACCGTGACTTGTTGTCATTCAGACTCCACTGTCCCGTTCCCTCCTTCCAAAAATAGCAGGCCCCGTGGCAGTGGCTTATTATGATTAAAAAGATAAAAATAAGTGAAGGCTGAAATGGGTCCAGGACACCCGAGGTAACGCGGAACTTACTTTTTAATGGAACTTGAGAGACGGCCTCATTTTCTACCGCCTCACAAAGTGTCTTTGAAAAAAGTCAGAAAAGTAAAACAGGACTTCGGTGATGTTGCAACTCTGCATTTTTGGAGTTACCAAGGTTGTGACAGTCCTGCAGAGTGGCATCTGCTGTCACCCGGGCCACGCAGTGGTGGGCAGGGTGCCCGCCCATGAACGAGGACATACGGACAGCGGGCTGCCTCTTCTGAGAAGTTAAAAACCCACCTGGACACAGCCTCAGTCTCCCTCACGTGCTCGAGGGGCCCGGAATCATGTTTTCTCCGCTTCCTGGTTTCTGAACTGTGTCTTCGGTCATGGGGTTCCCACGCACGCCTCCCACCAGCCGTAAGCTTTAACCGAGGAGGCTCGCCGCGGAGTGTGCAGACACCGTGTGCCCAGCCATCGGCAGGAAGCCCAGCGCTCACACCCCTGCGAGCAGCGCCCTGGCGTGAGAGCCTGCATGCTTCCTCGTCCCAGATCCCCTCACACTGTGAAGGTCGGCGTGGGGACACCACCGGGCCAGGGATATTTCTGGCTGTAGTACCATCGGCCTCAGTGATTACGCGCTCGGGTTATGGTACTAAGTTTAGCCAAAGGTGTATTTTCTGGGAAAGTTAGCAAATAGTTTTTAAAATTATCTCTTAGTTATAGGAATGGGAGAGAATGGCCTTCCTGTTTTGTTTTGTTCTTCACAAAGCTATTTTGGCTTTCCTTAAAAATAAGAGTTTCTGGTGGCTTGTTCTGTGTCCCTCACAGGGAGACTGAGTGAGCACGGAACAACTCTGCTTCTGCATTCCTTTATGTGTGGTACTTCGTTTGGCCGTGAGCTTTGAGTGAGCCCAGGGGGCCAGGCCAGTGCGGATGTGGCCACAGGAACCCGCCCTGGGAACTGGGTTCCCTGTGGATTGCCCAGGCCTATTTGTTTCCCACATTGCTTTCGCTTAAAGGACAACGATGGCTTTTGGAAAGTGGTTCTCTTCTTGAAAAAGCAACATCATAGATGACAAAGTAACAGCACCCCAGCTGGGCTGGCTAGCCTGCAGGGAACAGACGGTGAATGCTGTTAGTGCTTAAAAATTCACAGGACAGTTGTCTCCTTATAAGAACTACCCGACTATTGAAAAAGAAGCAGATGCTCAGAAAAATGGGGTTTTCGTGTTTTCTTAAAAAATGGAGACAAAAATATTATTTGTAGGGTATGGTTTGTAGCCACCATAATTAAGCTTTTTTTTTAAGCAAAGATTACAGTGTGGCTTGGGTACCATCGCTCTGCTAGATTTCTTCCTGCCAGGCCAAAACCCGGCTCCTGAGAAAGTAGGATCCATGTCCATGTGGACACCCAACTAGAACCTTCCAGCATCTGCCTCCGCTGTGCCTTCCATCCCCAAAGCCCGGCTGCTAGGCCCCACGACTCTGATGGGTTCCTGCCTGGCCACAGGCATGTGGGGCCAGCACCCATCCCATTGGCATGCCCGGGTGATGCTGGGGGCTACTGCGCCCAGTGGGAGGCACGCAGCACCCTTGGTGCTCTGGCAGAGACAAGGACACACAGCCCCGTCTGCAGGACCCTGCAGCAAACCCACCCAGGCGTCTATTCTGCTACTTACATGCTCTGTAGGAAATACGAAATGAAACATACACAAGTAACCCCCGCCCCTCGGCCACGTCCTGAGTCTGTGCCCACGCGTTGGCACGTGGCCGAGCTCAGGCGTCTGTGGACATGACCAGAAATCCATTCTTCCCATGGTCAGGAACCCCAGAGTTTTCACCAGCAAGTAGTGCCTGTCGTGTGCACACCGGGAAAAAGCAGGCTGGCCCGGCTTCTGCTGGAGTGTGTCCGGCACATCATTCTGGCACGTGGGAACCTGGCCTGGGGAAACCTGGCCCCAAGGAGGCCGCCACTCAGGCTTGCTGCCAGGGAGCCCCTGATGCCACACATGCTCCCCTGAGCAGCAGCCAGTCCCATTCCTGACAAAGCTGCTCGCCCGCTGCCCGAGGACTGGCACATCTCCTGCCTCTCTGGGCCTGTCTTCAAATTAAGAATAATAACATATCCATTTCCCAGGGGGCTTGGGAGGCTGCTGTGAGGTTCGTGCCACTGATCACGCTCAGTACCCAGAACTCTACCCAGGAGGTTCTGTTTCTCCCTTTGAAAGGACTGAAGAACCTCCGACTTGACGAGCAGAGGGGATCTCGGCCAAGCTGCCATTTTCACAGAGAAGCGTCTCGGGCTGCAGTGGGTACAGAGGCAGGAGGAGGGCCTGACAGCACGTGTCCGCAGTGTGCAGAGCTCAGATCAGGTTCTCTGGAGGGTTCAAGGCCTCCACGGCTCACAGATCTCTGATGGATCGTGTAAATGATGTGCGTGAATGCAAGGAGGATTTAGGTGTAAGAGTCAGACAGTCACGGGATCATTGGGATCATTGGCTCTGCCATGGGATAGTGCTTGGCTCAAGCGACCCCTGGAGAATGGGAGCTTGCACCATCTCTAAATACAGGCACCGCCTGGAGAGTGTCTTCAAGGTTCCTGTTTTTCCTCGTAGAGTCTATTACATCTGATCACACGACGCCCGTTAGTCCCTAGGGTCTCGGGGACACACCCTCGTGTCAGGTCTCCGTCCTCCTCACTGTGAGACTTGCTGTCACCGCCTTCCAGCCCATTGTTCAGAGTCACCTGTGGATGCACACACTGTCACTTCTTCCCCAGGAGTAAGGAGGGCACAGACGACAATGTCTGGGAGCTGCTGAGAGCGGTGACACTTCTTGTGGTTGCTACAGCAATAGGAAGACTGCCTCTGAGGCCGAGAGGTCCCGGCGAGCAGGGGAGGTACCGTGACTGTGGGAAACACAGACCTAGAACATGGAGCCTGAACATAGGGAGCGCGGGGTGCAGCCTCAGAGCCTCCACCCCCACGTGTGGCACGTGGCATTGCCAAGCTGCGCTGCCGGGATTTTGAATGAGGTTTCTGACTCAACGTGTCAGCAGATCTCTTCTGGCTTTGATACCTGTGTGATACCGCGCAGGGGCGGTGAGTGCCCACTGCTGTTTGTGGTGGCTCCAAGGAAGAGCTGGCATGTGCTGTCTGTTCCTACACTGCTGGGAAGATAGCTGGGCCCTCGGTGGCTTGCCTCTTCTCCTTCTTTAAAAAAAAAAGTTGTTAAGTCCCACACCAGCTAGTCCAGGGGAAATGGCTGAAGAAATCATCTGTAGTTATACAGAAGACAGTGCCATGTTTCTGTGTTGGGGCTGGGGCTGGGCTGGCGTTGCTGGAAAGAGATGCGTGCCCCCAGGAGTGGGGGAATGGCTCTGCCTTCGGCGTCTCCCACCCAGGCACCAGGCTCTGTGTGCTGAGCAGCCCCGCAGGCCTGGATAGGCCACACATATGGGCAGAGTGTAGAGTTGGAGTGGGAGGGGGGAGATCGGCCGGCGGGAGTGCCAACCCTGGGCTGGGGGCACGCAGGTGGCCTCCACTCCTCACTGGGACCAACGGCCCCTGTTGCCATTTGCTGACCCTCCTGCAGACTCTCCGTTTACAGAACCCATCACAATGACATCCTCCTCCCCTCCTCACAGACCTGTGGACGACCGCACACGTGCCCCCACTTCAGAGCCAGGGACAGGGGAACAGCATCGCTGCCAGGCCCACAAGCCATGCGGCTCATTCCTTAAAGTTTGCTTTGAGATCCTCCACTGCTTTCAGAAACCAAGAATTCAGAAATGAGAAGGAAAATGCATAAAAATGAGATTTAGACCCTCCCCACCCCCTTGGGTCACATGGCCTCAGGAAAATCAGTCAAGGGCCCCTGAGTGAAGCCCATGGGTGAAGTGAGGGCATTTTACTAGGACATGAGGGTTTAAGCTCAATTTTTTTCAAAATGGTGATGAAAAAAAAAAAAAGCCTTACTGTGTGAAAGTATAAAGATTTTGCTTTAAAAAGAATGCTTCACCTGATTAGTTAATTTGCACATCTAATTTATAAATAGCCAAGAGATTTTGTGGGGTGGTCAGAAGAATACGGTGAGTATCGGCAGATGCTGTATGTGTAGGTGAAGAGCTCTGCCTGTATGTACCTTGTATGTTTTAGCTTTTAAATGTGAAAAAAATACTAATTTTCTTTTCACTCAACTCTGGCTGTGCACAGAGGTGCTGTGTGCACGCGTGTGTGTGTGTGTGCATGTGTGTGCATGTGTGTGCGCGTGTAGCCTGCCTCCATGTCCCAGATTAAAACGAGAATTCAAGTTGCCACATAAGTTTTAGGAAAAAAACAGTAGTTTCCACCTTGGGAGCATTTTAGAGAAAACTTAAACATAAGGGAAACAACTTTTCTCATTACATTAAATTGTGGTCTAGCAGCTCGCCACATCCTGTTGCAGGGACATCTGACACGAAGCCAAGCGAAGGTTCCTCTTTCACATCTCTGACAGGCTGTGAGGGTCACATGTTACCTGCAGTTCAAAATACCTTCTACAGAGAAAAAACCCTTGGTGTCGGTGGAAAAGCTGAATAAGAAGATGGAAAGTATCAGTAGAGAGAAGACTCTGTGGGAAACTGTAACAGAGAAAGCCACCCCCAAAATAACAGCACAGAGCCCCTGGGGGCGGCCGCGCACTCACAGGGACCCGGAACCGTGACCTCATGGAAGAGACGTGGGAGGCCAGGGAAAGGCCAGGGGTGGCAGGACCCCAACAAGCTCAGCCCTTGGGCACCGTCTGTCTGGGGCCGGGAACCTTCAGGGTGGTCCCTGCAGGGCCGTGGCGCCGACTATCTGCCAGGAGCGTGGCTCTGCGGCCGTCCTGTCTTCGGGGATGTGCACAGTTGTGTGGGTCTGCAGCGCAAGTTGGGCAGCCACCCCCCTTCCCGTCCGGAGGGGCACCTAGGGCAGTGCCCACAGGGCACTGGCACATGTGTGCTACTTCTCGAGTGTGCTCCTAAGATGCCTGGCCCGTCCCAACCCTACTTGATGGTGCCGACCTGGGCCACAGGGGCACCAATGGCCTGTCCTGTCCAACTGACCGCTGCTGCGAGGCTCCTCAGACAGCGCAGACTCTGGCAACGGAGCAGGAGTACTGCCAGCGCTCCCCAACCCTCCTGGGCGCCAGGCTGGGGTCACAGAGATCAGGTCAGGCACCAGGACACAGGAGGGCCTCTGGCTCAGGACACACTCAGGGACTTCCCTGCTGCCACCCACAGCGGGCTCCCCCTGCCAGGCTCAGGTGCCCTGGTGGGCAGCGAGGGGAAGCCCACTTAGATGCTGCTTCCCCTTTTCTCTTACAAACGTGTTATTTTTTTCCTATGGTCTCTATAACCCCGAGGAGCTAGATTCTTGGCTTTCCTGCTGGAGCCTCCCCACCATTCCCCATCATTATTGCCCCTCAGACCCGCCCCATAATCCCTGTCGTTACCCTCATACCCACCCCCATAATCCCTGTCATTACCCTCACACCTCCCCACATATTCCCGTCATTATTACCCTTCAGACCTCCCCCCTCCCCGTATTCCTGTCATAATTACCCCTCTGACCTCTCCCCATATTCCAGTCATGATTACCCCCAGACCTCCCCCCATATTCCCGACCTTATTCCCCTCAGACCTCCCCCCACGACCCCATCAATATTACCCCTCAGGGCCCCCCACATCCCCATCATTATTACCCTGAACCCCATTTCCCCAACGTTAGTCCCCCCAAGAACTGTTTCTGCATCCCGTGTCTGCTCTTATGGGATCGGGTTCAGATCTGAGACCAGGTGCCCTTGCAGGGGAATGAGCAGGAAACCCCGTCTGGTGTGGGTGACTCTGTTCAGCCGCATCCCTCGGGGGCATCCTGTCCATGCTGCGCCTGCACAGGTGGCCTCATCTGCACCCAGTGTGGAGCCTTTGGCCCCATGTGTACCCATAGCGCTAGCCTGTCCACCCACCCATAGCCGCCCCCCCGTGGGGCAGGGAGCCACCATTGCCCCAGGCCCCCCCAGCCTCCTGCGTAGAGTGAAGCAGCTGAGAAAGAGCCACTGTGCCCACACCTGGCGCGAGATGAGGGCTGCACCCACCACGGCCACAAGCTCTGTGGGCACCGTGAGCACCTGCCTGCCCTGCTGGGAAGCCCCTGCTACCACGGTGCTGTCCTTGTGACACTCGGGTCTGTCAGTTTTCTCTGTCTAAACGTTGTTTGACCTAACACATTTTGCGACGTAGAAATTGGACACATGACTCTCAGAGGCCAAAGGAGTGAAGCGGGAAGATGTAGGACTGCGTCTGGTGTCCCGTGCCTGTCGCCTCCCTGCCTGCACTCCAGGAGCCGGGAAGACACGGCACCTGAGGCCCCCGGAATGCCGGGGAGGGCCACATGCTCAGGCGGGGACCCAGGAGCCATGAGTGGACGGGAGCTGGTGCCCTGCCTTCTCCTGCGGGGCCCTGCGCCACTGCGCGGCCAGGGTATCAGGGCAAGACGCCTGCATCTAACCGAGCTGCCCTTGGGACGCTAAGGGACAGGTGTCCTGAGAGCCACTCAAGCACCTGGGTTTCGTTACTGCCTCATTAGTGGCTCACTGGGAGGGGTCATGGCCACCCAGGTGGCCACAGCCCCTGCCCGTGTTCTGTGCGTGAAGGTCAACACCATCCTCAAAAAAAGGTGTGGCTGCAGTGGTGGCTGTCGGTGGTCATGCATCACATCCGTGTCCCAGGCAGACGTGTCCTCTGCAGGTGGGCTGGCGGTGTGCCCACCCCGGGCTGCTGTACACCTCTGGTGTTTGTATCAAGCGAACCCCCCGCACCCTGGATGGTTCCCTTGCCAGGCGGCGGGTGGACCTGCAGGTTTGCAGTCGGGCTCCTGTCTGTGCAGCTGGTGCCACTGGGCTCTGTTATCAGCAGCCGTGACACAATTCCTGGTTGCCCCAACCACATTTTATTACTGTTTTTCTTAACAATAGTGGGGGGTGTTGAAAGGACACTCGGGGGGTGGGGAGTGGAGGCGATGACAGGTGTGCCAGCTAATTGCTGCAGGAAGCTGCCTGGGACACGCCAGGGCCTTTGCAGAAACACATGGACTTTATCTGGGTGGTGGAGGGCAGCCTGGGCAGTTCCGTGACGTGAGCCCGTGTCCTCCGCCCCCCAATTCTGTTAGGAAAGTGGGCCGTGGGGACACGTCCCCTATCTGGGGGCCCATCAGGGTGGAGGGAGGGATGTTGTGCAGCTTGCTCACGATGGCCTTTGCCAGCTTTGCTCATTTCCTCTCCTGCTGCCAAAAGCCACATGCTGATAGTGGACATGGACAAGGAAACAGAAATGAAGGAAGAGCCCAAACAAAGGGAGGCCCAGGCCACCCCATGCGTGGCCCTCCTTTTGGACGCAGCCTATCCAACAAGCAGACCAGGGAGAGGGGCTCTCGGAGCATGGACCTCAGGGACGTGCCTCCCCCACGGGGCACCTCTGCTGGCCCCGCCCGTGGAGACACCAGCTGCATGCTCCTGCCTGGAGAGGACGGGCCCCCGCAACTGGACCAGTGCCTGGCCCCTCCCCCTGGGGCCCACAGTGCTAGGGTCAGGTTGTGACTATGTTTCTGGATGGGAGTGGTGACGCAGCCACCGCCAGCCCCTGCGGTCACCGAGCTGGGTCCTGGGCAGCTTCGGTGCTGCTGGCCCAGGACAGCCCAGGCCCAGGCCAGGGGTGGGAAGCAGGAAGGAGGGGACCCTTCCCGCAAGCTCCCCATAACTAGCTGAATGCGTGGCTGATGGGAACTCTGGTTCTTACGGACTTTGAGCCAGAGCTGTGTTTCCCTAATGGCTTATCTCTTGTGTTTTCTTGCAGTAAATGAAATAATACGGAACGATCTCTCCAGCACCAACATCTGATCGTAGCTGGCCACAGGTTACTCCCCGAAGCCGCACGGTGTGGGCTTAGCCGCCGATGGTCGAGCTCTGGCGAAAGGACTTTAAGTACACGGAACACACACCTGGTACCGGTCGGAGCTCCAGCTCACTCAAGATTCTCATCACGGGCTCAAAGCAGCAGCTCTGTGACCGGGAGGACCGGCCACGCCTCCTCATCACAGGAAGACCGGAGGGGGCGGGGTGCGTGCCTTGCATGGGTTCCCCCACCCCACCCCGGGCACCCCTGGACTTCAGCACTGGAAGTGCCTTATTACCCAGAGCCCAGCATCAGGGTGCGCCATAGGATGGAGTGTCAAGTCTGCTACCAGGAGAGTATTTGCAGGAGCAAAAGCTGTAAAGACGCTTCGTCGCAAAGCTTTGTCTCTTTTGTGATAAATTAGAATACTGGCAAGCTGGGCATTGTGAGGAGAACCTAACACGTGCTTCCTGCTGTTTCTTGGCTTCCCTTGGGCTGCAACATGCAATCTGCTTCTTTACCCAGTGCATTTTAGGGATCTTCCATTCTGACCTCTCCCTTATCACCCACTCCCTCCCCTGTGTTACTGAAACCGTAGTACTGTTCGCTGTAGCATGCTAGGGTGTTGTTTCTAATCTGGCTTTGAACGTAGCACAAGTAAGATGATAGCACAAGACAGGTCGCTGGACAAAAAAAGAAGTCTGTCTGCCACAGGACAGATGCTGCATTTGCATGTATGTACACACGTAGGCTCGTATTTATGGACAAATAAAACAGAGTTGGTGATGTGTGGTCCCTGCCCGTCAAGGGCTGTGTATTGGCAATAACCAGGATCCGTTCTGGAAAATGCATCTGAGACAAAACTTGGGCTTTGCAGCCGCATCCACAGGCACCCATGTCCCCTCAGGCGGGTCTGTGCGGTCCTGTGTGGTGCCGCTAGCCCAGTGTGTCAGAACATCAGCAGAGGTGCATTCTCAGGACCCAGGCGTCCCCACCCAGCAGACAGGAAAGCAACCGAAAGTACCATCGCAAAAGGAGTATAATATGTTTGTTCAGCTCTAAGATTATTACTTCACAGAAGCCTTATAACTCTGCTTCGTCTAAGAAAACAATCACCAAAAACATTTTCATACTCCCATAGTATGTTCCAGATTACCGACTGTTAATACGTAGGTTAGTGTAAGCTTCGCTCCTGCTGCATTTGTACAATTAACAGCTTACAACACATGATGACTAGCAGTGACCGGTCGTCTCACATAACCAAAAAGCATGGTTTAATTAAAACATGTTTAACCCGATGACTGTGCCTTAGGAGCTGATGCCCTCTCACGGAACATGCCTGGTTGTACCCGCGGGTGGGGGTTGTAAGTCACAGTAATCAAACATGATGTTACAGTGGAGGAAGCTCTCCTGCAGAATTATTTTAAAGATGTTCTTCTGTTCGATTCTGTGTCTTTGTTGTTTGACTTCCAGAAGGAACACCAACCCAAAAGCCATACTTGTAGCATTTGCACGTGACTGTGGCTCCATGTAGACATGACCCAGAACCTAGCCCACCCTTAGCGTCCTAGGACTCGCATGGAATCTTCTAATAGGCTGTCGTATGGAAAGGAACCATTTGGTATTCGTGTCCGCTGTCCTTGTAGTTAGGAAATAGATCCAATAAAGCATATATATATATATATATTTTTTTTTTTTTTTTTTTTTTTGCTGGACAATCTTAGTGTGCCAGTGATTCATTACCCGTGTGGATAATTCTGGTCAGTTCTAAGGGATTTTCTGCTGTGGGTCCTTGTACTGCCAGCTGAGCCAAGTGCTGTTCACAGGGTGGCCCCAGTGCCACTGGGCACCTCCTCCTGCAGTGGGTTTCCCATCCTGCATGTTCACAGAAGAGGACACTGTGAACACAGCACCTCAGAAACATTCAGCCAGGTCCCGTGCACAGGGAGCTTTCCCATGAGCTCAGAAGAGTGGCCAGGGCTGGGGGTGTGCATGTGCAGGGTGGCCATCACCGTCACTGCCATCACCACAGGAAGGTAGCACGTCAGAGCAGCCCTGGGTGTTGCCCCTAGAGGCCACTCGGCCCCTCTTCCTGCCCAAATCCACTTTGTAAAACCAGAGTGAGACCCAGAACTTCTCCAGCAATTCAATTGTGAATTGTCAGAAACAATAGGACTTTATGAAATGAGAAATTTCCTGTTTCTTTTGCTAAGATTGAGGCAAAGTACTAGAGGAATCTGCATCACCTAGAATGTGTGGTCAGCCAGCACCTGTTCAAGCAGGTGGGCCGGGCAGCGGGGCATGGGGCCAGGTGGTGGGCAGGGTCTGCAGAGAAGATGGCCAAGTGACCATGGACGGTACAGGCTGCAGAGCCCAGAGCCGCTGGCTACCAGAGGACCAGGAGCTCCATCCACCTAGAGAGCAGGCTTGCAGGGCCACCGGTGCTGGGTGCAGGCTCACCGGTGCTGGGCTGGCCTCCGAAGAATGGCCTGGAAGCTATTGATTTCAAAGCGAGTTTTGCCTCCCCCCCCATTCCTGACAATAGGATTTTATATTCCAGGGGCAAAAATACAAATCCACAAAATAAGGGATGGTTTCTGCAAAGAGGTGGTGCTTCTGCAGATGCCCATTTTCTTAGTTTCCTTTCCTCTTGGTGATCTTGTGAAATAAGGGAAACACGCCCAAGGGCCCACTTCTGATGGGTTTTACCCCCACTTGCACTGACCAAAACCTCCCCTGGGGAGCCGAGGACGAGGTCAGCTGACTGGAGCTGGCCGAGCCTCGGCAGCTTAAGAGCCACTCACCTCCCACAGGGGCCGGGTGCCAGCCCTTCCCAAGTGTGAGACCAAAGTCCAGTAAACACCGGTGTCTTCTCGTAACCAAGTGCAGGTAAACAAAGATCCTAGTATCTCAGCTTCTCCATTTCAAGGTCCCCTGATCTGAGCAGGCGGGGTCCCCAGCTGGGGAGACTCCGTGACCCCAGCATCTCTTCTAGGACAGGCCCTGTGGTAACTTTCTGCTTCTGCAAACCTGTGACATCCTGTGCAGGGGGTCGGCCGATGACACCATGAGGATGGTGTCTGCACAACGGTAATTACACATTTCCCAGAAGTGTGTCCACATTGGATGTGGAGCCTGCGCCGACGCTGGTGTCTAAACAAGGCAAAGGGCCTCTGTGCAAACACACTTTTTAACATGAAGTTCGTGTAAGATGACGTTGAGCGTCTTACAGTGCACAGTTGGGCGCACGTCAACAGTGCTGTGCGACTCCCCTCTCCATCTGTTTCCCATGATTTCATCACCCCAGAGGGCAGCCCGGCACCCTCAGTCACCCCGCCCCAGCCCCACCAGTGCTGTCAATCCCGCCTCCATGGACATGCACTGGGCACCCCCACGGTGGGACCCAGACAGCAGGAGGCCCTGCACCTTGCTTCCTCCACTGCACACTGTGGGCTTCGGATTCACGCACAGCACAGCACCTCTCAGGACTTCGCCCCTTGTCATGGCCAAACTGTCCTGCCACGAGTGGACTGAGCGCCATCGGTGGCCGCCCCGCCTTGGGCTGCTGGGAACCCCATGGACAGGCTTCCGTGTGAGTCTCTGTCCGAGGCTCGGCCCCCCACTGGCAGCGTGAGGCTGAGGTGCATCAGGAGTTGTTTGTCTTAGTTTTGAAGAACGGTTTTCCCTTCTTGGTTTTACAATCAGGCTTCCCTGAGACAGACGCGGGAGCACTAACCTAATTTGCCATCTCACATGTAAAGCACGTCCTATCTGTAATTCTTGATGCCAAAAAAATTAAGTTAGGATGAGATGAGTAACTGTCGGTTATGCCACAGTGGGAAGTGGGCTGGCCTCGCGTGCCTCCTCCAGGGTGGGCCGCAAACCTCCGAGCTTTGGGGGGGGCACCCAGGGCCGCGGTGCTAGGTCACCTCACACACGCACGCATGGAGGGACATGGTGGGGCAATGGGTGGAGGTGACTGCCATCACAGGAGTGAGCACATTTGGCTGCCCTGAGGCTCCCGTGGCCCAGCGCTCCGAGTCTGGCCCTTCCCTGCGCTGCCTGACCTACAGCTGTGGCCGTCTCTCACGGGCCCTGTGTCTGTGACCATTGGGGCACAGAGCCGGGCAGGTCTGCGGCCCCACAGGACCGGCGTGGTGGTCACAGCCTCCTCATGCTCCCTGGGGGAGTGCCAGTGGGACCCATGTTGGAGGCAGCTGCCATCCCCTGGAAGGATGGAGCAGCCATCACCCTTCTCGCCACCAGGCACCCCTTCTGTGTGGCCTGGTGCATAGACAGTTCCTGCTGCCCCGAGGGCCTGCCTGTGACAACGCTGCTGTGCACACAACCCCCTGGACCAAGTGTGGCCCGCAGAACAACTGCAACTTGTCTCCAAGGGCCTGTCGTCTGGGGGCTCCTGGAGGCACCCTCCCCACTCAAGGCCTATCCCCAGAGCGCGGCCCTGGGGTCTTGTCTCTGTGCCCCAGGAGGCCCAGGCTCTACCATTAGACGGTCATCCCGGTGCTGTGAAGCTATGTCCGAGTGATGCCCTGGGGTGGGAGGGTGCTGGCCGCCCTGAGTTGAGGGCATCTCTGTTTCCTGGGAACTGGCATCCTCAGGTGATGGCACACTGCTGAGCCTTGACGGAGGGTTGATGGCACAGCCAGGGCCTGGGTGGGCTTGTTGTAGCCACAGAGTGAGGACGGCCTTGCCACAGCTCCTGGGCATTACCTGGCGGCAGACCAGGTACCGTGGTTCAAGGCCATGCGAAGTCAGTCTGCAGCCACGCAGGTGCACATGCCGTCCCAGCACCTCGGGCTCTGCTGGCCTGGGCCTCCCCCACCCCCGAACTGTCCTCCATCCTTACAGCACAGTGCCAGGGATGACACTGCCGCCAGGCTCACAGGCGAGTGCGGGTGTCCATAGCTGCCAGTGCATTCCCACGGCGCAGGCCTCTTCCAGTGGGGAGATGATGGGTGCTGTTCAAGTCGGGTGGAAGACGGTGAAAGCAAGGGGCCAGCCACGGGGTCCTGCTGGCAGCAATGGCCACACGACCCCCACCTCCCAGAACCCGCCCCCAGGCCCAGCCTCACCTCCCACTACGTCCAAACCCAGGCTGGTGGGATGCCCCACCTACAGTTAGCCTGAGAAGCCACCGTCCTGCCCTCGGGTCCAGGCGGTGCCATTGGAAGTGGAGGGTGAGCTCCCTGAGGACTGAAGGCACCAGGCAGGCGCCCCCTTCACACCTGTTCCTCCTTGGGTTTGGGGGTCTGGAAACCCTGCCCTCAGCTCATGGGAAGAGTGGGGAAGACTGTGTCTCTGGGAGCTGGCAGCTGGCGGACTTGGACCCGAAGACCCCGTTTCCTCACTGGATGCAGTGTCGTTCAGGCTATTGGTCATTTGGCCAAACTCTGGTCATTTACGTCTTTCAGGGAATCTGCCCTTCTCCCCTGAGTTTGTGGAATCTGTTGGCGTAAAGTGTCCCCAGCAATCCTTTACTGCACGTTTCTCGCCGTGGTGCCCACAGTGACCATGTTTCTCTCCATCTGCATCCTGACCCCACGGCCTTGGTTTCTGAGCCACACTCTGCCCCTGGGCGCCCTCGCTGCCCCCAGCAGCTCGTGGGACCGAGGCCGTGATGGTCTAGGAAACAGACTTTATGAGAAGGCACTCTATTGATGGAGGCCGTGCTGCGGTCCAAGCTGCAGGTCAGGACCTGTTTGTGAGCTCGTGATGCACACACGCACAGCAAGTCGCTGGGTGGCGTGTTCCGTGGATGCTCACCAGGCACCCTGGCTGCCCGCGGGGCCTGGATCTGTGGGGATGGGAGTGCTGAGCACACCGCCGCACGTGTGTCCACTGCTCCTCACAGCCCGTAGGTTCCCACCACAGACGTGGGTGGGGTGGGTTATTTAGAGCAGGTCTGCATTCCAGGTTAGCCGCCCCATCTGTTATTAGGACGCCTCCCTTTATCTCTGCTCTGGCATCGACCCAGTCCAATAGCAATCTGCGGATCGTGTCAGGGCGCATGTGTCTCTAGCAGTCTCGACCTTAGGCCTCTCAGGTGTGCACAGAGTAAGTTTCCTGCAGGATGCGGGCGGCCGACCTACTGTGCGGTGTCGGTCTGCCTGTGGACAGAGGTCACTGAGGCCATCACCAGCAGTAGAATCACCAATGTGGGCAGATTTAAACCCACCAACTGGTGACTTGCTTTCTGTCCCACCAGCCACTCCCTCCTCACCGTCCTCTTGTGCCCCAAGCTGAGTGTTTGCTCTGATCCTGTGTCTTTCTGCCTCATAGTCGGAGGAGCTGCAGCTCTTCGTCCAGTTGCTTCCGAGGTGGTTCTGAGTCTACGGGTGACCCAGGTGACGCACGTGGAGCCCCCGGCCACGGCGCCAGGCCGAGTCCTCCTCTCTGCTCCCAGGCCCCGCCGCGGCTCCTGCCCCACGTCTCCCTCTGCACATGTTACAAAGGCCACAGCCTGTGGCTGCTACTTTCCTTCAAGGAGCGAATCATCTTTTAAAGAGATTTAAGTAACGAAAAAATCATAAATATCCCACATTATTTCCCTATATAGCTGCCGTCCCCGGGCTGGCTGCGGCTGCGCATGGACAGAGGTTCCTGCCTGCCGTCCTCTTCCTGAAGGGCTTCCTTTAACATGTCTTGAAATTTAGCTCTACTGCTGGGAAGTTATTTCAGCTTTAGTATCTGTGAAAAGCCTTTATCTTGTCTATTTTTCTTTATTTTTTTATTTTTTAAGATTTTATTTATTTATTCATGAGAGACACACAGAAAGAGAGGCAGAGACACAGGCAGGGGGAGAGGCAGGCTCCCTGCGGGCCCCGGGGTCACAACCTGACCCAAAGGCAGACGTTCCACTGCTGAGCCCCCCAGGCGGCCCCACTTTATTTTAAAGTAATCATAGATTCCCAAGAAATTGCCCCAAAAAATGTACAAAGAGGTCCCACTGGATTTTCACTGGATTTTCACAGAAATAACAGGAAACTGGCAATGGTAGAATTTATAGAACTTGCTCAGATTTCACGGTTTTACAGGCCCATACACATGTGTGTGCACGCACGTGCCATCTTGCCTCACCTACAGATCACATGGCCGCCAACACGCTGGTCATGGCCATGCCAGCTTCCCCCCGCCCTGTACCACTCGCTTCCCCCCCATACTTGTCATCAGCAGAATCGTGTGCGCATAGCCCTTCGAGAGTGGCTTCTGTTGGCTCAGCGAGCTGCAGATCTACAGTCTGTCCTCTCTCACCGAGTCTGATCCCATAGGAGGGAGGACCGGCTCGTCTGCACATCCGCCCGGGTGCTTTGGCTGCGTTGAACTAGCACCCTGGACATTGCACACGTAAGTCTTCACTTTGGGTTTTGGTGAACCTGTTTAGTTTCCCCAGGGTGAAGGATGGAGAGGGGCAGATGCCGGGTCATAGGGCAAGTGCGACCTCATACTCTCCT
Organism: Vulpes vulpes; assembly: GCF_048418805.1. NCBI lineage: Eukaryota > Metazoa > Chordata > Mammalia > Carnivora > Canidae > Vulpes > Vulpes vulpes. The sequence continues at coordinate 58,151,277 of NC_132784.1, forward strand.
GAGTTCCTCTGCCATTTCCATCTCCTCTAGCAACCTGTGGGTGATGATGTCCTCATCCAGCCATGCTGGCCAGCGTATGCTGACTCGTGGCTTCTGTTTAAATGCTCTCCCGGCCGTGGTGACAAGTGTCGGCATCTCTCGTGCGCTTACCCGCCATCTGTGCAGCCTTTTTGGTGAGATGTCTCTTTGCGTCTTTGCACGTTTTCTGGTGGGATTGTTGTGGTTTTGTTTTACCTCCAGGTCCCCGGGGCTCTTTATACATCCTATGTGCACAAGACCATCGCCAGATCCATAGTCTGCAAATATTCTCTCCCAGTCTGTAGCTTGTCTTCTAGCCTCTTGACACATCTTCATGATGGAAGAACTGTTCATTTCTAGACAAGGCACAGTTTGTCAGCTTTTCCTTTGATGGGTCGTGCCCTTGGTGTCAAGCCTAAGAACTGTTCTCTCTCTTCTGTCCTCTGACCTGCAGGTCGAGCCCCTTGCTGGCCCCAGGCCGGCTGCACTCCTGTGAGTCTCAAAGTCCCACCAAATAACTGCTCCCTCATGTCCCTTCCCAACACTGCTGTAGCGACATATCCCAGGGCCTGTGTCCTCCATACAGATCTCACAATAAACCTACGTCTGCAAGAAGCCATGTTGGGTGTTTACTGGGATTATATTAAACCTAAGATAAATTTGGGGATAATTGGAAGCCTTTAAGGTCCGGTGGGTAGGACCAGAGCAGCACTCAGTCCTGGGATAATCATTCCTACTACTAACACAAAACCCTTCTGGGAACATGGCCTGGTGCCCTATGAGCTGTGTAGATCCTGTTCTGGAGGCCTTATGGGAGGCCAGGCACTGCCCCCTTGAATCCTCCAGAGGGGTTCTCTGCCTGGCCTTGGGAACTCCTCCCGTGTACACACGGACCCAAACCACCCTTGGCGGCTCCCTCTTCGGCCGCCTGCACCCCCGCCAAGCTGGGTGGCCCCTCCTCCTCCATCCCGTCTAGGGGCTGCTGACCCTCACTGCCTGAGGTTGACTGTGTAACAGGTTTCACAGATTTTCCCCATTTTTTGCTTGCTGGGGTGAGAGGGTGACTGTAGCCCCTGTAGGTCCACCTTCCTGGACACAGAAGCTGTGGTGCCTGACTGTTCACAGGCCCTGTTGTCATGGGGGCACTAGTCCTTCTTCCACGTTCCCTGCATCTGGGGCTGTGTAACAATGACGCTATTCACGTAAGAACAGCATGTCTGGCCAAGAGAGTGGCTTGTGATCACGAGATATGCCTGGGGGCCCCACTTAATTTTAATCGGAAGGGAAAGCATCAGAGGCTGAAAAGCAGCCCTAGCTGCCAAGTATGCTTTTTACTTGGAGGAAGAACAAAAGGATCCCAAACAAGAGACAGGTTTTCATAGTTTTTGTAAAAAGCAGCAGAGAGGCAGAAACAGGTATGCGTTCAGGTGGCGTGGGAACACTTCCCTCACGGCCTTGATGTCACGTCGCCTCTGTGACTGATATCTGTGCCAAGCTCCCCTGCATGAGGACTCCCTGCACCAGGCTCGGTGCTCCCTGCACCACATGATGCTCCCTGCACCGAGCTCAAGGACTCTGCCAGGTGCACCTCCCAGCCTCTCCAAAGTCAAGCGACTCCACAGGGACAGCTGTCCTCCCTTTCACCCCAAATAGCGCAAACCCAGAAACTGGCTGTCGGCGCATCTAGGTTTATGGCCAGAAAATGAAGATCACAGTATTCTGTGGATGTTTCTACCTTCTGTGTTCTGGTGCCCTGTACCCGAAAAACATCAGTCGAGACTACCTCAGTATGGAACGTGGGATGATGGGTCGCTAATGATATTTGGCTGGTTCAAGTTCACTCTTCAACTTTTTTAGTGAGAAAGGGGTTTGCCAGGCAATTTAATCACTTAAAACAAGATTTAAATGTTAGTTTTACACAACAATTTGAAGGACGTTAGGGATGCTCATTGTTTGCAGGCAAATAAGGCTACTGATTGCGAGATTTTCACCCTATTCATTGAAATAGGCCCAGCAAGACTTCAACTCGAAAATACACTTTTAGCAATTAGTGCCTATAACTACATATACTTGAAAGGAATAAAGCATTTTTTAAAGCAGTAAACCTCTCACCCAAAATTTTCACTAATTTAGATTCCACTTAATCTAGGTGATAATCGCACACAGCTCATGCACATAATTCAACTATAGTTTTCAAAGTGCTTTTCAACGGTGCTGTACCTCTTTGACCCTCAAAGCCCTCCTGTGAGGAAGACAAGGCAGGTCAAAAGCCCAGTCTACAGATGAAGTTACTGAGACTGGGTTGGAACGGGGACATGTCTCAGAGGTAACTTGTAAGGTTCCAGGACTTTCTCACTGTGCTCATGCTTTACAGGGAGAATCTGACCTTCATTCACTGGTTCACCCACTTGTTTTTCTTTTTTAAGATTTTATTTGTTAGAGACACACAGAGAGAGAGAGAGAGAGAGAGAGAGAGAGAGGCAGAGGGAGAAGCAGGCTTCATGCGGGGAACCCGACGTGGGACTTGATCCCCTTGATCCACTTATCCACTCATCCATCCATGCATCCATCATCTATCCATTCTTCCACTCATCCATCCATCCACTTACCCATCCACCCATCCATCCATCTACCCATCCACTTATCCACCCATCCACTTACCCACTCATCCACTCACACATTCATCATCCATCCATCCATCCACCCATCCAGTTACCCATCCACCCATCCACACATCCATCATCCATCCACCCTTCCACTAATCCACCCATCCACCCACTCGTCCACCCATCTGTCCACCCACACATCCACTCATCATCCGTCCATCCACTCACCCCTCTCTCCATCCATCTATTCCCACTGAGTTGACGTGTTTTACATGTTTCCGCACCCGCATCTCCCCACACAGCTGTTGCTGAGTCTGTCATCCTACTACACAGTGTGTTAAGGCCCATCAAGGCTATGGTTCACAGGTTGGGGCAGGCAGGCCCTGAGAGCAGTTCTATTGATTTAATTAATTCAGGCTCTGCCTAAAGCACAGTCAGTAAACTGAGGCAGCGCTGAACATCTGGCAGGAAGAGCTGAGCAGTTGAGGGGGAGGAACTCAGTCAACCTGGGTGAAGGGTCTGGGTCTTGATGTCTCAGGAAGTGTGCTTTCCTTTCCCTGTCCCCATAGGCTGCCTGAGCCACAGGGGTCCCTTGAGCTTACCCTTACCCTCCACAGCTCACGCTCCCCTGGGCCCCATGACTACTCCCTGCTGGGGTCAAGGACCCCTCCTGCGCCCTTCCTGTGGCGCCCAGATCTGGGTTTCCTTGTGTCTGCTGGTTATCGTCTCCAGGCAGATGTGACTCCGGCTGAGGGGCTGGCCCCACAGGACTGGTTCTTTCTGCCCCTCAGTCTTTTCATCAGGTGCCCTCGGCCAGGCTGCCCTCCCGTCCTGGGCACTGGTGATAGACGGCCAGCTCCCCTCAGCTTGGATCTCCTGGTGCTCCTGTGAGCCCAGAGGCCCAGATGGGGGGCCCTCGGGGAGGGGTGGCCCTCCAGGGACTTCATCCTGTGCACTTGGGGGCAGGGGTGGGGCACTGAGGAGGCCACAGGGGATGGGGCCTGAGCGGGAGCCATGTCCATCAGAGCCCCAGAGCAGGCAAGGTTCCAGCTGCAATACCTCATTCCTTACATTCCCATGTTTTCCTGTTTGTCATTGCCAACAGCCCAGAATCTGCGTCTGTGCGTGGGCCCCAAACCCGACATGCAGAGGCGTGTGCTAGACACTACGTCCTGGAGAGGGCAGCCCTGCTGTGGGCTTGGGCGGCAGCCCTCCTTGTATCCTGCCCCATGCCTGTGCCCCAGTTACCTCTCTGCCCCCAGCACCCCGGGGCCTGCGACCACCCCGAGTCAGGTCTGCCTCAAGCTTGTCGGGTCCCAGGGCCAGACTTAGGGTTCAGTCACTGTGGCCTGACCAACAGCTCCACATCCCCCACCCTGTCCCCCAGGCCAGCCTGCAGAAGGCACTTGATACACCGTTGCTTTGGCTGACATGTGTCTCACACAAGTCCAGACCCTCCCTTAGTCCTAAAGCTGTGGCTACCAGCAGCCACCACTGGGGCCTTGGCCAGTCAGGTGGGAGCCCAGCCAGCTGACCAACAGAGGTTGGCCTCCCCTCAGGTGCAGCAGGTGTAAGGGGCAGCCCAAAGACCAGAGCAGAAGGCCTCCCTTGGGCCAGGGGACCAGAGAAAGGCTCAGAAGAGGGACAATGTCAAGGGTAGGCCATGTCCTGCACGGGGCAATGCCCTGGCCCTAGGCTCCTCTGCCCCTGTGGTCATGGCTCCCATCCCCCCAGGTCAGGGCTGGTGGCTCCAGGCGCATCCTCCCCCTTCCTCCACTTGCCCCCTTTGGAGCCCTTCATGCGGTGGAACAGGGCACAGTCATGCAGGTCAGGCCCCCATAGGGTGACCTTTGTGCTTCAGAGCCAAGGCCTGTCTGCAGCCCTGTCCCCTGGTCTGCTTGCCATGCCCTGCATACCCCCAGCCACGTCACCAGCTAGTGGCTCTCCTGAGCGCCGAGCCTTCGGGGTGACTCACTTTCGTTGAAGAAGTGCTGTTTCTGGGCCATGAGTCAAACCTTTCCTGGCTGAAGAGCTCATGCTTCCAAGGCCTCGTGTCTTTCACAGCCACTTGCACTGGTTTCCAGCACCCGGTGCACCGGGGGTCTGTGCCCAGGACACACCAAGGAGTGAGGAGGCCACGGGGCGCAGGGTGGAAGCGGTCAGGGCACTTTGGGCCAGGGGTGGGAGCGGGTATAAGGACAGACCCCTGGCCCACGGTGCCTGGGCCTGGGGGCTCGATAAAAACACATCCACGGCGGGTGCTTGGCTCTGCTGACAGCCAGGTGTGCTGGGACGGTGACGTGCTCCCTGGGACGCTGTGTGCCCAGCGTGCCCCGACTCGACCCATCAGTGTGTGCTTTGTTCGTGGAATAAAGGTGTGTTGTTTTCCATCTTTCGTCTTGGTGGGCGAGCGGTATTTTTTTCACACTAAAGTTGTGGTTTGCGAAGCACATTCACCCACCATGGCTCGCACGGGCTGGCGCCGAGACGGGGTCCATGTCGCCAAAACTCCTGAGGCCAAGTCTGTTTAGCTTCACATATGAGTTTAGAAAATTGAAGCCTAAGAGCTCACTGTTTACATTGCAAACAGTTTAATAAAAGCTGCCGGGAGCTCCCGGAGCCTAAACGCAGTGATAGTCGGTGTAAGACCCGAGGGAGGGAAGGCCCTGCCTCTCTGACCCCCTGGCCTCCTCCTGACCTCGTCCCAAGCTGCGCTCAGACAACACCATCCCCTCACTTGGTGGGGGACGCGCCTCCTGCCAGGCGGCCTGGGTCCTCAGGACCAGCCTCTGGGATGCACGTCCGCCTGCTGGCCTCAGGCCAAAGACAGAGGCCCGGAGACCGCGAGGGATGTCCGGGCCGCACAGCAAGGGCTGGTTTTCAGTGCAGCAGCGAGGTCTGCAGGCATCTCCTGACGGGGCCCCAGCTCCGCTCCTGACGCCTCTGTGCTGAGTCCTGGTGTCCCCGGGAAGGAGGGGCCAGAAACTGTGCGGCCTCACCTGTCACTCACAGCAGGTGCTCAGCAAACATGCGCCAAGGGAAGCGGAGAACAGACGGAGCCCCTGAGTCACAATGGGGAGGCGCAGTGTTGGGGCAGCTGGCAGCCACGCGGCCCTGTCCAGGGGCCAGGCTCTGGTTTCTGCACAAATGGATCCACAAGGACCCCGCTGCCGCACCAGCCCTCTTCTCATCCATGAAAGGCTCACTGTCTGCAGGCCTCGCCCTGTCCACACAGACTCACTCAGAAGGAGCTGCCAGTGCTCTGATGCATGTCCGGGACAAGCCACCCGCAGGCCCGTCCAGGGGTTGTCCCCGCAGGCCCGTCCTGGGCATGGGGCCCCTGACAGGCAAGGCTGGGGAGAGCCCACAAAGGGCCGTCTGATGGCAGTGGATCCACAGCAGGAAGGGGGCTCTGGGGGGCACAGCAGGGTCACCCCTGGGCTTGAAAGGAAGGAGGGGTCATCCCAGAGCGCCGCCTACACCACAGGCTGTCCACCAGCCTGGTGCCTGCATATTAGGCAGCCGTGAGCTGGCCTGGAGCAGGGGCCCTGCAGCCACTGGGGAACACGGGGTACACAGTGCCATCGGGCTTCAGAGCCAGCAGGGGCCTCACAGCGTTCGGGTGCCAATCCAGCCCTGGCAGCTGCTGCCTCTGTGCTCCTGCAGGGAGGTGGCTATGCTCCCTGGGTGCAGGGCCCCCTACCCAGGCCTCTCTCTCCTCACTCCTGTCCCTGCAGTTATCAGACAGTCATGTCAGGATGGAAGCACTGAGGACACAGTCACGGACGGTGGTGCATGACTCCTGGTGCATGGGTTTGCTCCACGTTTGTCCAGGATGCTGTCCAGGCCCGTCTGTCACCATGAGGCTGGCCCTGCTGCAGCTGCATCTCGGCACCCTCTCTGCTGTCCTGTAGATGCCCACCTGGTCACATCCAGTGCTGCTGCCCAAGTTTTGCTCAGTGGTGGTGATGACAGCCCTGGGACTTGCTGGCTTTGCCCTGACTGGTCACACTACGTGAAGAGTGCCTTGCAGTGGCCCCTAACATGGTCCCGGTGGTGTCCATGGCTGGACCGTCCAAGGCTGGGGACCGGCGAGGGGCCCAGGGGCTCCAGGGAGCAAGCACCTCAGAACCTGCACCATGTCCCAAGAAATGTTGGCCTGGAAGCTGTGCTGTGAGCAATGTCCCTCCTTACTGAGGCGGGCAGATGCGAGCCACTGCATGAGGCCCTGCCATCACACAGGCGCCTCCGACGCGGCCAAGACCGGAAAGACATTGTCCCTGGTGAAGGAGCACGTTGTCTGCCGAAGACACAAGGCTCTGCCATGAAGTGTGTGTGCAGAGGAGGCTCGGGCCCCGTAGCTGGGGCAGGCAGCTCTTATCCTGGGGTTGAGGGAAGTGGGGCGCCAGCACGCTCCAACGAGGGGGCTGTGGAGATGTGGCCTGAAGCCAGTAAGGGGGTGGGTGGGATCCCCAGAGGCCAGTGGGCTGGGACAGGGCGTCCGTGGGGATCCTCCAGGGGTTGTGCCAGAATGAGCCTGCAGGCAGGCGCCCAGGCCACGCAGGGAGGCCATGCGGGGAGGCCATGTGGGGTGGGGATGGGACCTGGTGCTCCCGGGGCCTGAGCCCGCAGGTACCTGCCTTCTTCCAGCAGTGGCCTCCCCTGTGCCAGTGCCTGAAGTCCCCCGCAGCCACGCCCTGTCCTGGGCTCTGGGTGCCGGATCCTCGTCCCGCCGGGGGCTCAGCAAGCCTTGTCTGCCCTCCACCAGAAGAGCCACCTGCACTGGTGGGGGCGTTCATCTACTGTGTGGTGCTGCTCTGCCCATCTGTCACTCTCCTCGAGTGTCTCCTGTCGGGACCTGCCCAGGAACCTTGGCACATTAGGTCCAATTAGCATGATGGCAATCCCAGTGGGCTCCCTGGCTTAGCCTACGCCCAGACGCCACACTGCACCGTGAAGGGCAGCAGGGGGAGGATAGGAAGATGGAGGCCCCTCGGAGGCCATGCCAGGGTCCTGGGGCTGCCTCCACATGGTCCCCACCCCGGGCAGCCTTAACAGTACTCTGCCCCTCACAGAGCACAAGCCAGACGTACAGAGCAGGTGTGGAGAAGGGTCTGTCCAGGCCCCACCCAGCTTCTGGGGCTCGCCTGAAGCCGTCAGGGTGCTCCATTCCTGCCTGTGTTGTCAGGGGCCTCCTCCCACGCACTCCCCTGCCCTCCAAGGATGCCAACCCTCCTGAAGGATGGCCCCCAGCCTGGCACAGCCTCGTCTTCGCTGAGGCACCTGTAGCAGCCCATGTCCCAATCAGGCTGTGTGCTGAGGTCCTGGGGGAGATGTCATTTGACCCCCAACAGGGGTTGGTGGCCGGAGGTCAGGTGAGGTGTGTGCTCCCGGTGGGCCCTCTACACCGTCGCCCCCAGCGGATTGACCTGTGTGACCTGTGTGGCCTCTCCCGCTCCAGGATGCCCCCGGCGCCCCTGCACACCCCAGCCCCTCCTGGGCCCCGTCTTTCCTGCCACCCTCCCTCCTTTCTCTTCTTGCTGCCATCCTGGAGCATTTTCTTGCAAGGCAGGGGGAAGCGAGTCATTTATCCAGAAGATGACTGAATAAAATAAATGTGACTTTATTCGGTACCATGATCTTTCTTCCCAATCCTCATTTGATCTAAGAAAAGTGAGTTTTCTAGGAAAGCACAGAAATGCAAGCTGTGCCACTGGCTGCCTCGGGCTCCGCCCCCATGACCTCCCTGAGCCCTCCAGGAGCGGTGGCGCCTGGGGCAGAGTGGGAGGCAGGGGTGCAGGAGCAAGTCCTACACTCTGCACTGACCGCGAACCCTAGCTCCATGGGCAGTGCCAGCACGTCCAGACCACCTGAGGCACTGCTGCCCCCTGCATGCTGCTCCTCATTTGTGTTTTAAACCTCATGCGCCTCATCAGAAAAGTGGCCGAGGTATCCAGTGGCCCTGGCACCCATGTGCTGTCCCACGTCCAGCCCTCAAAGTCCAAGGAGCTCATCTGGCCCCCCTTCCAGGGCTGCACGGGACCAGCCACCTGGACACGCCTGCTGCTGGCTCACCACGTACAAGAACGGAAAGGCCTGAAGACCACGTGGATTTGGTCCTGGCTGCCAGGTTTCCGTCGCCAAGACCACCTTCCTGGGCAGCATGGGTGAGTAGCCAGCCGACCAGGCAGTCTCGCGTTCCTGACACCCACCCCCCGGGCTGGGGACCCCAGGCAGCATGGCCTCTGCCACTGGAGAGCAAGCTCCCCTGGCACTGCACAGTGGGTCGGGAGGCTCTGGGCATCGGCGCCCCTCGAAGCCCTCTCCGCACACGTGCATCCAGGCAAGGCCGCTCCACGGTCCTGCTTCTGCCCACGGCTCACCTGAAGTACAGTGGCCAGGGTGGGGCAAGCAATGGGAAGGGGCTGTGGGACTGGAAGGGCCGGTTCCCGGAGCTTCTGGAGGAGCAGCTGCTGTGACATCCCCAGAAACACAGGGAGGAGGGAGACACGTGGAAATTCTGGGTAGATTTTGCCAAACGCCAATTAGGCTTCTATCCCGTGAACTTCAGGTTTGGTAAAGCGAGTGGAAAACCTGCTGTTGGTGGAGCTGAGTTTCAGCCGGTCACACCTAGGGAGACACCTCAGGCCTCTGTGACGCATGGCAGCTTGTCCTGAATCACCGGGTCTGTGTCCTGGCCAGCCCAGCCCCAGGACCGCAGCTCCAGGACATGCCCAGCCTGACCCAGGCTCCCCGTGGGAGGCCTGCACTGATCTTGGCTCTTGCTAAACAACCCGCCCAGTGTCTCTGACGGCTGGCTGAGCAAGCCCACGCTGGGGAAAAGGCACGTAAGGAGCTAAAAACGGCATGTGGGACGGAGGCCTGGGGCCCCGGGCTCGTGGTGACACGGTAGGCTCCGCATCCCCCAGCAGCACTCACAGTGCGAAGCCCAGCCCCCCCAACCCCTGAACCCTGTCCAAGTGTTGGCCTAGACAGGACATGAGTGGCACTCACAGCCCCCAAGTGCCCGCTGGTCCCTTCCCATCCATGGCCTGCGCCCTGTTCCTGTGGCCACGGACTTGCTCAGGACGAGCCCCAACCGCCCGAAACTCATGCTCTGGGAACTGCCAGCCAGCACACAGACAGACACACGGACTGGGGTGGGTAGTGGGCTGAGGGCCAGGGCGAGCAGCAGAGGGACCGTGCAGCTGCCGAAAATCTGACTTTGAGGTTAGGCTGCTGGGTGCCTGGGAAGCCAGATGCTGATCCACAACGTGAGGCTCCAAGTCCTGCAAGGCTCCCCCCAGAGCTTGGAGCTTGGCACGAGCAGCCCTGGCCTCACGGGGCCGGCAGTTGCCATGGCCACCACAGCGTCACCAGGACTGAAATACGAAGAGGCCATTTCTCACCCGGCACTGGTTCACCGCGTCCTGTGTCTGCACAGCCTGGAAGGTCGGAGAAGGAGCCACGCCGAAGCCGACGGCAACAAGGCCGCGTTTCACCTCTGAGCCCCAGAGGCCCTGCCAGGTGGGCATGCAGACCCTGGGAGGTGGGAGGCTCATGGGGTGGCCACCTGCACCCCACCCCATCTGATGGCCCCCCAGCTGGCAGAGCTCTGCTGCAACACGAGCCCCGCAGAGAAGAGACACCGAGGACCTGGGGCCCTGTCGGCCGTGCCATGTGTCCAGCAGTGGACGGGCAGCAGGCACTCCTGCAGACAGCGCTCTGCTCCTCACCCCCTCAGCTCACAGGTCACCTGAGACACTCTTATGGCCGGGTGGGGCATCCTCCACCCTGGAGTCCTGCCTCTGTCACCCCTGCACCCAGAAGAGGTCCTCCCTTCCCCCCTCCCTCCCCTTCCCTTCCCCCCTCCTTCTCCTGTACTAGCCTCCCCCTGCTCCTTGTCCTCCTCCCCTTCCCTCCCCTCTCCCTTCCCTCCCATCCCCTTCCTCCCTTCTCCTCCCCCTACCCCCTACCCCACCTCCTCCTTCCCTCCCTCCTCCTCCCTTCCCCTCCTCCCACCCCCTACCCCTTCTGCCCTCCCGTCTCCTCCCTCCTCCCTCTGTGGCTACAGGGGCAGCTCCAGCAGAGGCCTTGCTGTCCTGGGAGCATGGCTGGGCTCCCTTGTCCTGAGGGGTCTCCAGATGCCAGCAGGACCTGCATGGTCCTCCAGACCATCCCGCAGGGTGTCCCCCACATACACTGTGACAGCCCTGCCCCTGCCGCTGCCCCCTCGAAGCCTGGACCCCGGGGATGCTCATGGCCTTGTGCTCTGACCGTTGGGGGTGGGGGGGTTGGCTCATACCTTGCGGCTCTCGTCCTCACAGGAGCAATGAGATGCAGCCCCGCAGGGTGTGGAGGTAGGTCTGGGGGCTCACGGTGGCAACAAGCTGCTCACCACAGAGGGGGTGCCAGCTGGTTCTAGAAGCAGGGCCAGGCAGCACGCTGTCCCAGGGCCTCCCTGGAAAGCAGACCCATGGGCTCCTCGGTCTGTCCCCCCAACGCTGTCGGAGCAGGGGACAGGCCCACATGACCACCAGCCAGGGACCTGGAGCCCCAGAGCCATAGCTTCTCTGCCTCCGGCTTTTCCTGGGCTGCCTGACTCCCCTCTCAACACCTACTGGACTTGGAGTCCATTCTCTCTGAGGCCTGGACCTTCCTCACTGCTGCAAGCAGAGGAAAGTTACCTGCAGGATCCACAATGGCCCATATGAAGTGAACTGGAACCTGACTCAAATGAGGTGCTTGGCTTCATCAGATTTTCTGCTAAATTGTGATTGACTGAGAGAAGCTTTGTGTTTTATATCTTTTTAAAACTTTCTACAGTGTTCCCTATTGTGCTTCTTAGTAAGTAGTCAAAAGCAAACAACCAAAAATGCTCACTCTTCTGGCCTTACCCTGGCACCCCAGGCAGCATGTGGCCAGGGAGGCCAAGGCAGAGTCACAGCCAACACCCCCCGAGTCCGGCTGCAACACTGCCCAACAGAATGTCCCAGATCCAACAGCCTCGGCCATGAACTGGGTCCCGTCTCACAGCCTCTGTGGATGGGGAATTGTCTCAGGGTGGCAGGTGCAAGGTGAGGCTGCACTGTCACCCCAGGACCCCACTTGGGAGCAGCCGCTGGCAGGCCCACTTGAGGTTGTCCAGAGGTACCCATAGGGCAGCAGCTTCCCCCGGAGCATCCACATGAAGCAGCCCAAATTCTAGTCCAGCTGCTGACAGTGGGGAGCTCACCCGGGGGAAGGACCCCCAGGACAGACACTGGCCAAGGAGCTGCACAGCACTGTTGGAGAGAGAGCCAGTCTGCAGGTCTCAGGGACGTCCCTGCTGTGCCAGGCCCCCTCCCCTCTTGACAGTTCCAAAAACTAGGGCCAGATGCCTCCCACACTGAGTGCCAGCTCTTTCCCCGACCAGTGACTCTGGTCAGTAGGGCTGTGCCCAGGGCACTCTCCCCTCTCCCATCCCATTCCCGGTGACCACGGGGCCCAAGGAGACACAGCCACCATGTTGCCTCCACGGACAGGAGCCTGTCGCGGGTGGGAAGGCGCCCCGCGTGTTGGGGGCGCCGCGCTAAGTCAACCTAACAAAGTGTACACAATGTGCATTTCCCCTGACTTGACGAACACGCCTTCATAAACACCTGGAAGCCCAGGTTAGAACGCAAATCCTGAGTGTCCCCCACCCAGACTGGCGGGCAGCACGGGACGGCCATCTGGGCGGTCACTCCTGGTCCCCCACGGCCCGCATGCACACCCAGCCCGGCCCTGCCCTGTCCACCCTCTGCTCCCGGAAGGAGGCTATTTGGAAAAGGGCCACAGCATGTGTGGCCGACTCCGGGACGGAGCCCTCCTGCCTGAGTGTAAACTGGTCCTGACGGGACGCCCCGGGCCCCTGTTCTGGACGGCGTGAGGGAGGCTCGGGCCCTCTGTGCGCTGTGTGGTCACTCACATCGCCTCCATGTTGTCTGTGGGTTCCGGTCACGCGGGCGTGACGAGCAGAGGTGTTCAAGCAGGTTGGAGGGTGGCCAGGCTGCCCTGGGGCCATCTAGTCTGTGGCGGGAGCTCCCTCATCGTCCACCTTCTCCCCCTGTCCTCCCAGTTGCCCAGGTCGACACTGTGGCTGACCCAGCACACCCCCCAAAGGCGGGTCTGCCCTGGCGCCTGGCCCTGCTCACCTGCCCACCAAAGGCACCCATCAGAGCTCGAAGCCTGTCCCTATGGATGCCTGGCCCTGCACAGCCCTGCCTCCTGCTCTGGGCTCCACCCCAACACCAGCCTGCTCACCGGCTGACCCCACTCAGAACTTGCCAGGCAAACCCAACACCAGGCTGCCAAGAGTGAGAGCACGTTCGAATGTCCGGAGTGTGAGTCTGTCTCACTGGCCTTAAGCAATCAGAAAGGGCCAGGCTTGCGGGCCAGGGAGGAGAGGCCAGGGCGTCGAGGTGGGTACCTCTGCTGCTGGACCCAAGGCTTGCCCGCAGCCCCACCGTGCTGGAGGCCCCACAGGCCGTTGGGTTTGCTCTGCAACGGGAGGCATCATGGCTGCCCGGCCATCCCAGATGTAGGCCACGAGATGATTACAGACGACAGCCTGGGGGCTGCTGGGTGCGCGGCGCTGGTGTGGTTAATGGTGTTCCAGAGGAAGATCCTAATTACCTGTGAAATTGAGGATCTATTTTCAGATAGCGCTCCAAGAAGCGATTCTGCCGAGCAGGCTGAGAAGTGCTATTTGTCCTCCATACCTGGGGGGTGGGAGAGCCCGCCCTGGTCACGCAGACCCCTGCCCACTGTGTGGGCAGGCAGACCAGTCACCCCGCCCTCAGGGTGGAAAGCCCCAGCTTCCCACAGAGCATGAGCACCGTGGAGCTGCCGGGGAAGCAGAGCTCATGGCACCCGGCCTGGCTCATTATAGGAGTCTGCTGCCCCCACAGCAGGGCAGGGGTCTCTGGCTGCGTCGGGCCCCACACCCACCACAGGGATCATCCACCCCGAGGGCACCTGCCCCATGTCCCCAGAGTGCGAGGTGGACTCGTCCGTGGTGAGCAACACCGACACCCACATGGGCTTCCCACACGGGACCCTGCAGGCCTTGGTTTGTGCAGCTTCCTTGGGGGGCTGCACATGACATCTGGGGCGGGAGCAGGGGACACAGGATAAAGACGTGGGGAGGCATTGGGCAGTGTCTCATAGTACATATTTGGGAAATGCCACCTTGGGCTTTGCTTCCCTTCCATGAGCTGCAGGCTGTGGCCATGTTCCGTGCCTGACCCCATCCCATGTTCGGCTCTGCCGTCAGGACAGCTGTGCCCTCTGCCTGGGCAGCTCAGTGTCTGCTGCGAGCACTCATTCCCCCTCCAGTGCAGCGAAGTCTCCGTGAGCCCACACTGCCCAGGGTGGGGGGTGGGGGGCCGCTGTGTCTGCTGCCCCCGCCCAGGCACCAGTCGGTGTCACAAGGAACTGGCCCAGCCTGAAGCAGGACGACTTCAAATTACGGCAAGATGCGGGTTAGGTCATTAGCGTCCAGTCTGCAGGACCCCCCACATGGCCACACAGCCCCACTCATGGTGTGCCATCCCCAGACCAGAGGGTGTGCGATTCTCGGCCACAGAACAGGGAGGGATGGCAATGGGTATGCCCGTGCCCCCAGGAAGCAGGGGACACACCAGGAGGGGGTGATTATCCAGGGTCTTAGATGAGTCCCGCGGAAGCACCACCAACCTTCTCTCCCGTGTCACAGCACCCACAGCCTCAACCCGACCTCCTGGTTGGGTCGGACCTCCTGGGTGCCTCCCCTGATGCCCAGCCACAAGGTCAACCCAGACCTCACAGAGCTCGCCTGACGCCACAGCCGGTGCATACACACAGAGAGGAGGCTGACTCTCCTGGGCTGGCCCGCAGCGTGATGAATGACACCCTGATAGAAATCATCATTTCTATGATCGTCATACAAATGGGTGCTTCTATTCTTTTTTTGAACGCTACTCGGGACTCATTAAATTGATTTCACAACCAGCTGATGGGTTGCAACCTGCTGTTTGCAAACATCCACCTGGTCTCAGTGGACCTCACGCAGGGTCCTCCTTGTTCTACCCAGGGCGGCCCTCCTCGGCGGGTGACTGGACCCCGCTGGCCCAGCTGGCCTGGGTGACGCGGGCACTCTCACAGGCCTCCCTCCACAGCCCTGTGCCGGTGCCTGGTGCCAAGGCGGCCATGTCTTCCTTCGCCAGAGCGCCTTGGGGTCCAGAGGCTGGGGCATCAGGTGGGGTCACAACAGACATGAAGTACACAGAGTCTGAGGCCCCAAGTTACCATCATTGTGAAAATGTTCTTTATATGTTTTTACCACATTTTCCAAATTGTGTCCAACAGATAACATTAGGTGTAGAAAGAGCATCAACATTGGGATGAAAACAAAAGAAAAATAACACCCCCCCCCCTTGCTGCGTGGTTGGCGGGGGATTAGCATTCAGTGGGAGGGGGGCCTGGCTGGGGGGAGCCACTGAGGGGCCATGGGGGACTATGGAGGATGAGAGCGCAGGAAGCCAGCTGGCCCTGGCTGATGCCTGGCCACCCTCACAAGGCATGTGGGGTCGCTGCAGGAGAGCGCTCTGCACCACGGTGGGCTCCGTGTCCCATGCTGCAGCCCAGGCACCTTTGTGGACGCTCCACCTGTGCTGAGTCAGGCCGGGGGGAGAGTACCGTGTGCCCTGAGCTAGGTCAGCATCAGTGCGAGGCCCGAGGGATGCAGGACAAGAGCTGGGAGGGGGAAGCCTCAGGCTCCCACTCGTGTCTCTGTCAGCTCCAGGCACCCAGAGGGAAGAGGACGGTGTTCGGCCTGGCAGGGTTTGGCCCACGGTGGAGCACATGGAAGCCAGCTTCGAACATAGGGCCATGGGACAGAGACAGCTGAGCCAGGATGCAGATCACACCACCGACAAGGACAAGCCCACCTGGATTTGCTTCAGTAAAATGAAGAGCCTTTGGTCCTCAGAGGCCCTGTTCAGAGAGTAAAAAGGCTCAGAGCCACGACCATGGTCATGTAGCTGAGCCCACAGCCCGGGAGAGGCAAAGAAGTCTGTGAGGTGGCAAGAACATGCTGATAGGAGGACCTGAGGGAGCCTGGTGCCCACAAGGCTGAGCAGACTCTACTCACCGTGAGAGATGCCCTGGGACACCTCCGCATGTGCTCGGGCTGCAGGCCCCCCCGCCCCGCCACAGGACTGACACCACCAAGCACCAGGGCACAGGGATATCTCGTCCAGGCCAGGGACAAGCTGTCTGACCTGCCACAGCCTCCACTTGTGCACACCCAGTGGGGTCAGCCTATGACCCTTGGGACACAGACTCGTGTTGGTAAGGGTTGTATTTGTACAAAACACTGGACACACCCAGACATCCACTGATGGCAGCAGACAATAGGTGCCCCTGGTGTGTGGGGGCATGAGGGCGGTAAGCGGCCCCACATACCCACACACATGGCTGGACGCGCTCGCGGAGGCACAATCAGGATTCCAGGCCCAGGTGTGGAGGGGAGGCGGGACTTCCTGGGCCAACCACAGGACACACCGCCTCTGGGAAGGGCGTGAGGGTGGCCTCTGGGGTGCCTGGGTATCCCATGTCTGGGGCTTGGGGGTCACAGCAGACAGGTGTGGACACGCCCTCCCGCTGGGCTGCCTCTCACTCGTGCCAAACTCAAGGATCCATGGGCCTCAGGATCAGACCCCCCCCCCCCCCCCGCCCCAACCTGGATCCCATCTGCCACAGGCTCTGCTCCCACCCAGTGCCATCCCTGGGACACAAGCCCTGCGTGCCCAGGGATCCTCCTGTGCACCCCCGGCTGTGGGGAGGCCCCCCTCAAGGCTGACCGGGGTGAGGGGCCCCGCTCTGTGAGCGCTGACTGCTCATTACTCCATTGCTCATCCTCTGCAAGTGCCAGACTCATCTGCCACAGGCTGGCGCCATCCCCGCCCTGTTTCTCCATTCTTCCCTCACATGGCCTCGCACTTCACTCAGCGTCCAGAGCCAGGTCTTGGGAGGCAGCCCCACCTGGGAGCTTCCCTCCCATGCAGGCCTGAGCTACTGTCACCTGTGGGGCATAAACATTGCTCAGGAGTCTGGTAGCTCCAGTGCTGATGGGGAGACACACCGCGGGCTCCTGATCAGTAGCAGAGGTGGCATGCGGTGCCAAGACTTGGTGAGCATGGGACATACAGCTGCTTGCTACACCGTGTACCTTCTTCCGACTCGGAGCCAAGAAGTGTCTTGAACCTGGAAAATCCAATCACAATCATCTCAAAACAAAAACAAAAAACCCAAACACAAAAACAATGAATGCATCTTCAGTAAGTAGGGATTCTGGATTGGAGCCAGTACCTCACTGAGACGCGTCTGACTTAATCCCCTGCACAGGTGACACAGACGCCCTGGGTGCCCCAGGCTGGTGGCCAGGCCCATACCCCACTGCTCTGCAAGGGCTGAAGGGCCACCCATCCACAAGTCATGCCAGCCTGTTCGTGGGATTTGCCGTAAGCCTTGCATTGAGTCTTCAGTGAAGCTTTGACCACGAGACACCAGGAAAGGGGAAGAAAGGCAGCCGCTTGTTCTGATCTTCAGGGACCCAGATAGATTCCTAAATCCTGCAGAGGAAGCACGCAGCTGAGGAAGGACCACAACGCCGTCCTGGCGATTCACCCTGCAGAAGTGCTCAGGGGGGACAAGGTTTGGAGACTCGAGGTCGTCTGGGTGGCAGCCAGATGACAATGAGATCCTGGAGCTGTTGGGGGAGCTGGGGCCCCTCCACTCCATCCTCAGTGATGGCCAGGTCAGGGAGCCTGCATGTCATCTGGGCTTTGTGATAGCTCCTAGGAGCCACAGTTCATTGAAACACTTCATGTTTTTTTTTGGGGGGGGGGGCAGGGGTTGCAATTAAAGCTCCCATTGTCACATAACTAAGACTAATTAAGGGACATCTGGGTGGCTCAGCAGTTTAGGGCCTGCCTTCAGCCCAAGGTGTAATCCTGGAGTCCCGGGATCAAGTCCCACATTGGGCTCCCTATATGGAGGCTGCTTCTCCCTCTGCCTGTGTCTCTGCCTCTCTCTGTTTCTCATGAATAAATAAATAAAATCTTTAAAAAAAAAAAAAAAAAGACTAATTAGAACCAGACAGGGGAGGCTCTCATGTTCTGTCAACCTGAGTCCTGGGCTCTTGCCAGCCCAGCAGGGTGGGGCGAGACGGGCCGCCCCGTGGAAGGCAGCTTCCCAGACATCCGGCGGGGTACCCCAGCCCGACCGCCCTGGTCCATGAGGACCCACAGGCGCCCGTCCTCTGGCCACACGTAGGAGCCTCCCACTGGAATGTGTTCCTGGCCCCGGGAAGGAGCCTGGAAACAAGGCAGGACTTACTCACCCCTGCGTGACTCACCAGGCAGTGAAGCTTAATGCTGGAGAGCTGTGGTCTGCGTCGCAGAGACACCAACTCTCAGCTGCTCTGATTTCTCCCCAAATTAAAATCAGGAACGGTTTGAATGCAAATGAACAGCAATTTTGTGCCCCCCCACCCCAGGACTTGATTAGAACATTCTCAGGATTCTGGTCGGTGAATCAGCCCCTCCATCCAGGGGATCTGACCACCGCGCTGGGCTCTCGGCTCTCCTCTCTGCGCAGACTGGTGCCATCTGCTTTTCCCTCCTGGCCATGTGCTGTGACCCCTAACACATGAGGAGGGAGAGGGTCCTGGCCACACAATCCTGACTGCGGCCCTCCCGAGGGGCTGGGGCCTCTGTTGCATGTGCTCTGGGTGTAGGCAGGGTCTGCTGCCCTCCCCACTCCATGGTTGGGCCAAGGCCTCCTGACTGTCCCACAAACAGAGTGGACATGTCTCCTGCCACCTGTGTGTGTCCAGGATTCCAGAGCGAGTCAGGTCTCCCTAGCCGGAGGGAAGGGAACAGCCCGCACACCGGGCCTGCCGTCCCCACGGTCCCTGAGCACAGATAGTGGAGGCCGCCGTGTCTGGAAAAGGCTTCGGGAATTTGAGTGTGAAGCCCTGAAGAAATGACTGTGGTTCGCTGGGTCCTACCACCCCCGCGGGGACAGCTGAGTGCAACCGAACGCCCCGAAGGAAGGGGTCACAGTGGGGCACGCGTCTCCTCATCTCCTTCCCCCCAAGCTCCCCTGAAACAACACGGGGGACCTGAGGAACCCAGGAAACAGGAAGAGCCTCGGGAACCGGCAGGTAAGAGGGGTAGACTGCGCAGGAGAGAATGCAAACCCCAGCATGTGCGGCACCATGAGGCCGGCGAGGGGAGAGCCCACCGGGCAGGGGGTCCTGGGAGCACACAGGTGCAGCTGGAAAGGGACGGCGACACTGCACCTCCTGGTCTCGCTCACGTCCGCCCAGAGGACCACGGCCACACCTCTGGACCAAGCCGGCTTCTCTTGGCGCCTGAGACCTGCTTCTTCAGTGTTGAGGAATTTCAGGAGCTAGTTGCAGTCACCTGAAATTGTCCACATGAGAGAGTTTACACCATGGAAATTGGACAACATGTAAGTCGCAGTTTCCCCCCAGAGAGCGAACTGCTAGATATTCCCAGTGCTGCCACACCAGGTACGTGAGGAGGTTTGCCAGAGAAAACCCAGGCGCAGGGGGCCCTCGTGTCGTTTGGGAAGATAGAAAAAGGCATTAGATCCTAGAAAAAAGAGAGGCTATAGGTGAGAGGAGTTGTTCAGAGGGCAGAGCCCTTGGAAAGTAAAACATCAAGTGTACGATTAAACGAAACTGGAAATTTAAAACTGACACGGCACAAATAGAGACACAAAGGAAGAGTTGATAGCCAGATTCAATGTCCCGGGGAGCGATGCGCTGGCGATGGAGCAGGAGAAGGAGATCCGGGGTCAGGGGAGCCGCTGGCACCAGGCCCAAGCCCCGAGTCCAAGCTCTGGGAGCAGAAAACAGACCTCGGCTGTGAACATCGGCAACAGCGCACTTTCTGTCCATGGCCACACTGGGGTGCGGGCGGGAACACGGCAGGTGCTCCGCCCGAGAGGGGAAGTGCCTCCAGCCTGGCCATACAGCCTTTGAGCCCTGAGTTTGGGCATCGGAAGGGCACTGGCATCCTGAGCAGCAACACAGAGCCCACTGATCAGAGTCTTCCTGGTGTCAGGACAGCAGTTCCCTGCAAATGGTCAATCAGCCACAAAAGGAAATAGATACTTTCAGAGCTGGACAAGGTGCCTGCCCACCGCACATGTGGCCCCAATGGTGGGTGCCTGGCTCAGCAGAGAGTCCTGGGTGTGGGTGTGCGGCAGCTTGACCCCCCCATGATGTCCTCCGGTGGGTGTCCCTGGAGCACCCGAGACCTACCTGCAGGGCAGGCACCAGAGCGCGGTGGCCAGACGGGGAGGCCAGGGATCCATGGCATCTGCTGAGCCCTAGGAAAATCAAGGTCGCTGTTAAACCAATAAAAAACTACTCTTCATACAAGAGGGGACAGGAACTCAATGTGTGAGTTAGGACGCGGCGGTGGCTCAGCCGTGGAAGCCGAAGTCCCGCACATCTGGGGCTTGGCCTGCAGCCCTGGCTGCGCCCATGCTCACTGCTCCCAGCCCCTGCCAGCCCAGCACGCGTTCTGCCAGGACATCACACTCATCATGCGCCCTCATGCGCAGCCTGGTCAGCGGGAGCCCAGTCCTGAGCAGAGCAGCCCTGGACATGGGCCCTCCCTAGATAAGCTGGAGCGGCGCAGATGGGCGGGCATGGAAGGCACCGTGGCCCCAGGGATGGCCGTCCTCTCAAGGGGCAAACCCTACCTCTGGGTCCCAGGGACCTGCTGTCCCAGATTCCGTTCCCCGCACGGTTTAAAAGTAAGGTTGGAGTTTCTCTTCTCCTGTCGAGAAGGGGACGGATGATGCTGAGGTGGCTGCCTGGGGAGCCCACGGCACACACCCAGATGTGCCACCGCCACAGGGCCAGGGAAAGGGCCCTGGGAGAACCACACCACCCCCAGAACTTCGCCCTCCATAGTCAGGAGCCACTAGGCAATGCCTAGACCTTAAACTCCCAAGTTGCAGGGCAACACATTTTTTTTTAACTTGGAAGTGGAATCAAAAGGAAGTTGAAAGAACTGAAGAGGGTCCTTGAGCAACAGGGTGTGGATGGAGCGGCTGACAATCTGTGCTGCTGCGGGGCGGTGGTGTGGCTACAAAAATACCCCAGCTCCTCAAACTATGCATCACTTTAATAAAAATAAAAACTGAAGACAATAAAGTGATAGATAAAAACAGTTTCACTGAAGTGAAGGAGCCTGGAGGAGGTGCAGGAGGTGCAGGAGGAAGAGACACTTCACTGAAGTAAAGGAGCCTGGAGGAGGTGCAGGAGGTGCAGGAGGAAGAGACATGAACGTGGATGCTCATGAGCCCCACATGCAGGCCGGGCCTCCCCTGCGAGGGGCCCCTCACCCTGTCTGCTGCCCGCCGAGCCCCTGGGCGGATGGGGGTGACTTCAGCAGGCCACCCGGCACACACACCCCAGGTTCTGGAAGGAGCCTGAGCCGCCCTGACCACCCCCCCGCCCCCCAGCCCTGAGCTGAGCTGCAGTGTGAGCTGTGGTGCGTTGGAAAGCAGGCTGGAGGTGTTAACCCCTAAGTGGCCGTGACTCCAGAGATGGGATCTGGCATGTGATCAAACTGAACTACAGACCTAATTTCTTCCATTTAAAATCATATGAAAGCAAATGTGATACTGTGTTTGGCTTGGAGGAGCCGTGCCTTTGGCAGCAGAGCCAAAGTCCTTGGTGTCATTTGAAATGGAGCGAATTCACCCTTGTTCCCACCTGCAGCCCGAGAGCACCCCATCCCCCCCACGGGGCAAGAGCAAAGAGCGCCCACACTTCTGCCCTGGCCAAAAGCTGCGTGGGCTGCAGAGGCCGGGCCCCCAAACGACTCTCTGGCCTGACACAGCCTTGGGCCTGCAGGCCAGGGTGCGAGATACTGGAAACCATGACTCAGAGGGGCCTCTGGCTCCTGGGCCCTGTTCCAGGTGCCGGCGTGAGGCTGCCCTGCACAGAGCTTGGGGCCACGGCTGCAAGCGCCGACACGTCTGCACAGGGCTGCGCCGCAGCTGGGAGCGCCATGGGCACGCGGCTGACCAAGCACGGGACGGGGCCCCGACTGAAGAATGGCCTAGAACACAGTGCTCGTGGCAGGCCTAGGGGTGTGGACAAAGAATTGGGTTGGACAAGCCCACGGGGCCTGAGGCAGGCATGGAAGCAGGTAGTGGGCAACCCCTCACCGCTGTGCACTCACCTCCTGCTGCTGAGCTTGCTCCCAAACGGATCCGTACTCAGCATTGCCAAAGCAGCTATTCACATGGTGAGGGTGGGACTCTGGGGGCCTGAACCCCTCCCGGGCACCCACCCACGGCGAGGGGCAGGGGCCACGGCCAGGTGGGGCTCCCCGGGCGGCGGGAGGAGGGCACAAGAGGAGGAGCTCCCACCCCTCCACACACTGGACAGCTTTTCCCCAAACCCCAGTCAGTTGGAAGGAAGAGAAATATCGGGGGGGGGGGGGGGGGTTGGAATATGGTCATAAATCTGGGAGCTGTTTTTACTGGTGCTTCTATTTCAGAGTTTCAGTTTGGAAAAATACTTTTCTGTGCATTGCAGGCACCGCAGTGCTGACTGAGACTAGGGATAACGCAAAAAAAAAAAAAAAAAAAAGAGGAATGTGGTTTTCAGACCCAGGAGAAGGGAGAAGAAATCCCAATAAATTACTACTTGTCTCAAGTCCCTTTGTCACATTTAAACTAAACCTTAACTCTGATTTCACTTATTCTCTGCCTCTGCACTGGCGTCGTTGGGCCAGGAGCTCCCGAGCTGCCCCAGGGCATCCTGAGGGCGGAGGGACTGGGGAGTCGCACCCGGGATGCAGAGAAAGAGATGCAGGCGTCCCAGTGAGAGTCGCTGCCGGGACACAAAGCTTGTTGTTTGCATGTTAGATCCGCACGGTTCCCGGGCTGACGCGGGAGGCTCTGCCGTCCGGCTGCGGTTTCCTCCCTGCCTGGCCGTGAAAACATGAAAGGCTATTTTTGCCACGCCATGGAAGTGCGTGAGGATGCCAACCCGGATAGGTGGGTTCTAATTTGCTCCAGCTGTGCCGGCTGGCCCCTCTCCGTGCCTCGATGTGGCAAATAAAGGAGCCGGGAAGCAGCTGTGAGCCATCCAGTCACATAAATGGAAATGAGAAGACGGCACAAGCTCCAGACCTGCAGTGCTGCTGCCTTACTCCAAAGCCTCACTCATGGCCCAACGAGACAGCCGCCCAAACAGAGCCGCCTCCCAGGCCTTGGCCCAGGGACAGGAGGGAGGAAGGCCATTACTGCAGGCCCCAGGTATTCTGGTGAGCCGGAGGCCAGCTGCCGAGGGTGCAGGCGCCAGCGACACCTCGAGCTGGCGGGGGCTCTTGGCAGCTGCATCCCCAGAACTGCATCCTGGTGGGTGAGGTGCATATCCGCTGAGGCTGGGGAGGGGGCTGCCCGTGGAGGGGCCTGGCTGCCAGCACCAGGAGATGGGCCCCTACCTCTGAGGCACCCCTGCCACTCCCCCACCCAAAACGGGCACCCAGGGCAAGGCTTTTTGAGGCCCAAGACCAGCCAGAGGGCAGAGGAGCGAGAGATGCAGGCTCTGGCCAGACTCCGAACATCCAGGTGAAGTGACAGCCAGGAGCTCCCCAGGGTGGGTGGCCTCAGGGGATGGGGATCCTGCCCACCCTGCCTCTCATGTCCACGTCCCCATGTCTCATGGCTCCGGCATCTCTGCAGGATGGCCGCGAGGCCTGGGTGCTTAGTGGTCGGGTCCACACATCTGGCCGAGTGCTCCCTGTCCATCCATTCGTCCATGTCTGCCTCACAATACTGGAGACTCTGAGGCCTGCATCCCCAAGAAATTATTTTCCTCCCCAGCTTTGGAGCAGAAAGCCTGGCATCCTCCTGAGTCGTGCACACGGGCACACGGCACATGCTCAGGTACACACACACATGTGGCAGCCACAGGCAGTCAGGGCAGCGGAGCCAGCAGGCCTGTGTTGTCAGGCCAGGCACAGCAATTACACAACGGCCACTTTGTGTGGCTCTGGAAGCCTGCACCCTCCTGACATGGGGGACACCGGCCTCTGGCAAGTGAGGGTGCCACCGACCCTGCTGTGGCCTTTCCGTCCTGGGGCTGCAGAGGCAGGGAACATGTGCGGATTGGGGGGCCCACCCTTGGCGTGGTCCAACCTTGGTGGCTCTCAGACGCAGCTCAGGCCCCCATGGAGGCCGCTACTCCGGATGCAAACTCAGGCAAGGAGACCCTGAAACCCCACCCCAGGGGGCGGCTAGTAGGGGTCGAGGTAGCTGACGGGCATGTGACAGAGCCAGAGCATCAGGCTGCCCACTGTGGGGTCCCCAGGGCACAGGACCTGCAGCAGCAGAGGGCTCAGGATGCACCCCTTCCCAGGGGAGGCTCTCCTGCCAGGGGTCTGGGGAGACATTTGGAAGGAGGTTTAGGAAGACCAGGCCCTGAGCCCCTCGGCCATGCCTGACTCTGTCCTGCCCCAGACGGTCCCCGGGGCTCCTGCTGTCTGGCCCACCACCCTCAGGTCCCATGAGCAATGGGCCCTGCCTCAGACCTGGGGAGCAGCTGTGGAACCCCAGGCACAATGGAGGCCAACTCTGCCCCCATATGACTCTGCCCCATATGCCCGAAGCCTCTGCTCCCTGAAGCTTCCCCTCAAATTGCAGGGAATGCAGCCAATTAGAGATCTATTTGGGTTAATAGGATCCTATTCTAAAAATGCAAACGTATGTGCCCTATTAAAAGGCCATCAGTCATTCACACATTAGTGTGAACGAGTCCACAGGCTATCCTCCCCAGCCTTCACTAAGGCAGCTACTGGGCTGGTCTGAGCTCCTGGATGGGGTTGCACTGAGGACGCCAGGCCCAGCTCAAGGGTCTGGGCCTCCCCCGTTCCTGCCTCCAGCCTCTGGAGATGCCCTGCCTGTGTGGGCAAGACAAAGCCCGGCCCCAGTACAGGCCCGAGGCCTGAGTGGCAGTGAGGCTGAGAGCTGAGAAGCTTGCAGTCAGAGAACTTCCTGTTCCTTTGGGAACGCATGCATCTCTCCAAATCCAAGCCGCCCCATCAGAGCAGCGCCTGCAACCCGGGGGGCTGCTGCAGAATCAGGAGGCAGTGGGCTCGGTGGGGGCGCCAGGGCTCAGGCCGTGACCTTGGGGCCATGGGGTGGACAGTGGGTCTCTGCTGGAGCTCCTGTCTGCCCATGGCTCTCGTGCTCCCCCTGTCTGCACACATGCTGTCCCATGAGCGAGCACGCAGCTGTTTCCATTGGGGTCTCAGGTGGGTCCCCCCAACCCCCGGGCACTGACCTGTGCTGACCTGCCTTGGCTCTGAGTCCCCAGGCAGGAGTTGAGCCTCCATCCGTTCCTGCAGTAAATGTCCTTGAGTAAAGACGTAACTGAGGGCAGTACCAGAGAGAATGCTGTTCAGCCGCCCACCATATCATCCCCATGTGGTGCCCACGTGCGTGCTCCTCATGTCCTAGTCCGTGTCTACTCTGCTGCCGCTTATGGCACATACATCCTTTGTCGTCTCCCAAGGAGCCTGGGGCAGCAGAGTCCAGACAAAAGCACAAGATGACCTTTCCCTGGATGAGGAGCATGGACAACGAGTCCACAGTTCCACCTTCCTGTCTGGGGACAGCAGCGGGGGGTGGGGGGGGAAGGGTGGCATGGTCCGGGGATCCCTGGGGCTACGGAGCTGCTGTGTTAGAGCCTGGGACACTGAGGACACCCTTCCCCCACCAGGCTGCTCAAAGCTACAGACACTTACTAATGACCCTTGGGGAGGCCAGAGGTCAGAGACCAGGGGTCCCGGGCCCCACGCCCTCGTTGCCCTGGGCTGTGGCTGTGTTGGCTCCGTCCCCACCGGCCTTCCACTGGCCTCCCTCGAGTCTGTTCCTGGGGATCTTCACCCCAGCTGTGAGTCAGAATCTTGGGGGCAGCCAGACCGGGGCTCCCAGGATGAGGAGGCTCAGTGTGAGTCGCAGGCATAAGACTGATCCTGCAGTCCTGGTGCTGCCCACGTCGTTCCCTGCCCCCCCTCCCCCCCCCGCCGCCGCAGGGAGGTGCTACGGTGGCCTCGCACCCAGGGAAGGACAGAGGCTTGGGAGGCCATGCTGTGCAAGATGGGTCCCCTGCAGCCCTGGCTCCCTGCAAGTGCTCAGCAGAGTACCCAGGCCGGTCCCCACACCTAGGCCTGCCCTCCCTTCCATAGGAGCACAGATGACGCACGTGGGCAGCACGTGGCTCCAGGGGAAGGACCTGTGCTGACAGGGAACCACACGCTTGCGAAGATGCAGTTCCAGCTCTGGACGAGTGATGCCCGCAGGGTACCCGGTGTCTCGGGCACTTGCTTCCCACTCTCAAGGGAGCGAACAGATCCAGACAGCTCACCTCCTAGCATGTTATCAGCTGTAGATCCAGGGTCCAAACCCAGCGCACGTCCACACCGTGCCTGTCGCATCCTGGGGCTCACGGTGCCTAGGAGCCAGGGCCCCTCACTTCACTCCCGAGCAGACCGCAGACAGGATCCACATCCACTCAGCGGCCCTAGCCCCACCTCCCCAGGACCTCCTGGTCCACACAGCCTGCAGCTCAAAGCCCCTTATAGTCCAAGATACTTCCTCAAATTTCCCACAAGTTCTGTATTTTGGATAATGTTGGTTGCTTTCAAATAAGTGGCATCATCAGTAACACACAATAGTCCATGACGAAAAGGCTCACAGGGACACAAAACGTTTAACCTGCCACCCTGGACATTGGTGTCTTCCCCATGGTGCAAGCGTCACAACAGAGAGCAGAAGCAAGTAACTGCTTTTTTGGCCATTTAAAAAAAAAAACAAAAACACAAAAAAAACAGTAACGGGGCAGCTTGGGTGGCTCAGCAGTTTAGCGCCACCTTCAGTCCAGAGCGTGATCCTGGAGACCCAGGATCAAGTCCCGTGTCGGGCTTCCTGCATGGAGCCTGCTTCTCCCTCTGCCTGTGTCTCTGCCTCTCTCTCTCTCTCTCTGTCTCTCAAGAATAAATAAATAAAATCTTAAAAAAAAACAACAGTAACTGTGTTAAGATACACATACTGTAAAATTTGTCATCGTAATCGCGGTTCAGTGAACAGTTCAGTGCACTGCATACACTCATGTTGACGAGCTTGTTTTCCTCAGCACCGTGTCCCCAAGGACCATCTGTGTTGTAGCAGGTGCCACAAGTCCCTTCTTTTAAGACTCAGTAAAGCTCCGTTAGATGGATAGACCACATTTGCCCATCCATTCATCCATCCATGGACATTGGGTTACTTCCATGTTGTAGCTGTTGTGAAGAATTCTGCTATGAACATGGATGTACAAGTATCTCCTCGAGACCCTCCTTTCCATCTTGAGGGTCCCCACCCAGAAGTGGAATTTCTGGATCCGATGGTAATTCCATTTTCAATGTTTTGAGGACCTGCCATACCGTTTTTTCACAGTAGCTGCACGTTTTATGTTCCTACCGACAGTAGGTAGAAACAGGGTCCCTTTTCTCCACAGCCTGTTTTCCGTTTTCCTGACCATCGCCATCATCCTGAGTGTGCAGTGGGACCTCACTGTGGTTTTGATGAGCGGTTCCCCAGTGATAAGTGATACTGAGCATTCTTTGATATCTTTTTTTTTTTTTTTTTTTTTTTTGGTCATTTGTGTGTCTTTGGAGACACGTCGATTCAAGTCTTTTCCCCATTTTGGTGCTGGCGGTGAGTTTCAGGAGTTCTCTTTCTGTTCTGGGTGTTAATCCCTTGTCAGATATATGATTTGCAGTTATTGTCTCCTCTTCTGTGGTTGTCTTTTCACTCTGGATAATGTCTTTTGATGTACACGATTTTACAATTTCATGAAGTTCAGTTGGTCTGTTCTTTCTCTTGTTGTTTCTGCCTTTGGTGTCACATCCAAGACGTCATTGCCAAGTCCAGTGTCATGAAGCTTTTGTCCTATGATTTCTTCTAAGAGTCTAGTTGTTGTGAGTCTTCCGCTGAGGTCCGTGGTGCACATCAAGCGGGTTATGCATGCGGTGTGACAGGACATCCCGCCCTCACCCCCCGCCCACCCATCAGAGAGGCTCTTCCTCCCCTGCACACGGCATCAATGTGGATTTATATCTGGACTCTCTGTCTTCCTCTGCTCTGAGTCGGCCTCAGTGCTGGTGCCACAGGGTTCAATGACCACAGCTTTGTAGGAAGTTCTGAAATAGGAAAGCCACACAGGACACACTCCAAGACTGCTGCAGAACCACCATCCGGGCACCGAGGTAGACACGGTCCCTCAGAGGGGCAGTTCAGTGTGTGTCCTGTGGGAACAGTCAGCATGCTGCTGGGGATCAGGCAGGCCGCGGAAGGCACATAAGGAAGCTGAGCTGTAGGGACGAATGTCACCGACGGGGTTGAGTGGCTGTTCGTCCTGAGGGGCTCACTCCACTACTGCCCAGGCTGCCCTGTGAGCTGACTTCCCAGAGGGGTCCCGCAGTTCTGAGTGCAGGCTTGCTGGCCGTGGTGGGGCCCAGAGCCCAAGTGCCTGGGGTCAAGAGCCCTGGGAGTCATCTGGGCCGGGCAGCATCAGCTCCTGTGAGGAGGCTTCCTGGGCCAGGGGCTGTAGCCACCCACGATGTCATGCAGGGCCCACCCTGAGGGCTGCCATCATGCCTTTAGGGATGACCCCAGGCCCCTGGGGGCTCTGGTTGTCCTCACATTGCACAGGCAAGTCCCCAGCAGGTCCAGCTCAGAGCTCTCGTGAAGGCCCCCACAGAGGTGGGTCTGCAGTGCTGTAGGTGCAGTAGTGGCCGTGTAGGTGCATGTGGACCCTCACACATGCAGCCCCGTACATTGCCCGCACAGCCAGACTGCACTTTACAGCGGTGACCTGGACCTCGTCAGGCCGGTGACCGGGTGCCGAGTGAGCTGCTGCTTACTCACCGTTTGCTTGGCCAGATCGGGTGGATCATGAAATGCAGAAAAGGTCAGACAGTAGGAGTTTGTCTAGACGTTCTATTTTGGATCCTACCCTCGTAGTCTCTGCAGCAACCGCGCAAACACTGGTATTTTAGCAAAATTATAAAAAGCATTGTTGTCTTCTGGGATCAGGTGAGCACGGCAACACCAGCAGGCCCCTGGCTGCGCTCAGAGCTGGGGGGACAGCCCTCAGAGGCCCTCTGCCCCCAGGCCTCTCCTGGCCACGCCTGGATCTGGTGACGAGGCTCCAGCAGGACAGGGCCTCACGGGGAGGCCGGGGTGGCCGGCCATGCCCACTCCGCTTACTTCTCATGGGCTTGAAGCCGCCCTCCCACGGCTGCAGAGAGGGCGCTTCCCAGTGCCTGTCTCATCCCAAACCCACGGAGACACGGGGGTGCAGAGAGTCGAGGAAGAGAGCTCTGAGTGCAGAGCCTCCGCAGCCTCTCCAGCCCACCGAGGCTCCTGGGGCCCGTTCCCCTCTCAGCAGCTCTGAACCCGGGAACCCGGTGGGCGCCCATCGGCACTGCTCCGCCTGCCCACACTAGGGGTGCTGGCGTGGAGCAAGTGGAGGCCTGGGTGCTCGACACCCCACAGAGTGCAGGATGTCCAGGTGTCAGCCCACAGGTGAGAAGCCAGATCTCCAAAACCAGCCCAAGTGATAAAAGAGAGCCCTGTCCCCCAAAATGATCCCGAGGGGTTAAATGCATCTCCAACATGTCCCTGATGGCTGTCACCGCCACTCCTTCCCCAGGACCTGCTCCAACAGCAGCAGGCAACGCGCTGCCCTAAGGACCTGGAGCAGACCCTCTGGCCGCAGCGCGTCCTCCCTCAGCCCTCCGACCCCAACATCTGTGCCAGGAGCCTGGACCTCACGCCATCAAGGTTCCACAGCCGCCCCCCCCTCCCCCAGCGAGAGCCCCACCCAGTGGGTGTGCCCGTAGCAGGATATGGTGGGGCGGGGCTGCTTGTCTTGTCTTGGCCACAGCAGGAAGCCTGAGAGGAGGTTGGAATACCCCTCATTTGGGGAGGGATGGTAGGGGCTCGAGGGCCTGCGCCCAGGAGGGAGGGAAAGGCAGGTCACCCAGTGGGGAGCAGGCTTGACCCCGTGCGGCCCCAGAAGGCACTCCGTACACCATACCCACGTGTGTGGGTGGAGGGCCTCCACGTCTCCTGCTGCCCCAGAGCCCCAGCCCACCTTCCTGCCACCCCGGGGCCCCTGGCGACCCTCCTGCCACCCCTGGGGCCCCCACCACGAGCAGTATGGCTGCAGCCTGCACTGTTTCCGGGGTCTGGGGCCTTGCTTCCCGGGGAGCAGCGGGTCCAGCCCTGTGGGGAGCCCAGGGAGCAACAGCAGAGGCACATGGAAAGCCAGGAGGTCAGGACCCAGGACCCTGAGGTCCGGGCCACCCATTCCCTGTGGGGAGCCTGGTCCGTCCTTAGCAGCACCTACGGCCACAGGCGCCCTTGGCCACGGCCTCTCCCTGAGACTGACCCCGTGCCCTCACTGACTCCCCGAAGCTCTGGGCCCTACAGCCTTGTGTGCTGAGCCTGTACCCACAGGTTTGGGCACTCCGGAGTCAGAGCCCTTTGTCTGGACCCTCCTGAGAAGGATCACGGGCACCTGATGGGGAGGACTAGGCTGCGCTGGGGGAGTGCAGAGCTCCTGAGGCATTCCCCACTTTGCCCACCCCCCTCCGCAACCCCAGTGGGTTCTCCTCTGAAACCTTACAATTCATCCAAGCCCAGCGGAGGAGCCAGAGGAGCCGGTGCTGCCACAGGAAGGGCCCTGCCCCCAGTGCTCACCTGCCTGCCCCCTTCTCCCTCCTGCCCACTCCCCATCCCCCCAGACCAGCAGTGAGGTTCCTGGCCCCAGCAAGCTGCCAGCCCCCACCAACCCACATCTGCTCCCGGGTGACTGTGTAGGTCCCCCTGGCTCTGGGGGGCCTGGCCCAACCTGGCGGGCAGCCAGGAACACAGCAGCTGCCCCCGCCCCCAGAGCAAGCAGGCCTCTGGGAGGGGCTGCCTCACCTCTGTGGAGGCCCCAGCAGCCCCTGCACCTGGCAGGAAGGGGCGAGGATGTGCCAGGGCGCAGAAGGACAGCCAGGCCCCAGCAGCCACTCCATCCAGGGGACATGACCCCTGAGGGGTGCCCGCCAGCCTCTTGCGGTGACCACACCCTTCAGGGAGACTGACATCCTCCCTTGTCCCCTGGGGCTCCGCTGCTGGACAGGCAGGGCTGCCCTCTCCCACCGCACCCGAAGGGCAAAGGGTCCACAGCGGGGCTCCTGGGGGAGGTCACCTGGGAACGCAGGCTGTCTGCTTTCCTAGGACATAAGCCTCGCTGGGGAGTGTGCCCTAGGCAGGGGCTGCAGGGGGGTGGGCATAAACAGCTGAGCACGGTGGGCCCAGTGGGTCCCTGGGAGAGGCCTGGGTATGCCTGCCCCAACCACCCACCTCCTCTGCACCCCGAACCAGGCCCTGTCCTCACGCAGCCACAGCCACTTATTAGCAGTGACCTGGGGACGTTTCCTTCCAGGAAGGGGGAGGCGGGGTATGGGGTGGGCTGGGGGCTCTAACCCGAGAGAGAGAGAGAGAGAGAGAGAGAGAGAGAGAGAGAGAGAGAGAGAGAGACGCACTTCTTGACTCATGCAGCCTCCTAGGGGTTGAGGACCCTGCCGGTGTGAACCCCCAGGCTGGTCCCCCATGTTTCCCGAAACACGGTCCTCTCCAGGGTGGGGGGCCTGCCCTGGCCTTGCCCTGGCCTTGCCCTGTCCCAATCCCAGCACATGATCCCCCACAGACCCCCTTGTACCTTCTGGAGGTGAGGGGGCAGGCCTGCAATGGCTGGAGGTGGCCCTGGGCCCCAGGCCGCGACCCCCAGAGGATGGTGGAGGTGCCCACCCTTCACACTGCAGCACAGGTTTGGGAGGCCCAGGGCCATGCGGTGCCTCGTGGGTCCCTCACAGGCTGGGGGCAGCTCTGGAGCCTCCCCCTATAGGCCCCCATAGTCCCCACTCCCCCCAAAGCCTCCATAGCAGTAGAGTGAGTGTCCCTTATCACGTGCCCTCCTCCCCTTTACATGTGGAAACTTTTCCAGAAGCGTATTCTGGGCACTTAGGTGTCAAGGGCTCTTCCGGGAAATCGCATTCCCAACCCCAAGGGCACGCCCCCGCCTGCCCCACTCACTTGAGGGGGCTTCTCCTGACAGCATGGTGGGGGGAATCGGGGAGGGTCCAAGGGTCTGTCAGCCCTAGCTGCCAAGGCCCCGGGAGGTGTGCAGACGCCCTGCAGCCGGACTCTGGTGACCCATCTTCCCACCTACTGCTTTCCTGGAGGGCCAGGGTCAGAGGACAGACTGGGGCCCCACATCACCCCTGACTGACTGGAACCTTGGCCACCCGCATGCCACCTCCCTGTGCCCTGCAGCATCCCCCAGACGTGAGGCCTGGAGCTGCCCCCAGGGTGACAGGAGGCTCAGGTCACTGTGGTCCCCGAGGTCAGCTCTTCTTCACTGATGGCAGCCGTAGTATGGGGCTGCCCCCAGGAGAGTGGGGTCAGGAGGCTTCCTGGGGACCCCACCCCGTCCTGGGCCTCTCCCACCCTGCATCCCGGGCCACCTGGACAGGTGAGGGTGGGCGCGGGGCTGTGCAGGGAGGGCAGGCTAAGCTGGCAGGTTGGGCTGCGGCTGACCCCCCCACTGCCCCCCATCTTCCCTATGTAACCGGAAAGTAACCGTGGGGACCCAGTGTCTTCAGGACCCCCCCGGAACCTCCACGTGAGGGCAGGACTTGGTCACATCTGGTCCAAAAGCAAAATGGACAGAACAGGATGGCAAGGTATCTACCCAGCTCCCGGTGCTGGCCTTGGGCACAACCCGGTGCCCTGAGTTTCTCCTCAGGTCCATGGCTTCCAGGTCCCCCTGCATCATGTCCCCCTGTGCCTGTGCTGACATCCAGGCCACGGCTCCCATGGTTGCTTCCAGGGACAGACTCTTGCCACTCAGAGGTCCTGCCCCAGGGTTCCCAAGCCTCCCCTCCCCTCCCCCGTCCTCCTACCCCCTCCCCTCCCCTCATCCCCTCTCTTCCCTCCTTCTCCCCTCCTGTCCCTTGTCCCTTCCCCTCCAGGATGCAGCTGCCAGGGAGCTGAGCTCAGCTACCCGCACCCCGTGGCCACAATCCCCTGGGACCTGGGGGTGGGGATGGAACTCCAACAGGGCTGGCGCAGGCCCTGCAGGAAGATCCCGGGTGAGGCCGAGGGCTACAGGCTGCAGGCTGCAGGCACACCTGCTGCCACACGCTCCAACACAGCAACGTCCGTCACCCGTGAGCCCTGGCAGATGGCCGCAGGAGGAGGCGCCCCCACGGCATGCCCTCGCCCCAGGCCGGTTTGGGGAGCTTACCAAACTGCATCCCATGTGCCCCCCACAGCATCAACCCCAAGGGGAGCCTGCCCACAGGACCACAGGCAGGGTCCCCGCTTCTCCTTGGAGAACAAAGCCTGGAGCCCGTTCTTGCTGTGGCCTGGCCACTGGTCCCGACGGGGCTCCGAGCTGCCGGAGACGTCACATCCAACTTCCTGCTCACGCGGTGTCAGGGGAGTGGAGGAAACCATGTCCCGCCCTCTGTCCCTGTCCTCTGCAGCCCATCACCTGGGGAGAGCGGGTACCTGCCTGGGAAGGACACAGGACGCAGGAACAGGAGCAGCGCTCCCCACACGAGGGCAGGCAAGAGATGAGCCGCTCCTGTGCCCCATCGTTTACCTCAGATTTTTTAAAACACAGAATTCCACAGCTGGATGTGAGCAGTTGTGGACAAGGACAGCAGAGCACAACTGAGGCTGACCTGACCTACGCAGCAGCCATGCCGGGGCGGGGGTGGGGGCACCACAGACAGTGTCTATGGGAACTGCCCCTTACAGACAGGAAAACTGAGTCCCACAGGAGCCAGGTGCTCTGCTTGAAGCCCAGAAGAAAAGAGGGGTTTTTCCTGGTGTAAAATTCTACTAGCGTCCTGTGTCCAGCTGTTTCTCATTAATTTGTTTAAAAAGCAGCAACGGTGAGAGGAGGGAGCAGCTCTCCAGCCCTGGCACACGACAAACTAGTGCTGGGGGCGGGTGCAGCCTGCAGGGACACCAGGGACCTGGCAGGGCTCACGTCTGTGTCTCAACCACAGAGTCACTGCGGTGGGGCTGGGAGATGCAAACAGCCCAGGGAGCCCAGGGCCCGGCCTGGAACCTTCCCTCCAACACACCTGCCGTGAGAAACCCATCAAATTTAAAGCTAGAGTCATAGTCATTTCTGTCATTGGGCAGGAAAACCAACCCTTATGAAGGTGACGTATTGTTTGAACTGTACTTTATTCCATACAACGTCCTTAAAGCAATTACATGTTAATAAATGCAACTGAGGGTACGGATGGCACTTCGTTTCCTAACAGGACCTGATCCCAGAGTGGACGGCTGGCGTACGGATGCTTCCATTACGGGAGCTACAGTAATCCGTTAATCTTGCCCTAACGCCCAGCAGCGAGTCTGCACCCCTCCCCCAGTGGGGCCGTGAGGCTGCTGTGAGGAAACCCAGTCAGACACCATAGGTCCCTTTCAGCGGAGGGTCCATGCTGGGGACAGACAGTCCTTGTGGGATTCACACGTACTGAGGCCCTGGAGCAGCATCCCCACACCCACAGCCCTACTCACACAGGCCCCTCAGGACCCGCCCATAGGCCTGCCCAGGATGTCTGTGTGTCCAGGAGGGTCCATGTGCCCAGGAGGGTCCATGTGTCCGGGAGGGCCCATGTGTCCGGGAGGGTCCATGTGTCCAGGAGGGTCCATGTGTCCGGGAGGGTCCGTGTGTCCAGGAGGGTCCATGTGTCCAGGAGGGTCCGTGTGTCCAGGAGGGCCCATGTGTCCAGGAGGGTCCGTGTGTCCAGGAGGGCCCATGTGTCTAGGAGGGTCCGTGTGTCCAGGAGGGCCCATGTATCCAGGAGGGTCCGTGTGTCCAGGAGGGTCCGTGTGTCCAGGAGGGCCCATGTGTCCAGGAGGGTCCATGTGTCCAGGAGGGCCCATGTGTCCAGGAGGGTCCATGTGCCCAGGAGGGTCCATGTGTCCAGGAGGGTCCATGTGTCCAGGAGGGCCCATGTGCCCAGGAGGGTCCATGTGTCCAGGAGGGTCCATGTGTCCAGGAGGGCCCGTGTGTCCGGGAGGGTCCATGTGTCCAGGAGGGTCCGTGTGTCCGGGAGGGCCCATGTGTCCAGGAGGGTCCGTGTGTCCAGGAGGGCCCATGTGTCCAGGAGGGTCCATGTGTCCAGGAGGGTCCATGTGTCCAGGAGGGTGTGTGTGCCCAGCAGGGTCCGTGTGTCCAGGAGGGTCAGTGTGTCCAGGAGGGTCCGTGTATCCAGGAGGGTCACCGTGTCCAGGGCCCCTTCCTGGGCCCTCAGCCCTGGTCTTACCTTGACCCTGATGGCCGCCCCCTAGCTGCCAAGGGCTCCTTAGAGAATGGGAAGGGTCCCAGGAGGAGCACCTGCAGGAACAGCAACCCAGGCCTTTGTTTAAGACAAAAACCTGGAATGAGTTGATGTTTTTCAAATACAAATAAAACTGAATCATTCGTATTCACATGGAATCTGGTCTGGTCTTTGCCTCTTCCCTCACAAGGTAGAAACCTCAGAAGGTGGCTTTGCTTCGTCTGGGCTGCAGCCAGGGTGGTGGCACAGTGGAGGGTGGGGCACTGCCCTGGAGGGGTTTCTCCGCAGCTCAGACTCCTTCCTGTGATCCGGCCCCTCCCAGGACGTGGGCACTTGCGGGAGCAGCTGGGTGACAGCCATGAGGAGAGGCCACAGGTCCGTCCCCAGGTCCTCAGTGACAGACCAGCCCGCCAGGAAGCACAGACTCTCAAGCCCAGTTCCCTTCTCTCAGCCACATTTCTGCCTCCAGGATTTTCTTTACTATAAACAACCTGAATCCCTGAAACCCTTTTGGGGACAGGCAGGTGGCGATACCTGGATGCGGGCGGGGGGGGGGGGGGAATCTGCCCTGGCCGCCTAGGCGGCTCCTGCCCCGCACATGGCCTTGGGCCCTCCTAGCACCAGGGTCCTGGGACCACACCCTGAGGTGCACCTGCGGACACGTCTGCCACAGACATGCCTACAAGACAGGAAATGTCCTTTCCCATTAGCATATGGGAAAGCATGACTGCGTAGATTGAGGTAGAATCCACCTTCCTGCAGAGACAAAGGGGCTGTCTTGCCAGGACCCTGGGCATCTGTCCGCGCAGCAGGGAGGGCGTGCATTCCTCCAGGCACCCAGGGGTGGTCAGGAGGGCCGGGGGCCCCACCCTGAAGGCAGGCTGGTCCTCGTTCCCTCAGACTGCCCCTCCCTGCAGATGCAGTGGCTTTAGTGTTCAGGCCCCATGCCCTCGGAGCCCTGGGGGTGGGCACCCCAGACCATCTACCATCTGCTCATCAGACCCCAGGTGGTCCAGTGTCTGGGCCTTGGCCTCAGGGGTGCCGTCTGTCCTCCCTGGGGCCCAGGGATCTGAGGGCGGGAACCCTCCGTCCAGGATAGGGACCCTGGCAGGGCTCTGACCACCTCCTCCCTGCAGCCCACTGCCCTAACCAAGCCCCCAAACCAGGCAGCTCCAAGCCAAGGACATTCACTCTCTTGGACACCAGCAACCTGAGGTCAGGTTGCCAACACTGTGTGCAGAGCATCTGGAGAAGACCCACCCTGGCTTGTCCAGCATCCGCAGGGCTGGCAGCCCCGGCCTTAGACCCCGTGTCCCCTGTCTGTCTCCATCATCTTGAGGCTTCTCCGTGTGGGGTCTGCGGCATCCCTCCTCCTACGAGGACACCAGTACCACAACAGGCTCACCCTAGTCCAGGACGACGTCCTCTGCACTCATCACACCTGCAAAGACCCGAGGTTCCCGGTGGGGAACCAGTGGGGCCAGTGGTCAGTCCTGCCCACCCCATCTCTGCAGCAGGGGCACCATGAGTGTGCTCAACCCATCCCCCGGGCCCAGGGCTGCCCTTCCAGTCTCTCTCCGGGGCCCCAGACCCCCAGCAGCCCCAGCTTTTGATTGGCTGTGGGCCCACATGGACAGTGTCTAACAGCCTCGTGGGACCCCACGCTGACCCCAAGCAGCATAGCATGGCTGCAGCAGGCATGCATCCCCGGGTACCATGCAGGGTCTGCTCCCCACTCAGTGTGTTGTGAAGATCCCACGGCCCCTCTTGCGCCTCACCCGGGACACCAGGCAGACAGCCCCGAGCTCACGGGAGCTGGTCTCCTCTGTGTCCAGAGATCCCCAGTCCTGACCTGATGACCTGACCTGATGTCCTGACCCAACACCTGGTGAAGCCCAGGAAGACGTGCCGAGGTCATGAGGGCAAGCAGCATTGGTAAGTGCGCTGTCCTCGGACCACTGCCAATTGGCACTGAGACGTCATGAATTCTGTGAGACACATGAAGCCCCTGCTCAGATCTGGGTGCATCCCCCGCAGAACCCATCGTGATGCTGTTTCCAAAGGTGCCGGCCCCACGTCCTGAGGCTCATGGTGGGGGGGGGGGGGTAGGACCCCAGGGCTGGGCGGCAGGCAGGCTCTGGGGCTGCAGCTGAGACAGCAAGAGGGTGGTGGGCTACGCCCTGCCCATCAGACTCCAACTGCAGGAGGGTGGTGACTGCTGTCCTCGCTGAGGCTCCCCTTCCCCTCAGGACTGCGGATCTAAAGAGCTCATTTGGGAAGGGGTCTCTGGTCGTCCATCTATACACTCTCACATTGTCCACCAGCACAGCCGGACCCGAGGGCATGGGCAGTACATCCTGCGAGGTCCTGACAACCAGGATAACTCGCCTTGCGTGATGAGAGCCACACAGCCCCTCCCCACTCAGGCCAGCCCCCCCACTGCCCGCTGCCCTGCGTGGTGCCAGGAGCAGGAGGGCACTGCCCCTGGGACCCTGTGGGGCAACCTCCTTTCCATCCCCATCGGAGCCCAGCAGAGATCCGAGGGGAGACCCCAGTGCCTCCTGGAGGGGCTCTGGCTCAGTCCTCCCCACCTGCTCCCAGTGGGGTCAGCAGAGCATGCTCTTGGCATCACATCCTTTATCAACTCATGCCCCTTGGGACGACCCCGCCCCCGGGATGGGGCCTGAGGTAGGAGAGCTGTCACTGGGAGGGAGCACCCATCCTTGAAAGGCAGACCCCCCACCACGACCCCATGTCACCAGGCCATTAGGGTTGGCACTCAGGGCTGCGCCCAGGACCCGGAGCTACTGCGGAGAGACCCCAAATGTGTCCAGACACAGGGACAGGAAGAGTTCTCTTTTCCACTCTACCTTAAGGAAGAGGTTTTACTCTCCCTGTAATTTGAATTTAGTTCTAAACTGTTTAATAAATTTTTCGTTTTACATAAAAGTCTCGAAGCTAGTAGGACGGGTCATCCTGGAGTCCCACCCACTATAGCAGCTGCAACACCTCCCTCAGCGGTGACGCCCGAGCCCGTCAGCGCTGTGCACATGCATGTGGTCAAACCAGGGTGAGCACGTCCTTGGTACCTGGACCCATCATTGGCTCAGACTTCCCACGCACCCTGGTGCCCGCTCCCATGCAGGGCCCCGTAGGTCAGATGCCCTGTTGGGACCTCGGCCGCCCAAGGCTCCTCGGGCTGAGACCGCCTCACACTGTCCTCATTTCTGACAAGCGGTCAGTGTTGAGGACGTTTGTAGGGTGCCCTCGGAGGGGTGCTTGGGGGAAGAGGTGATGAGCCGTGCCCAGGGTCCCGGGGGTATCCACACAGAGCCACCGGGGCAGTAGTACACTCTGCCTCCCCAAAGGGGAGCCTCCAGGGCTCCTTCCAGCTCCTGCACACTCACCCCTCACACATGATCCCTGAGCTCTGCAGGAAGTGGGCTGTAGCCCCCATTACACACGGCCGGACCACACCCCTGCCGGCTTCTCCTGGAGACCCATCCCTCCTGTCAGCCCTGGGGCTGACCTGCCTGCCCCTGGGCACCCGCAGTCCCGCCTCCCTCCCCACCATCCCTCTAGGGTCCCAGGAGTAGGTGCTCATGCATGGCTGGGTCAGCCCCCGTGACCCATCAGCCCACCAGCCACTCTGGCCCCCATGCCCTGGGTGAGGACCTACAAGGGGCCGGGGCCCCCACGGACCAGCCTGGGTGACCTGTCCCCAGGCTGGAGGCACCTACATGCCCCTACATGGGGACAGCACTGGGGGAGACAGCCTGCCCCTGGCCCGGGGAGGCACTGCCCCAGCTCTGCCTCAATAGCCCCATCTGTGAAATGGGCTCCGAGCTCTGCACGCACGTGTGGGGCCTCTGGGGCCTGAGCCATGTCTCCTCAGAGCCTCCAAGCACAAGATGTGCTGACAGTGGGGCTGCCCCCAGGTGAGAAGTCACATGGGTGGCCCCAGGCCTCTGGCAGATGAGGATCAGCACCTCATCTGTCAGCCGTGAGCCCATCTGAGGCCCCGCGGGACAGGTAGCCCCGTGGCAGGAAGAGGAGCCCTAGCCTCCATGACCACACTGCCAGTTGCAAACCTTGGGGAGTTGGGGGGCTCTCTGCCCCCCCCGACCCACTGCCCCAGCAGCCCCTGGGAGACTGGCCTCAGCCAGGAGCTGGCCACACAGATGCCCCCTTGCCCAGGGCCGGCTCCGTCCCCAAGCATCCTGTTTCATGAGAATGTCCTGGAGCAGTGGGGAAGGCCATGCATAGGGCGCTTTGGGGGCGCCCCACCACAGACGAGCCCCAGGGTGCCCAGGCTGCTCCCCGGAAGGCTCCAGCTTCCACGGTGGCCCTGAGAGGCCCCCAGGCCCCCAGGGTCGCCCAGGGTGCGCATGTCCCTGCAGGGCTCGTCCTGGACAGGACCCCATCCAGGGCTGCCTGGTGGACCTTTGCCAGGACCTCAGGCCACAGGGAGTATGGGAAGTTCCCATGGGCTTGATGTCCAGGAGCAGAGGCGAGAGGAGCGCCAGCCGTGATCTAATATTCCCTCTGCTGCAAGGATTGCATGCTAACGGCCACAGCCTCTTCATCAAGCTCGGCCCCTGAGTCCTTTAAACCACGCAACTTTCAAAGAAACATGTGTCTTTCCAAATTAGTTTTGTATCTAAGGATAATAAGACAGTAAGAGTCGTATTAATTAACTTACAGGAACCCTAGGGATGCATCTGCAGGTTGTTTTATTTGCTGCCAGGGCCTGGATGTCTCTCAGGTGGAGAGAATGCCCCAGACGCCCGCCAGGCATGTCTGGACATCAGCTGCTGCTTCACACAGACCTCTGCCCGGGGTTGCAGCACACTGCCCGTCCTGACCCGTCCCAGCCGCACCTGTGCATGACGAGGACTCACGGGCAGAGCCTGCCTGGGGGCCCAGCAGTGCATTGAAACATCACGGAGAAAACCCTTCCTGCGAGTGGAATCTTCAAAGTTGGGGATCGGACTGTAAACGCAGAGGCCGGCGTGCTCATCCACCTGTGCCTCTAAGGCCCATGGCAGGAGGTCCCGGGCTGAGCAGGGGAGCATCCACGGGGAAGAGCCGAGGGCTGGGCCCGGCCACACTGTCCCGCCTCTACCGCACACAGCCCTGGCCTGGTACGCTGGGTGCAGAGCTGACTCCTGCGGGCTTGGGAGCCTCCTCAGCCACGTACCATGCTTTGCCGTCTAAGCTTGACATGAGGTGGCTGTGGAGTCAACGCTGGGGGCCTCCTCACCCACTCACTTTACAGCCCATCACGCAGGAAGCGTGAGGACAGCCAGAGTCACCTCCTAGGACCCAGGGCTTTCCTATACCCGCTGACCTGCCCAGGGGCATCTGGACAGTGGGGCCACAAACACACAGGACGGGCTCCCAAGGCACCAGGTCCCTGCGAGGCAGCCGGTGTGACATCGAGCACGGCGGGCAGGTGTGAGGACCTCTGGAGCCAAGCAGCCCCATGTCCCTGGACAGCGGGAAGCCTGGCTCCAGAGGGCCCCCCTCCCCGGGCTGCTCACAGTCCAGCCCCGCAGAGCATGGCCACAGGTGCCAACACAGGGTTGAAGGAGACCCTGCAGGCGAGCCAGGAAGTAGAGTTCGGGGCAACGAGCCCAGGGGTCAGTGCGGGTGGGTGGGCGGGATCCAGGCTCTTGACCCAGGTAAGGCCCAGCTTTGCCCCTCGGATGCCCCGGGAAGTCGCACAGAACCCAGTGCCAGAGACCCAAACATCCTTCAGAATCAAGGACTTTGTGGTGCTTTCTCTGTGGCTCTAGGAACTCCCCTGCTTCTCACCTCCTGCTGCCCCAGAAAACAGAGGCCTGAGCAGAACACAGGTGAGGAGCAGCTGAGGGCACTGCACCCCCATTTCCCGTGCAGAGGGTGGCATGTGGGCCCTTCTGGGGACCCCAGGTGGGGGCAGAAGCTGGTGGCCTCCAGCTCTGGCGGCCCGGCTGCTCCTCCTCCACTGCTTGCAGCATCTCTGCAGTGGGATCCCTGCGATGCCCGCCCCCCAAGCCCACTCCCCTCCCAGGAGCCAGCGAGTCCAGGGCCCAGGGACCGGCCATC
The DNA here is from genome assembly GCF_048418805.1 of Vulpes vulpes. NCBI lineage: Eukaryota > Metazoa > Chordata > Mammalia > Carnivora > Canidae > Vulpes > Vulpes vulpes. The sequence continues at coordinate 58,192,528 of NC_132784.1, forward strand.
CCGGGGTCTAGCTCTGTGGGCTGTGCTGACCCCACCACCCCCTAGTCCAGTGTGTGGGTTGCAGGCTGGCGGCCCCTCCAGGGCTGGGGGCTGGAGGCTCGGGCCAACAGGGACGGCTGGGACATGCCCACCTCGAGCTTGGCCAAGCAGGGTCCCCAGGGTCCTGGAGGTCTTGCCCGGCCGCGGCCTCTGTGGGTACCTACATCGTCCAGCCTGCATCCTGGGGCCCGGTGAGCACCACTCTGCAATGTCTCCCACCCTGTGCTGTCCGCCCCATGCAAGCACAGCTCAGGGGAAGTGGCACCATTTGTAGTCAGACCATAGGGTCCCCTGGCCTCACTGTGCATGTTCTGGGCAGTGGGGGCAGGCGCCTGGTCCCAGAGGCATGCGAGCTCAGAGTGCCTGGACTTGGACCACCTGCACGGGCAGCCAGCCTGTGTCCTGGGTGCCCCCAAACAAGCCCACCCCGCCCCGCCCCAGTGCCCCTGCCCCACCTCTGACAGGGAGGCAGGAAGAGAATGGTGGCTTTGAAGGCACGTCAGAAGTGTAATCACGAGATAGAAGACAGAGCAGCTCCGTGTGGAGGGAGTGCAGGGTTTGCGGTGGACCGCCGGGCCCACGGCCTCCAGGGCTCACAGCACCCGATGCCCTCATGCTGCACGCCTGGGCTTGCAGAGCTGTGGCCGTGTGGGTCCTTGGCCAGAGTCCTGGCTATGAACTGGGAACCAGCATCCGCCAGCCCTTGGGGCTCCTGGGCAAGACAGCAGCCGGCGTGGGGCGCACAGCCTGACACCTGGCTCTCCTGTCGCCTCCCTGATGCCCCCAGCAGGAGTGGACATGCTAAGAGTGCCAGTGTCTGGTGCGTGCACCACACAGGAAGCCTTGCTCCGGCCGTGCACAAGCACATACGCCTGTTTACACACGTGCGAGTGCCGTGCCTTCACACAGAATGCGCGGACCTGATACATGTGTCTCTCACTGTGTGGAATCACCGAGGTCGCACGTGTCACAAGCCAGGAAGCCGCCACCCGCCCCCTGCCTCCCCCCACCCCTGGTGAAAGTCATTGCTTCCCAGGCAGGCCGGTGTCAAGGACAAGTTCCCGTAGTTCACGGTACTTACGTCCTGCAGAGTCTGCAGCCACTGACCTGGGCTGGTCCCCGGCGCTGCTGCACCAGTTCCTGCTACAGATGCTCACGGCATGTGCGTCCCCTGAGCGCCCTGCCACCTGCCATCCACGTGTTTCTGATTCAAGTCGCTGTATTCGCCACATACTGCAGACCCGCGGCTGCTGAGTTGGTGGCCAGGCCTGAGGCCACCCTCAGGGTTTCTCCGCAAGCCATGTCATGCCCTCGTGGCCCCAGACAGCTTCCCGGCACTTCGCTTGGGGGGCATTTTAAATGGTGAAATCACCAAGAAAAACACACAAATGTGAAGGGCAAGGCCGCAGGACCTGTGGTGAGGCAGGGGTACAAGAGGGAGCAGCCTCCCGCAGAGCATGGAGCCCGACATGGGATCCCCCAGGCCCCAGGATCGCAGCCTGAGCCAAAGGCCCCTGGGCACCCCGAGAGCATGTGTGAGGGCAGGAGGCAGTAACGCTGGGGCAGCCCTGAGCAGCACGGCCGCACACACACCCGGCCAGGCAGAGCCTCCCCTGGGCCCAGGGCCATGCCTGCGTCAGCCGGTGTGGGGGCGAGGACCGGGTGGCCCCGTATGCCTGTCAGGGATGAGACCTCCCCTGCGTCTCAGTCCACACTGCCTGACGCTGCCTCAGCCACACAGGCAGCTGAGCCCACAAGGGGACCTGCTGCCAGCTCCATCACTTTGTCAGGTGAGGCCCTGCATCCAAGTGCGAATTGAGCCGAAGGCTGAGCCTAGAGCCCTGGGGCAGAGAGGCTCATACGGTGACAGCGCCTGTCCTGGGCACAGGGCCAGGTGAGTCCCCTGGGGCTGGGGTCAGGGGAAAGGCGCCGCGGTGAGGACTCCCACTCACAGGCTTTCTGGCTTCTCGCACCAACAGCAGGTCTGTGTTACTGCCTCACCCGTGTCCTGCAAGGAGACTCAGACAGATAGCCAAGCAGGAGACCGTGGGTGGGTGCCCGTCGGGCCTGTGCCCGCAACGTTCCTGCCCTGCCAGCCCCTGGTCTCCGGGGGCCCCTGTCACCCCGACTCTGGTAACTTCAACGCCCAGCCTGAAAGCAGACAGCCCGACGGAGCAGCCACTTTGGAGCCGCCTGTGGTCTCAGGGACTTCCCCGTGGTGACACCTGGCACTGCGTGTCTCCAGGCCTTGACGCCCCCACGTCCCTGCGGGGGAGGGAGGAGCAGAGGCCACTATCGGGTGGACACACACACTGTGTGGACCATGACTTGTGCGGCTCCCTGTGTCCTCCTGCAAAGCTGCCCCGCTGATTCCAAGGACTCCTGAGAAGGAGCAAGCAGAGCCCCTGGTGGATGTTCCCGGCAAGCACCCAGTTGCTGAGCAGGGGGACAGGCCATCAGTCTCAGGTCCTAGGGTGGAGGACACCCGGGGAAGGGGAGCCATGACCTCGGAGCCACCAGGACTCTTGGGCCCCTGGCAACCAGCCAGGGATTTCCTCTGCGGTCCCCGTTAGCTTGCCCAGATAAAACAGTAGGTGCCGAGTTAGACTTGAGTTTCAGAAAACCAACAGAATATTTTAGTATAAATATCTCCCAAATTATTTTATTGCTCAGCCGAGAAGGGAGCAGGGAGCAGGCCTGTCAGCCTCTGCGTGACCCTCCTCGGCGGCTTCCTGGGCACTTGCACAGCCCCCTGCCCCCCCGCCCCACCGGTGGATTCCCAAGGGGCTTCGGGAATAGCCAGCTGGACACAGCACAGACCAGGGCAAAGAGTGAGGGACCGGCGAGGGGGAACCAGGACCCACCTCCATCGAATGGGTCTGGGCTGCCTGTGTCCTCCAGGCTGTGGCACCTTGAGGGCGGTGGGAGGACCAAGGACTGGATGCTGAGGGACGGTGGGGCCGAGACCGGCAGGCACCCATAACCAGTTCCTACTAGCGCCATACCTGACTGGCCCCAACTCCATGGCTACCAAGTGAGTTCCAGGACCCTGGACCCTGGAGAGGCCCAATGGTGAGGAATCCTACACCAGCTCCCCCAGCTCTCTGAGAGCCCTGCAGTGGACTCATGTGGGTGGAACCTTAGAGGGGGGCCCAGAGGCAGTGACCCTGTGAGTTCTGTGCCTCTCTGGCCCCCTGGTCATGAAGGCCCCCTGGGCTCTGGGCCCAGGGCAGGAAAGAGGGGAGGTTACAGTAAGCACAGCCCCTGGTCCCCAGCATCTCCTGCAGCCTCAGCAGCAGAAATGTTTCAAGACAGATCTGCAGAGCAATAGCGATCTCCAAGTCGGGGTCCCCAGAACAGGTTTGGTTTCCCCAAGATGGGGTCTTCCTTACTCTTCTGCATGCTCCCTCTTCAACCAGTGGCCCTGCCCTCTGCATAGCCCTGGGGCGGCACCAGACCACTGGGCAGGCTGCCCCGGGGCAGGATGACATCACCTTCCCTGGCTCCCTCTTGCGGGATGAGGCAGAGTTGGCCTCCACAGTCAGAAGCACGTCACTGTGAAGTGTTAGGTCACTGGGGATACAGGGGATACAAAGACCCTAAAACCCTTTGGTGAGAAGGGTCAATGGCACTGGAGCGGGGTGTGGGGGGGGCACCGGCTGCCTACAAAGTTCCGCAGAGAGTGGCTCCCTGAGGGCTGTGACCCCAGGATCATGACCTGAGCTGAAGGCAGACACTCAACCACTGAGCCACCCAGGCGTCCCTTGCATTAAATTTTGATGGCAGGTTAGCGGCCATGGAAGTCTAATAGGTCTTAGTGAGAGAGGAATAATTTCCCAAATAGATCAAAATAAATAATTTACTGTTGAATCCTTTTGCCAACAAAGGCAGGTCTTGTTTGCCATGCTCATCACCCTCCTTTGGGCCAAAGTCTCAGTGGGGACATTAGGAGGGGACCTCAGGGACCAAAGTTAGGGAAAGTGAGGCGTTGGCACTGCAGATGAAGACCCCGTCCAGAAAGAAAGGCACCGGCTGACCCCCAGAGCCCGCAGTGTGTAATTCAGCACCCAGGTCCTGCCCTCCATCCGCCCACACACACAGGAGCCACGCGTGCTCTTTAGCACCTGCCTTCCCTGGGGTCCTGGGAAGGAAGACTTTTAAAATACCGTCTGAGAAATAACAAAAGACGTCATCAGTGCCAACTGGCCATGAGGCCAAGTGAGAAAAGCCAGTCACCAGGGACCAGGTGCCATCGATCTCATTCACAGAAGAAACCAGAACGGGCAAATGGTGCACAGACAGGAATTCAATGCTCGCGGGGTGTGGCAGGTGATGGGCAAGGGGCGGCAGCTAAGGTGCAGGGCAGGTGGTAAACACGCCCTAAATCCACCATGGCTTTGGTTGCATGAGCCTGTGAAAGTACAAAAACCACTGATGTTTTTAAAGTCATTGCAAAACAAACAACAAATGAATAAAAAGCAGCTTTTGTGAAAAGTATGGAAACAGCATCGGATGCCAGAACCGGGTGCCCTGACCCTTGAATCTGTAAACGAGGAAGCTGGGGTATGGAGAGGGTGCCAGGCTCGCCCATGGCCCTGGTGGGTCACACACCTCGTCCCCAAGTCCTGGTCCATGAGCCAAAGCTCATCACTCAGCTCACCTGCAGAAACGCCACACTTCCCTGGGTGAACTGGCTCTGTCCACACAGACTGAAGGAAACAACACAGACGCTCCCCCTTGGCCTTCCACCCTGGGCCACCTGGAAGCTGGGGTCAGAGAGGCCCCGCCCACAGGAGCACGCCCTGCAGCTGCAGCATCTGGAAGCGGTCAGCGTGGGAGGCAGGAAGGGTCTGGGAAGATGACCCCTTGGGCAGGGCTGGCGCAGTGTCTCTATGCTCCCAGGAGCACTCCGAGGACCACCGGTTCTGCATCCTGTGCAGGCCGTGCGTGGAGGGTTGGTGCAACTGGGGCCCAATGGGATCAGGAACCCGCCCTCTGCCTGCTGCGTTACCACAGAGTGTGTTGGAGCCGCCGCTGTGGGGTGTTAGCCGTGGGGCCCCAGAAATATGCTGCAAATGGTCCCACAGCCAGGGAGGCTGCACCTTGCAGCCCCAGGGGGGCAGTGACCCCTGGTCCACCATAGGGACTGTCCCCAGGGCTCTGGCTAGGCCCTCCTCCTGTTGAGGCAGCTGGGCCCCTACCTGGCCGGCCTGTGGTCCCCACCCTGGGGAGGGGGCCACCCAGCCCCAGGCTTGCCAGCCTCTCACATGCTCCACCAGGCCCATCCCCTGAGTGGGGCGTGCATGTGCATGTGAACATGGAGGAGGTGACCCAGGGGTCAGGGATGGCTGGACGAGCCAGCGTGTTACAGGCCCCTCGTGGCAGCTCAACACTGATGCCAAAGTGGGGGTGCTCCCCGCAGTGCATTTAAAATTGTGCATGCAGAAGGATGCCCGTGAGTGTGTGTGAACACGTGCTGAGTACACAGCCTGATGGCGCCTCACGGTGACCCTGCAAATGCTCTTGCCTTGATGCCTAAAATGTTCTAAGTGTTTTTATAGGAGAGATTTTGTTTCTAAGTGAAATTATGACCCTTGTAGAAATGTGAAGTGAACATAGTCTGAGTTTGCTCAACACGTTGGTGAACAAGGGACCCTCATTCTTCCACCCAGTGTGCTCTGCGGAGTGAGATGGGCTTGCACACGAACGCAGAGCAGAGCTAATGGGCGCCCACCCCACAGAGTGAGGGGCATGTGAAGGGACAGGGTGCCCGAGTTGGGGCCTCTGGCGCTGAGGAGCAGGGAGACTCTGGAAAACCAGGATCCTCATAGTCTCGAGTGAAGCAAAGAAAACAGAATTTCCCAACCAACCACGGAGGTAAAGGCTGGAGGTGGTAGCTGTGTGTGTGGGGGGGGGGGGGGGGGGGGAATGTCTGTGGCCCGGGGCATGGGAGCTGCAGGGCAGGATGGGGGGGGAGGGGACCAGGCAGGCCTCCCTCCCGAAGCCGTTGGGCGCAGTCATTGTCACGCGCTCCCTGAAGAACCGGGAACCACAGAGGGGACGTGTCCCAGCAAACATGTGCCTCCGAATCATGGTGCCTCCAACCCGGTGCCAAGGGGGTCAGCCGGGAGGTGTCATTGGGCTGGGGCATGCAGGGTTGGGGCCCCGGGACCACACGGAGGGGACAGGTGGCTGCTTGCTCCTGCCAAGGTTGAGGGGCGCGGAGCCTGCGGGGGTGGGGAATGCTGAGCTCGGGCCACATTGGGGCCAGGGCGCCTCCCCCGCCTGCAGAGACATCAGGGCTGCAGGAATCCCAGCTTGCAGCCGCACCCCTGCCCCTGCCCTGTGCCCTGCAGTAGGCTGATGCTGGTTCCCACGCCCCTCTCCCTTCCTGCCGCTCTGACCCTGCTCTGCTTGGTGCCCCCGTGCCACCCACAGGTCTCCCAGGTCATCGCCACCTGGCGACTCATGCAGGAGGTCGTGCTCCCGACCCCACCCCTGTCCCAGGCACAGGACAGTCAGGGGAAGGGGGAGGCAAGGGTCCGGGCCCCAGTGAAGGATGGTGCTGCCATCCTGACAAACCCTTTTTCAACCATAGGAAACCTTCATCTTGTGAAAAGTCCACATGCAACCCACTGTTATCACAGGTGCACAGGGTCATGACTCCTGGGGGCCGCTCAGTGATGCCCTCCCTATGGAGCTATGGGGAAGGACCCCCTGCCAGAGCTGGAGCCAGAATCCAGTCCTAAATCTGAGTGCTAATAAACCAATCCTGGGGATGGACAGGCCCTGGTTTCTGGAATTCTCTAGAATTTTCTATGATCACCTACTCATAGAAGAGAAAGGGTCTCCTCTGCCCCTGCCCTGTGTCTCGGCCAGGTTTCATTGGCTCTGAGGGCAAGCCCCCTGCCCGAGGCCAAAAGCAACAGAATCACATGTGAAAGATGTGGCGGCATGTCCTACACCAAAAAGCCTGGGACTCTGGCCAGATCCTGTGTCACGGGGGAGCTGACCACCTGTGATACATGGTGTTTGGTGAACCAAACCACCCAGCCTGTGGGCAGCCATCTGGCACAGAACTGTCCCCTGCATCAGGGTTACTCACAGCTGGGGATGTGGCCTAAAGTTAGCCTACTGGCACGTCCTCCAGATCTGGCCTCTGTCCGATTCGGGGATGGGGAGATCCCCACCCTCGTGGACCAGCTGCTGTTGGAAACCCCCCTGTGGCAGCAACTGGAACCAGTCTCCACATGAGGCAGAATAGAAAGACTTAGAACCGATGCGATGTCCTCGCCCAGCTGCTGGATGAAACCATCCCTGAAGACTGATCCTCTGGACCTGTCTGCCATAGGGGCCAATGGATCTCCTGATTATGTCATTGTTTAAGCAGCCTCGTGATGCATGCGGGGGTAAGCCGGACATCAGCACTGGTTTCATGTGGCCTCGAGAAGCCTGCATAGGCCAAGTGGGGCACAGGACAGTGCGTGAGGGGGTTTCCTCCAGGACGTCTGGTAAAGATTTGCGGGTCCACAGTCTCAAGGGATGGCTTGTAATGGGTGCCACTGCTTGCTGCTTTCACGGGACGGTGTCCCCAACCAGGGGACACAGCGTCTCGAGATCTGCCTTCTGTAGTGAACAGAATATATAAGATGGCAGCAACATCACACCCTAGCTCTGCCTCCAGAGAGGGCAGCCAGCTTTGTGAGTGAGGGATGCGTCTCCCTGCGCAGGAGCCTCTGGCGGAGGCCCATGAGCGAGGGGTGTCCCTGGTGAGTGTCCATCTGCGGCATCAACGTGTCTCAGCAGCAGGGAATTGTTTCTGAACAAAGCAGGAACAACACACTGACTGAGGCACTCATGATTGATCCGAGCTTCCCCTTTCAGAGAAAAACCGGAAGCTGCCCTTCCCTGTTCTTGTGGAAACCCTCACAGGTGCAGGGCCACGCGCCGGGCGTCCGGGCGGTGGGGCCCTCCTGCGGCTGACGGGCCGCGCCTGCTGACCAGCACTTTCCAGTCATGTCCTGTCCCGTCCCGCCCCATCCCCACCAGCACAGGTGCCGCTAGCTCAGGCCCAGGGGTGGCCCGTGTCGGAACTTCTCCTCTTGGAAAAGTACAGGAAAGCAAAATAAAGCCAAGCAAGAACCTTCTGGTTGTGATCAGGGTTGGTGCAGATGGGTAGAGTCTATCCCGTGGAACCATGAGGGCTGGGGCCGGGGGGGGGGGCCCAGGGCAGCCCCAGGGTCTAGGGACATGCGCCCACCCCTGCTGCCTGCAGATGCTCCACAGAGCTGTGGCCCCTCGAAGGCGGGAGCAGTTGTCAGGACAGGCCAGCGGTGGGCCTGCAGGGGGTGGGGGGTGCAGCCATGTTGTGATCCACCCCAAGCAGGCTCCGGCTTGGGCCCAGGCTCCCCTGATGGAGCCCCGGCTCCGGTCAGGGTGCTTTCCCAGGGCCCTGTCAGGACACAGAGCAAGTGGGCACCAATAGTTACACAGAGGGGGAAAGAGCCCAGGCCCCATCCACGCCCCCCCCCCCCCCGCTCTGTGCCCCCCGCAGGGTAGACGTGCAGGCCGCTCCTTCCTGCTGCGTGGCCTCCCTGCCGGCCCTGCCTCGGGCTCCCCCTTGGGCGCAGTTGGAGGCTGCCAGCCCCATCCAGCTCTTCAGACTGAAGCTTCCAGCACACGGGCCCGGGGACCATGAATCTGTGCCCCACATCCCCCGACCCCCTCACCCCATTTCCCTTCACTGTGCGTATTTACTTCCTACGTGCTGCCTCTGATCCTTTCTGGAATTGGGCCCATTTCTGCTGATGAACAAACTTGCCTCTGTGAAGCCCAGTGCTCGGCCCCTGAAGTGCTCAGATGGACCCAGTCTCTCGCGTGGAGACCTGGCGAGGAGTCTGTCTCCTTAGAAGCGATGGGTGTGTTCACAGTTACTCACGAGATGCGAGCGCGGGCTCTGAACCGATCAGCAGAGCAGGGGCTCCGAGCAACAGCTGGCACCTATTAGCGCCCACGGCTGCCTTCCCGGGGAAGGAGCTGTCACCGTGTGCTAAGTATATCCACGTCACGTTCGTGGCCACCGCCATCAGGAAGTCACTGGAGCTTTCCACCCACTTTTGGAATCTGCATTTGGGAGAAGCCTGTGGTTAGAGGCTCCTAAGAGGCAGATGGCAGCTGCGTGTCCACTCGGGCCGCAGCCTGCTTGACGTGAAGCCGGCCTGATGGGCTTGGCGGGTCCAGCAGGGCCATCTGGACGAGCAGGGACGACTCCAGGAACAGGGACGGTCGGTTTCCAAGGAACAAGTGCAGTGACCGTCCAGTGGAGACACTTGTCTCTCACGCCCAAATAACCGGGTGTCAGCTTTGCCACCGACTTCTAAACGAACGTCACCCTCCATCTTCAGCTTGAAGTGCTCAGTCAGGGCAGCGGCTGTGCTGGGTTTAGGTGAGGCGGTGCTGCCTACGACCCTGGAGGAACGAAAGCCCCACTGACGAAAGCAGTGCAGAAAGGCTGCCACGAGACCGTCCAGGAGGGACCCCGCAGACCTGGGGGGCCCTGCGGAGCTGGACAGGGGACCTGTGGACCTGGGGTACCCTGCAGAGCTGGATGGGGGACCCCACAGACTTGGAGGGACCCCTCAGAGCTGGACAGGGGACCCCGCAGAGCCAGAGGGACCCTCAGAACTGGGGGGACAAACGTGGCTACAGGCCTCCTATTCAGCAAGGGCAGTGGGACTTGGGCGCTCCTGGTAGGAACCCCTCAGGCGTGCCTGGGCCATGGCATCTTGGGGACTGGGAGCCCTGACACCCAGGGAAGACCGCCTGAGCCAGGCCGCGAGGCTGCTGCCGCTCCCACCCCTGTTTGGCCGCAGGGAGACCACCTGGTCAGAATGATACCCGCCTGGACCCCGCCTCCCACTCATGGGACCGCAAGGTCCATGCAGACTGGCTGCCTATGTCTGAGAGCGCCGCTGCTTCCCGCCACACTGCGTGGTCTCTGCCAGAAGCTTCCCAGCACAGTCACTAAAGTAAAGAACAGGTGCTCACGGCCCGAGGCTTGTCATTTGTGGGAGATGATGGGGAGGTGATGGTGAGGTGATGGTGAGGTCATGGGGAGGTGACAGCAAGGTTACAGGGAGGTTACAGCAAGGTCATGGGGAGGTAACCTGGAAGCCTGTGCCGCGCTCTCCGTAGTGGACCCCGGGTGCGCGTGCTCACTGTCCTTTCTCCTGACCCCGTAGAGGAGGCTGGTTTCCTGGCCCTTCGACCACGGGCAGCCAAGAAGGGGAGCCTGTCCTGGCCACAGACGCACTCCAGGCACCACGCGCTAGACCCCGGCCCAGAGAACATCCACCCGAAAGCTGGACACTGACTGGGGGCATTTGGGGCACAGGCAACTTTCCCAAAGCTGTCCTAGCTGTGGTGCTGCCTTCTGCTCCCATCAGGTGCCGGGGCCAGGGTGTAGTAGAAGATTTAGGGCAATGCCGCCAGAGCTGAGCAGCCAGGAGGTGATGTGAAAACACTTGCTCTTGTTTCTGCCAGAATGTGCTGCAAACATTCTGTGAACCAAACCAGCACGGACGGCAGAGTGAACAGGAGATGGACCTGAAGCTGGTAGATTGGGTGCCAATGGCTTGAGGTGGCAGAAAGGAAGGCAGAGAGCAGACCTGGCCCAGAACTCTGTCCCCACAGGTGCCAGCCTGGTTCTAGAACCTTCTCCCCATCTCCACAGCAGGGCCGCCTCCTCCCTCCCAGGTAAAGACCCAGGGTGCTTCCCTGAAGATGCTAAAACCCAGGGTCGCGGGGTCCAGCATCTCCACGTCCTGGACAGGAGACCCCATTCCCACTGTGGCCATGATGCACACACCAACTACCGACAGGGGCCTCGAACCCTCATAAGGAGTCCTGGACCTGGAAGGGCCAGGGGGAGAGGCTTGGGGAAAGTGCCTGAAGCTTCGGCTCATCTGCACGCAGATCCGACACAGAAAGGAAGCTGGAGACAGGGTGGGCCGACGGGAGCCCCGGGGCGAGAGGTGAGGAAGGGGGACGGGGGCTCCGCTGTGACCCCAGAAGGAAGTCCCCAGAACCGGAGGCAGGAGCTCCAGGCGGAAGGGCCTCCCACTGCGATTTCCAGCAGCTCTCAGCACGGGCCGCAGGAGGGTCCCCACAGGGCAGTGACAGGCTCCGGGGCCCAGGCACAGCTGCAGCCACTGGGTCATGCCACGGGCCAGCGCTTCGTCTGGTGACCCCGGTGCAGGGATGGCAAGTCCGGGGAAGATGGAGGGCGGTGCCAGGCCTGCGGTCACCACACAGCAGGCCCCTGGACACAGGCAGGGCGGATGGGCAAGCCCCGTCCCCACCCCCAGTGGTCGGCAGTGGGTGATGCCCACACCTAGCCCATGCAGAAGCGGCAAGTGCGGCAGCGGGGACACGAGTGTGCTCCGGAAGGGCCACCAGGCCCCAGGAAAGCACAGGGTGGGACAGATGCCAAGGAAACACGCCCCAGGAACAGTTGCCCTGGGCTGTCAGCAGACAACGGTGGATGGGTTCTGGGTGCATCTCGGGCACTGGCCACCGGCCGCACAGGGGGGACAACAGCCACCCTTAGCAGCGCTGCTATAATGGGGCGAGCACGTCAGTAACCAATCACCTATCCTCTCATGGTCCCCCAACGACACAACACCGATGTGGAAAGGCCTCGTGGGCCCTGGGGGCCCTGCTCAGAGGCCCTGCGTGGTTCCCCAGCCCTTCAGGGGCCTGTGACAGTCGGGCTGTGCAGGGACATCCAGGGATGCTGAGAGACCTGCCTGGGGTCCAAGGGCCACCCAGACCGCGGGCGCTGCACATGAGGAGTCACAGGATGCCCCTGACCCTGTGACTCAGTTTCCCTCTTACACATGAGGGCAGATGTGCAAGCTGACAGAAGGTAAAATGTGTCACAGGAACAGGAGGAAGTGTCTGTCACCCCAGCTCGCAGTGAGGCTGACCCCCAACTGAGGCACATGGCCTGCAGAGCTGTGGTGAGTCACCCCCCATCCAGGCAGCCTGGGCCTTTCAGCCTGCTGTACGTTGTGTCTGAATTTTTGTTTGTGATTATTTTCAGGGAGACTTGTATCCATTAAAATCACTGAGAATAAGGACAGTTGGTCACGTAGAGCTGCTGTGCGTGCATACACACACGTGTGTGGGGCGGTGTGTGCGGGGCATGCGTGTGTGTCCATGTCAAAGCACGGTGACCCTCAAACACACAACATTGACCCCCATGGCCGCCGGATGGAGCCCAGGCCCAGCACGTGGGCGACACAGATGTCGTGGGGCTTGTGGGCTGTTATCCTGTGCATGGTTGGGCCGGGTAGGGAGACACGCCTGGGCACCCAGACCTGTGTGTGTGGAGGGGTGGCAGGGATGTCACTCCACAGGGTTGCCCAATAGCCAGGGCGGCACCCAGTGGATGCACATAGCAGTGCGCTGCACATAGCAGGCACTTAGTAAGCACTGGCCCCCGCTGTGAGAGCGTGTGCAGGCCCTGCACACACCCGCACACACGCATGCTCTCACCTTCATGGCTATGTCGTGGCCTCCATGGCACCTACTCTCCTTGTGAGCATGGATTTGGGTGGCTGCATGTCTCCGCTGGGGGAGGTTAATGCCGTGTGACTCAAATTGCAGAGGACGCTGCATGTTTCTGCCTTGTGAGCCTCCCCTTACCTCCCAGGACAAGTCCCAGCAGCAGGATTTATGACAGCACACAAGTGCATTCAGGGTCATAACCCATGGGGCGTGGTGGAGGGGCCCACGGGGGATGGCACACGTCACTGGGTGAGGGCATCACTGTTGCAGTAACAAGCAGCCCCCTGTGGGATCCCCAGGCTGCATGCTGATGCTCCCCTGAAAGGGGCCCGGGCAGGCCACAGGACTCCTGGACAAACATGCACCGTAGGCCAAAGTTCCAGGACGCGGGAAGGGACAGACACCCAAAGCATCTGCCCCTCGAACCAGGGCCACTATAGGGCCTGGGGCCACCCCTGGGTGTCTGTGTTCTCAATGGAGAAAGCACGCTGTGCTCTGCTGGATGGTGCCTTGCTGTCGTGCTCATCCCTGTGTCCACGTGAACACCTGCCCTACCCTGCGACCTCTCGGGCCCTCAGACATGCCGCAAACATAGCTCCTCCCATGTCCTTTGATACAGTTGCACACCCCATGTACCCAGGCCCCACAAAGCACAGGGCGCGGCACCTCCAAGCCAGATGCAGATGGACGGTGGTCAGGGCTGGGAGCTGGGGACAAAAAGAGGATGAAAGGATACTGGTGGTGGAGATGGCTTGGTAACACCTTCCATCAGGAGCCGCTGTATCGTTGGGCCCCCAAGGTAAATCCTCTCCAAACACAGACATGAGGTGCCTCCTCCTCAAGCTCAGGGGCACATGGTCAAGCCCTCCTTCCTGTTGGGGCTAGGAGTGCCACGCTGAGGCCTCCCACCAACTTCTGTTCTTGTGTAAGTTCATTCTAACCTGATCTGTCCTTCTCCACGTGCATCTTGGTGTGGTTCGCTTTCACCCTGTTCGGTGCCGGCGAGCCATGAACCTTGAAAACAAAACAAACAGTGCATGTGACAACCAGCCCCCAACCCTGGCAGGTCCTCCCAGAGCCAGGCCTCGCCTTCTGGAACTTGCCACCATGGCCAGCAGGTGGGGGAGGCCTGCATGAGGCAGGTGGGCAGGTGGGTGGGCAAGCATCTCCTGCAACCCAGGCCCTGGGTGCGAGTGGCCGGCCAGTCTGTGGATACTCCTCTCTTGTGTCTGCCAGGTGCCCAGAGCTGTCTGCGCTGTGCGCATCACTCCCAGAATCACAGTGGACTTTCCTCCGTCTAAAGTACAAGTCGCCCTGCAGCGGGGTGGCCAACTGTGACAGCAGTAGTCTGCGTTGAAGGTAAGTTACATTCAATGTCGGGTAAATTACACTTGTATTTTCAAATTTTTCTTAAAACCAGCATGACATCAAAATAGTTGTTATAAACTTCTAGGAAACATCAAACAATATCTGAAACAAAAAGGCAGAAGTTCAAGAGAAATACATGAGATTTCTGCCACTAAAAAGGTGGCACAATCTAAATAAGATGCAGAAGTAGGACAGAGGTGAATGCAGAGTGTTTGCCAAGGATTTGGGCACATTCTGCCAGGGCCTCCAAGGGCAGCAGATATCGGGACATGGATTGTTTGACAACACCAAACAATCCTCCGAGGGCACAAGGCCTGGCCTTCCTGCACAAAACTCCACCACGAGGGACAGAGATGCAGGTGCTCCATTTCAGTGTCTATGAAATGCAAAACAATGTCACCCAGATGCTGATGGATTTTCACTGTGTCTGCCCATCTGTCACTAGGGAGAGTCAGGTCCCTGGAGCAGTGTTTGCTGCGTGCCCACAGACACCAGGCTTCCAGGAAAACCAAGGGGCACCCACCGCCCACCTGTGTACAGTTCAGGGATGGACAGGGCTCAGCACCGAGCTCACTCCCAAGGACACCAGAGCAGAAGGGCCTGGAACCTGGCAGCGTTTGGCCTGCAGAGACAGTCAGCTGGGAACCTGAGGTCAGAGGAGGTGGCAGGAGAGGACGGCACAGACCATCAGGCAGAGGTGTGAGTGGCTGGGCAGGACCTGGGGCAGACAGGGGGGCGGAGGACTGGGGTGGGGGTCTTGGAGGAGGACTGAGGGTGGGTGGGAGCCACAGAGCAGGGAGCGCCTGCAGCCACGTGGAGACCAGGGCTCCTCCTCCACTATGTCATCCGGGCGCACAGTGTGAGGCAGCTGCTACTCTAAGTGGGAGACATGCCCTAACCCATCCTGGCCATCGGCATTGGGATGTGGGGGATGCAGGTGGGGTGAGCGGGAGCAGACCCTCGAGCTTGGCCCTGCTACCTGTCTGGACCTCAGCCCCAGCTTGACCCCAGTGTCTCCCCAGCTGCATCAGGACCTGATCATCTCACACTCACACTCATATTCACTCCATGTGCACATGCAGCTCAAAACCCCTCCCAGAAGAAATGTGTGGGAAATATCAGAAAGGGAGACAGAACATAAAGACTCCTAACTCTGGGAAATGAACTAGGGGTGGTGGAAGGGGAGGAGGGCGGGGGGTGGGGGTGGGGGGAATGGGTGAAGGGCACTGAGGGGGGCACTTGACGGGATGAGCACTGGGTGTTATTCTGTATGTTGGTAAATTGAACACCAATAAAAATTTATTTATTTAAAAAAAAAAGATTCTTAAAAAAAAAAAAAAAACCCTCCCATGAAGGGGCGGCAGGGGGGAGAGAACACTCGAGACCATAAGCAAAGGATGAAAACAGGACCGAGGTGGGGATACGGTGAGTTGGCTGTGGGTCCTCGGGGGGCTGACTAGCTTTGGGGGCGGGGGGCGCCCTCCAGCCAAAGCACCAGAAATCTTGGGTCAGCCGGCAGATCCCAGCACATGAGGCTGCCCACGGACCGCGGCACATGGTTCCCAGGACGGCAGCCCCAGGGGCACGTCCCACTGCTCCCCTGCAGGTGCAGAGAGAAGGGACGGTGTCCTGCACGCTGCAGGGCCATGCCTGCTTTCAGGACAGACCAGCACGCAGCACCCCGAGAGCAACCTCCCCATATTGCAGCTTTGTCACGCAAGAGGCCTGTGTTCAATAACCAAATGGGAGCCCAGACCCTGACGGCACGGAAGGGCTTCTGCCCGGGGTGTGAATTTGCTGACAAAGAAACACACGGTCTCCCCAGTGAGTTCCCCCAGAGGAGGAGGGGCACCGCCCATGGTACCCCCTGCGCAGGGCGCTCCAGCGGATGCCACTCTGTAACCCAGGCCTGAGGTCACAGTGGGGCAAGGGTCACAGCAGCTCAGGGGCAGTCACGCCACAGTGGGGGGGGGGGTGTCTCATCACAGTGGAGGTTGCATAGGAGCAGGGGTCACACCACAGCAGGGATCACAGCAGAGCAGGGGTTCATGCTATGGGGGAGGTCACAGCAGAGCTGGGGTCACAGCAGAGCAGAGGTCACACCACAGTGAGGGTCATGCCGGGACCTGGCATCCCGCGGCCTCACGGCGGTGCTTTCCGACTGCCGTCCAGGAAGGTTCCAGGCGAGCTGCTGAAGGGACAGCTTCAGACTGGAGACAGCGCTGCAGGTCTGACCTTCTGTGGAATGATGCTGGCGCACTTAATCCCCTAGGAACCTGGACAGAAGAGCCCCAGGGTCGGCCTTGCTGTGGGCAGAGCAGGGGACCCGAGCCTGGGGTGTCCCCCTATAAGAATGACGGTCTGGAAAAGCCAAGGGAGGGGCTGGGCCTGGCAGCTCCTCAAGCCCCCCTGGTGGGGGGAGCCACCAGCACGAGCTCCGTTTTGGGCCAGGGGCCAGACGCAGGCCCACCGGCTTCTAGAACCTTCTGTCCTCACAAGCCCATGGGATCCAGGGAATGGCCCCCGGCCGGCAGTGGGTGGGCTGGGCCACGTGGCCGAGAGCTGCTCTCATCCTGGCAGGAGCAACGTGGGCTCCGGTGGCTGTGATGTCACCAGACACCAGCAAGGTTGTTCGGGGGGCCCTGAAGGCAGCAGAGGAGCCCAGCTCCCATCCCCCATTGGACCTCATAGTCCAAAGTCTGAGGCAAGACCGCGCCAGCTCCATCCTGACACACCAGTGCCTTTCAAGGCTCTGAAATGTGGCAGCTTCCAGGCTTTTCTGGCAATGTTTCTGGAGCTGTGGTTCCGTGGGGCCTGGCAGCCCTGCTCCTCTCAGGACGGAATCCCAAGTGAGCCTACGGGGTGCAGCTAGAAGTGTCTCCACCGGAGTTGTCACCAAACTTACTGAAAGTGTGAGCCTGTTTCAGAACGAGTAAGTCCAGCCGGGCTGTGCTCTTGTCGACGGGAATCTGCGCCAAGGCAAACTTTGCCAGCGTTTGAACTCTGTAAACATGTAGCGCCAACCTCAAATCTTTCAGAAGTTAGAGGCTTCAGTGGAAATTCTTGGGCAGTCACATTTCTTGAGAAGTTTGGGGCAAGAAAAGAGCATCTGTGTCACCTGAACACAAGGCCCCTGGCCCTGCTCTGCGTCTCCAGGCCACTTGCCCCAGGCACCCCAGCCTTGAACCCATGATGTGGCCACGGGAGATCGCCCCACAAGGTGGAGAGGGTCTGGGCCCCACCCCGCCGCCTCCCCGGGGCCGCCTCGGAGGTCTGCCGGCAGGACGCTGGGTCCGCCCAGACGACAGGAATCCATGCGGGGGCTCCTGGCCACCCAGACGCTTTTCCACTGGGAGTCTGGGTAGGACGGAAAGTGTGTCGAACCATTAGGGCAGGTTTTACCGGACTTGCAAAGAAGAGTGACATCCACTCAAAATACGCCATAAATCCCTTTCACGGGATGGAATGTGTCAGCCTCACTGCCATGGCATAAAGGACAGGAGGGACCGCAGCGTGAGCAGCCCAGGAAGCACGTCTGAGGACAGGTGCAGGACGCCCGATGCCACTCGGGGGACCCCACAGCATCCCCCGCCCAGGAGGGCCCCCTGCACCACTCCGCCAGGGGCTTCAGCTCTGTGCCTCCCCAAGCACCGGCTCCGCTTGCTGATTCTCAGGAGCCGCCTTCCGTCTCCGCTGCGACTCTGGATCACTCCTTTCTATTTAAAACAGGTTGTGTCGTGAGTGTGCAGCATCACAGTCCTTCCGGAGAAACGGGGGCCCCAGGGGCCCCCACACGATCTTGCGTCCTGGGCCCTGGCTCCCCTTGCTTCACAAGCTGCCATGGTGACAAGACAGCCAGGGCTGCCAGCGAGGCATCCGTGCAGGGCAAGTGTGCCCGCACTCCCGGGCTGCTTCCCCACATGTGTCAGATTACCAGCAAAACACACGTAGCATATGTAAGCTACCGTCACGATGGCATTCAAACGGCTCACCACGTTCAAAACGCCCAACCCCCGTCCCCAACACCATCCCCCACACCCGTCCCACCTGTCCCCAATACCTGTCCCCGACACCATCCCCATAGGCTTCACCTGCAACGGAGCCCCCACTCCACCACCACCCGCGCCCACCACCTGCTTTCTGTCTCCATGATCGATGGCTCTAGGGACATCCTATGAGCGGACTCACAGCACATTGGCCCTTTCGTGTCTGGCTCACCTCGCTCGGCACAGCGTCGTCCAGGATCACCGGTGTCGTCACAGGTGCCACAGTGTCCCTCCCCCTTCCGGCGGAATGATGTTCCACTGTGTGCTTGGACTACTCTATGCCCATCCATCCACCTGGGCCACGGGCACCTTTGCAAAGACCGCTGTTCTGAATGTGGGGCACATGTATGTTTTTGAGGCTCTGCTTTCAATTCTTTGAGGGATGTACTCAGTCTTCGTTGTACTTTATATATGATTTCGTATTTCTGTAAGCCGCTTTTATACAGGTTGGAAAATTTAACTCATTTATTAATTGAAATATATTAACTGTGGGGGGGGGGAAGAGAGGAGGGGGAGAGGAACAGGAGGGAGAGGAGGGATGAGGAGGCGGGAGGGGGAGGCTTTGGAAGGCCTGGCCACCCCCCATCCCCCTCTGGTTCCAGTGTTCTCAGGGAGACGATCTGCTGTGGGCCCTTCCCGCTGGAGTCACTCCCCGTGACCCACATCCATGTTCCCCAGTGTCTCTGATGCCACCGGGCTCTGATGTCCAGGCATCTCATCAGTAATAAGTGCTCATAACCCCCAGATCCTATGGAGATGGATGCACGGTAGGCTCCTTGGGGCTGGGCACAGGGCCTCCATCACGGCGCAGCTCCTTTGTCTCCCTGTGCCCCCAGCTCCATGCCCCAGCCCCTACCCTGGGTTCAGGTGATTTGGTCACTCCTGGTCTCTGTGACTGCAATCAGACCCCAGGGTCCTCACCCACAGGCCTACCCACCCCACCCATCCCGAGAAACCAGGATGCTCAGGAGTCACCTCTAAATCGGACATCTCAAGGTGCCAGGGACACAGGCCATAATCCATGGGTGGTGGGCATGGAGCCCAATAATAGCAGGAGCCGGCCCACCGAGGTCCACGCAGGTGGCCCCAGCTGCACCCCTGCACCCGGGCTCCTGCTCCCCTGCACCTGGGTTCACAGGTGTTCAGCCTCCTCCCTGCACCCGGGCTCCAGGCAACCAGGCTGCTTCTGGTCCCTTAGACGGCTCAGGTGTAATCTGGCCATTCCTAAACCTCTTCCCCCCTGGGATGGTGACAGCACACCTCTCATTCAAGCCTGATCCCTCTCTTTCCCTGATTGTAAACTGAGTTTTGCCATTTTTATTCCGAGGATGCTATAAATACAAAGAAATACATTTCATCCTGCACACATAATTTTCAAAGGTCCAATTGTGCCCCCGTGTGGTGACAGAAAAGACTGCCAAGCGGAGAAAGCCACAGGGAGAGTCTAACTGGCTTGCCCAGGGTCTTCAACACTGCTTGCAGCAATTGCAAATAATCAAGGACGACGGCAGTGCCACACCAGCCTCTGTGCGAAGCCTCATCATATTGTCTTGTTCATTCTGTAAGGCCAGATACTATGTTTATTATCTGATTTATCTATTTATTTATTTCCTCAACAAATATTTCTTTTTTAAAAAAGATTTATTTATTTATTCACGAGAGACACAGACTGAGAGAGAGAGAGGCAGAGACATAGGCAGAGAGAGAAGCAGGCTCCCCGAGGGGAGCCTGATGCAGGACTTGATCTCAGATCCTAGGATCACAACCTGAGCCAAAAGGCAGGCACCCAACCGCAGAGCCACCGAGGCGCCCCTCCACAAATATTTCTTAATGCATTTTATATACCCCTGGAGCATTTTAAGCAGTTGCTTCATAGTAGGAAATAAGACCCATTTTATGCAAGAGGAGTCTACAAAACCACAATCTTTCCTCCCTCCCAAAGCCAATTAATTACTTGGTATCTGAATTCCCCAAAATTGCAACACTTCATGATATGGAGAAATCGACAATGTCTTGGGTTTCTTCTTTCTAATTGTTTTCCCCATGAAAAAGCTAGCAGTCATCCTGGCGGGTTAAGGGCATGTATGCTACGAGCAAGCCCCTGTGCTTCTGGGTGCTGACTACTCTGCAAAAGTGTAACAGACCAAGAGAGTTCTGGAGTTAGAGGCCAGAATCCAGACGCCACCACTCCAGTACCCAGTGTAGCTACAGCCGAATGAATGTCAGTCTCCTCACCCAGAAAATGAGGATAGGAACATGTCTTAGCTCACAGGATTGCCTCTAGGGTGGAATCAGGTACTGAGCTGAGGGCCCAGGAAGCACCGGCAGTGGGAGGTGAGGGCTCACCACGGGGAAGACAGGACGGGACCAGAAAGAGCTTGGACTCACAGACTAATGGTTATTTCCAAACATCTGATTTTCAGGTTTCCAAACTGTTGGCTAAGTCCCACTAATCACTCTCTGCCCCCAGAGCCTCCTCATTCCTCTCCCCACCTCACACTGCACGCAGGGTGACAGGCTAGTAACTCC
The DNA here is from genome assembly GCF_048418805.1 of Vulpes vulpes. NCBI lineage: Eukaryota > Metazoa > Chordata > Mammalia > Carnivora > Canidae > Vulpes > Vulpes vulpes. The sequence goes on from NC_132784.1 coordinate 58,213,080, forward strand.
AAGCACGCACCCCAGGCCTCTAATTGTGTAAAGGGCCAGCTTCCTGATTGCATTAACAGCATGAGGAATTTCCAAATTACCAAGGGCCTTCTCCCCCGGCACAGCTACTCGACAACATGATATAAATCAGAGGCCTTGCTTCAGAGGCCGGGGAGAAGAGTGAAGGACTTGGAAGCCGATCAGCAGGTGGAGGACCCCAAACCAGGTGAGGAGACGTGGAGCTTCCCATGCTCACCATGGTGAAGGGGCTTGTACCAAAGCCTCCCACGATCGTTTCTTCAGCACCGTTCCCAAACTCAGATGCCTGAGCACCCCCACATGGCAGCCGGCATGCCCCTGTGTCACTGGTGCTATCAGGTACTTAATATATTTATTTAAAGTCATATTTACTTAATCATCTGGCTCACTTAGCCTTGTCCTAAGTAAGGAGCGTGGGAGGAATGTCCCCCTCTGGCGGTGGCCACCTCCTATCACACTGGGAAGTGGCTGCGGTGCTGGCCTTGGGGAGCCTTCCTCCGGATGAACCCTCCTGGACTCTGAATATCCATACCCCACTGCGCTGCACCCCGCAAAGGGGCGAACTACACGCAGAAGCTCTATAGGAGGAGCTTTTGCAGGAGGATTCAGCAGCACGGAGAACCAGCCCCATCTTCTGTGACAGTAAATCACCTGTGGCACCACCGTAGGGTCCCTGTCTGTGCTTTGTCTTGGTGACGTTACTTTCTATCCCAGCCACCGGCAGTCTTCAAAACAGAAATGGATTTTTTACTTGTGTGTTTGGAAACCACATCTATGGCTCCTATGAAACAAATTTCCCCAGGATTCTTTTATCTGACAGGCTAGAAAGTCATTTCTTTTTAAGGCTGTTTCTCCCTAAAACGTGCTTCCAAGCCGCAATTACACAGATCTGAGATGTGCAGCTATGCCTTTGCTGTGGCCTCTCAGTGGAGCCTGTGGGTGTGGTTAAATTATGATTTTTATTCTAAGGGGAGGCTAAGAAACATCTGCTGCCTGATGGAAACCATGTGTTATTACAAGACACTACGTCAGGCGTTTTAACATGACATATTCCTTACAATTGCACTTACTAAACAGAACACCATTACAGAATTCCCACTAATGTTCTCATCACACACCAACTCAACAGCCTTCCCCTGCAACTCACAGGGGATTGATCAGTGCAATTATTTTGTAAAGGTCTTTGTCAGTGGATTCAAAATAACCAGAAATAGTAATTATTATTATTTAGGATTCAAGTGTTAATTTTCCAGCTGAGATGCAGCCTCAGCCTTCCACAGCTACAGGTGTGGATAAAGTGGAAAATAAAGCCGTGTGCGCGGCACGTCTTCTGGGGGAGCACACCAGAGTCTCCCTTTGTCCTGTGAGCGGGGTGCTGCTCCTGCGGACGTGTGTTGGAAACACGGCCCCGAGATCCGTAGGGAACCTGCCGCCACCAAGGCCCAGGTCTTCAAGGCCCAGTTCACCTTCCTCAGCTGTAAACCTCAGACAGCCAGGTCGCTCATGGGGCAGACAGGAGTGTCAGCACCCACAGCCCCGGGCCGGCCCTCTGGCTTCCCCACCCAAGCCGCCGAGCTCCACGTCTGAGGTCCGAGCGGGGCACACAGGAAACCAAGCAGGTCTGGGCCAGCTGTCTGGCCACAGGCCCTCAGGGCCACATGGGACAGCGAGGCCGGAGAAGCTAGCACCCCAAGCTCGGCCTGTCTGGGGCCCACTCAGACATGCAGGCAGCCCGAAACGGCAGCGGCAGTGCTAGGATCTGGATGTCCTGAGCTGGACCGGCCAGGACAAAACAGAGGAGGACTAGCAAAACCAGGGACGGAAGAGGGGGCGCCTCTCCTGCCGCGGGACACTGAGGGCCGTACAGGACTGTTAGGGACAGCATTGTGCCAACGAGGATGGAATGCCCACGTCCCCAGAAAGACAAGTGAGCAGAACAAAATCTACATCTTCTGTGTCTCTGCGGAGCCTCGCAGTCCTCCTGGAAACCCAGAGCCTCAGAGGACCCCGCAGGAATCACCCTGACGCCAAAGCCAGACAGAACATTACAGGAAAACTTCACACCAGTGTCTCATGAACACGGACACAAAACCCTTAACAAAACATCAGCAAACTGTATCTAGAGGCATTTAAAGGATTAAAGGAGTGCCTGGTGGCTCCGTCGGTTGGGCATCCAACTCTTGACTTTGGCTCAGGTCATGATCTCAGGGTCGTGGGGTTGAGCCCTGCGTCGGGCTCCCTGTTCAGAGGGGGTCTGCTTCTCCCTCTCCCCCTGCCACTCTGCACTTTCTCTCTACATAAAGAAATAAATCTTTTAAAAAAATCTTTGAAATGATTATAAACCATGACTGATCGGAATTTATCCCAGGAGTGCAGATTGAATCCGAAAATAGGTCCATCAATAGCTGTGGGAAAATATTATTGACAAAATCAAATGTCTACTCAAAAAATTTAAAAAGAAAAAAAATTTTTTTGACATTTTATTTATCTGCCAGAGAGAGGTAGAGGGAGAGAGAAAGAGCACACACAGGCAGGGGGAGGGGCAATCTCCCCACTAAGCTCCCCATTGGGAGCCCAATGCAAGGACTCGATCCCAGGACCCCGGGATCATGACCAGGGCTGAAGGCAGACACTCCACCCACTGAGCCACCAGGGTGCCCCTAATCATAGCAGTTTTTGAAGAAAGACTTGAGTTCTTTCCCTCCTAAAACTGTGAACAAGGAAAGAGCATCTGTTCTCACCACTTCTACTGAGCTCCTAGTCTGCACAATGACTACCTCCCCTCAAAGAAAAGAGGGGAATGAGAGAAAGGAGAAGAAATGAAAGCCATAAATACTGAAAAGAACAATAAAACATTTATGGATGACCTGATTATGTTTATAGAAAATTCTAAGAATTCTACAAAAGAACAAAACACACAAACCAAAAAGAACTACCAGAACTAATAAGCAAGATTATCTCATCAAGATTGTGGATTACAGGATGATCATGCAAAAGAATCAATCCTATTTTCACATAGTATCAACAACCTGAAAATTAAAACAATTCCATTACCATAGCATCAAAAAAAATAAAATACCTTATATTAAATGCTAACAAAAGAAGTGCAAGATTTGTTCACGTAAAACTACAGAACATTGCTGAGGGGAATTATAGACGATTTAAATAAGAAACATTCCATGTTCGTAGATGGAAAGAGTCAGTATCGTTTAACTTTCAGCTCCATGCAATCACTACCAAAATCCCAGCATGTTTTTGCAGAAATTGACAGAGAAATCCTATTATTTTTATGGATGAAAAGGACCCAGAATAGTGAAAACAATTCTGAAAGAGAACAAAGTCAGAGAATTTACACCATCGGTTTTCAAGCTCACGCTATAGCTGCCGCAATCAAAATCAGCTGGTGTCGGCATAAGGACAGACATAAAGATCGGTGGCGTAGAACTTGAAATTACAGGACATTCATGGTCTACGTGGCAAAATGTAACACAGAACAACATTCTAAAGAGCCGCTGGAGAGAGATTTCTTTCTATTAAGGACCCTCTCAGCCCTCTAGTACCTTCCATGTCTATCTCGTGCTAGATTCGAAGCAGGGCATGAATGGACAGCGGCCCCACCCCACTCTGTTTCGAATTACACTAAGATGCTCATCCTGGGACCTGTTTTTTTTCTTTTTATAAACTCTCTCCTGTGGCTGTGATGGAAACTTGGTAGTCATGAGGGGAGAAGCAAATTAGACGGTAATTTGTACATAAATTACATGTGGAATTTATACAGGAAGACTCCTCTAACACAACATTTAACATTTTTTATTATGAAAGTTTTCAAAACATATGCAAAGATCCTGATGTTGCTCTTACTAGTCCCTAAGTATCAGCAGAGAACCTTCTTCACGCCAGCTGCATCTGCCATTCCTTGTGCTGGATTCTGTAGAAATAAATCCCAGGTGCCATATCATTTCATCTCTAGGTATGCCAGCCTATGTCTCTAAGTGATAAGGATTTTTTTTAAAACAAATCATCAAGTAAATCAGTATTAAGCTCCCATAGGAATTATTTTAATAGGGACGCCTGGGTGGCTCAGAGGTTGAGCATCTACCTTTGGCTTAGGGCATGATCCCAAGGTCCTGGGATCAAGTCCCACATCGGCCTCCTGCAGGGAGCCTGCTTCTCCCTCTACCTCTATCTCTTCCTCTCTCTCTGTGTCTCTCATGAATAAATAAAATCTTTTTTTAAAAAATGAATTATTTTAATAAACAGGAAAAAAAATCCACACATGGACTATCCACATTCAGTCTATAAACTCTAGAGTTCTTTTTGAAAAGCCTTTTTTACACTCATCTCATGATGTAAAGTCAAATGAGTGCTATGCTTATCTTCCCAAAAATATATACTTTTCCCATATGCGATGGTGACCAGCCTGTTGCCATTGCCAGGGCAGAGTAAACCCACTGGGCTGCAGGGGGTACATTGGGGCTGTCGGTGTGCTCACCCTATGCGGCACTGGGGGGCTCTAGGGTAACCACCGCAGAGCTGGGAACACTGAAGCTGCCTGCAGGCTCTTGGCCTAGGTGAAAGGCTTACTACCCAGATCTGAACCTGATAAAGCAGGGTTTCAAATGAAAACTTGGGGCTTGGAGAATCAGATTCATTCTAAAGTATGTTTTATTCACACCTGACTTGAAATAATAATTTTAAAAGTTAAGCCTAAGCCATAGGGGCAGTGCAAGCCCCCAGAGCTACAACTCCCTGCCGTGAGGAACACACCTGGGGGGAATCTGAGACCAACCAGGCCCTCTCATCCCCTGGGCTGTCACCAGATCATAATCCATAGATGCTCCTGCGGAACTAACCCCAGACTTTATAGCATCTCCCTCTGCTGGGAAGTATGAACAACAAGGACAAAGAGCAGGAAGCGTTGGGGCCTATTTGCTGCCGCAGTTACCTGGTCATTCCCAGAAAGGAGCTGCCTGATGCAGTCTGGACTTCCACAGGCCCCGAGCGTGGGTCCTGATGCAGACGCTCCCTTCCCGTCAGCTTGTGGGGCTATGATTGACAGTCGAAAGGCAGGTGTGCTAGCCCCTGCCCAGACTGGGATGCACACACCAGCCGCTTTCACCAGCAGCACCTGCCTTCTCCCAGGGGCCACCAGGGCCATTTCCCATCTCCCGGCTGTCTGTCTCCTTCCACAATTCACACAGTGTGTACTAGTGGTTCCCTTAAAAAAGAAACAACAAAAAAACACAAAACATAAAGGTAGCATGTTCCTTTTAGCCAAAATGCATCTGTTTTCATTGTCCCTCTCTTCTGGAAGAGCCATTCTAGTGGCAGTGCTGGGCAGCCAAGCCCAGGGGAGCGTCGGGGTGCAGCTGGAGGCCAGGATGGTCCCAGGGCCCACGCGGTGGATGAGGGGCACGTCTAACTGGCTTGTATCTTATGTGGTGAAGTGCGAGTGTCGTCAAGTTAACCCATCACACAGGATCATCCCATACCCAGGTGCCTCATCTGTCTGCAGGCTCCTTACCTCCCAGAGCCCCAGTCTCCGAGTGGCTGAAAACTCTTTTGTGACAGCGTCTCTCCTTCCCACGCAGGCGCATTCCTGTCCCCACCTTTCACTCAGCCCTTCATTCAAATAGAAGGGACTGGGAGCTGACAGCTCCTCCTGGGCCAGTGCTGCATCTGGGAAAACAGGCCAAAAAATAGGCGGGGGAGTTCCCTGTTGGTCTCTCTGATCCAGTTAAACACAAAGAAAGAAAAATCAGAAAGGAGACTTCTACTCCAGGCAGGAGGGCCACGGAGACACTATGAAGGGCCCTCACACTACAAAACAATTAGATTCTAAGACTTGATTTTCATGCCAGAACTGGGTTTAAAAGTAGCAGGGGCATCCTGAAGATTCCCAAGCCAGGGAGACCCTCCTGAACTGGATCCAGGGCAGGGAAGGAGAGTGGGAAAATACAAAGAGTGGGGTGCCCTCAGGGAACCTGCCGGAATCAGGATGGCTTGGGGTTGTGGAGGTGGGGAGGGTCAGCAGCACAGGTGACTCCAGACCCCTGCCCGCAAGGATGTGGAAGTGCCCACCGCAGGCCCTCTGGCTCTGGCCATAGTGGTCACCATGTTCCCACAGATGACTGTCAACTGAACACAAGCTCACAAACAGCACCAACCAGGAGAGGAAACCATGTACATGAACTGAGTCAGTAGGAATAACAAACAAAACAGACAAACCCACAATCATATCAATTATTTAAAGGATCAGACTCAGAATCTTAAAAATTAGGTGTAAACTATTAAGGGAAAAAGACAGAATTACCAAAATAAATGAGCAAGTAAAAACAGACAATAAATGAACATACATATTTGAAAAATATCCAAATACAGCTTTCATTAGTGAAGACTGATTTTTGAAGCCTCAAAAGATGAGTTAGACAGCAGATTACACATGGATGAAGGGAGGCTAATAAACTGGAGGCACATCAGAAAAAAATGCACCTAGTGCTGAACAGAGACATGGGAAGAAGGAAAATGTAACAAAGATTGAACAGGTGTTACAGCACAAGAAGGTTTAACAAATACTGATCCATTCAGACTTCCATACAACTAGAAGGGAAGAAGTATTTAAAGACATAATGCGCGAGAACTTCAAGAACTAATGAAAGTCATGAATCTAAAATACATCCTAAACAGAATAAAGGAAAAGAAACTCACCCCTACACTGATGGCAATGAAATGAGAGAACATCAACGACAAAGAGAAGACAGGTCACCTACAAAGTCACAAGGACCAGACTGACAGGCCTTCAACAAAGCAGGGAAACCAGAATCCAACGGGAAACGTCTTCTAACAAAACAGATCTCTGCTGCCTGATGGCTCTACGTTGGCCAATGCTAGCCTTCCTCAACAAGAGCAAAATAAGACGTTCTCAGATAAACAGTTTCCCTCCGCCGTAACCCTGGAACCTCCAAGAGAGTGAGCACCGATGCATGAGCAGGCTGCTGATGGGGCGCATGTACGTCCACGTGTCATAAGTAAGTGATGTTACACGAACGTTTTAGATATATGATAGCTAGCCCTTATTTCAACAGAAAGTTTCTTCTCATTGGAATGTTTCTCTTCCTAAAAATTAGTTGTTACTTAAAAAAAAGGAAGACATGAAATAAAAGAAAAAATGGTGAGCAAATAAACTGATAAATATACATCAAATAAAAGCAAACATTGTCAACAAATAGTAAGAGTACCTAATTTGGGGATGTAAAAATGCAGAACCAAAATACTGGACAATTTCAGCATGTAAGTCTAGAGAAGTTCCAAGGTATGTATAAGTCCTTTAAGATCTATATATTGTTTGCAAAGAAATCGGAATATTAACTTTACATTAAGTTAGGAATTTCAATGGTGATAAGCAAAAGAATAAAAATGGAGTAAGAAAAAATAAAATAAACAGAAAAGCAGATGTCAGTATATCAAATATATCACCAAAGGGGGAGAAGAGATAATAAAGGAGAAAACATACCCCTAGAAACATGAGGTTAAGGGACGCCTGGATGGCTCAGCGGTTAAGCTCTGCTTTCAGCTCAGGGCGTGATCCTGGAGCTCAGGGATACAGTCCCACATGAGGCTCCCTGAGGGGAGTCTGCTTCTCCCTCTCCCTCTGCCTATGTCTCTGCCTCTCTCTGTGTGTGTCTGTCATGAATAAATAAATAAAATCTTAAAAAAAAGAAACATGAGGTAAATATGAACGTCTTGGACTTGCAGCTGATAGTGTGAGAATAAACCATAGAAGTCTAGCTACATGTTGTTTATAGCATAAATATCTAAATGTAAGGTACACAAACATTAAAAGTAAAAATGAAGAATATACCAGGCAAATATTTATTAAAAGAAAGCTATGATAGTCATGTTACTTCAGACAAAAACATTTTAAGAGATAAGCATTGTTCAGGGTACAGAGAGAGGGCTCCACACAATGAAAAAGGTTCAATTGATGAAGGATATAAAAATTCTAAATTTGTATTCTTTGAATAACAGCCTCTCCCCCCACACACACACACACACAAATGCATGCACACATACACAAACCTGCACACAAACATGTACACACATACACAAACACACACATGCACACACACAGTTAATAAAGCTACAGGGAGAGATTGGCAAATTCACAACCATAGAAGAGATTTCAACTTCTCTCTCAACCATTGCTTGGTCAAAAAAAAAAAAAATATGTAAACTTAGAAGATTTGAATGACACGTTAGCTTTATTGATTGGGTAGATCTAGAATCCTGAATCAAATACGGGAAAAATACACATTCTTTTGAAGCACATATTAACCTGATTCTGGAATTATGCCAATTGCATTAAATTTCAAAAACATTATATCATTCAGATTATGTTATCTGACTATAATGCTATTAATTTAGAAATCAACCATAAAAAGATGGGAGAAAAATCCCGATGCATGTGGACATTTTTAAATACACTTCTCAATAACTGATTTGTCAAAGAAAAAGATCATGGTGGGGATGCCTACAGGGCTCAGCAGTTGAATGTCTGCCTTTGGCTCAGGTCATGATCCCAGGGTCCCAGAATTGAGTCCCACATCTGGCTTCCTGCATGGAGCCTGCTTCTCCCTCTCCCTGCGTCTCTGCCTCTCTCTGTGTGTCTCTCATGAATAAATAAATAAAATCTTTAAAAAAATCATGGTGAATACAAAAGAATAACTGCATGATTGACAGTAGGAAGATTGCATATCAAAACGTGAAATGAAGCAGAAGTAATGCTTGAAAGGACATTTATGTCATTGAAGTTTTCCTCAAAAAGGAAATTAAATGAATGAATGAATTCATTAAATTAATGAATTCCCCTAAATTAATGAATTTAATATAAAAAACTTTTTGAAAGATTAACAAGTTTAACATCAGCTCACAAAAATCTATTGCATTTTTATATGCCAGCAACAATCAACTAGAAAAGGTTGGAGTGTTTTCTTTTAAAGTATCATGTAAAAACAGAAGTGTCAGCAAAAAAATAAACTAGGAATAGATCTAACAAAAAATGTGCAAATCCTAAGTGGAGAAAATCATTAAAATCTTATTAGCAGACATTAAAGAGAACCTAAATAAACAGACTGATACACTGAGTTTATGGACGAGACAATCCAAGTCACAAAAATGTCACTTCTCCCCTAATTGATTTACAGACTCCAAACAGGTCAGATCAAAACTCTAACAAGTTTTATCAATAAAACTGACACACTAATTTTAAAATTTATGAAAAAACAAAGGCCAAAATATCCACAAAACATGTGAAGAAACTTCCCAGATACCATGACTTATTGTGAAGCTATAGAAGTTCAAGGATAGAGCAGAACAGAAAGTCCAAAATAGGCTCGTGCATCTCTAGAGACTTACTGAATTCCAGAGAGGCATCACAGATCAATGAAAACAGGATAAGCTCTTCCATACACAGGGCTGGAACTGGCTACTCCCGTGGGAAAGACATCTGATCACTGCCTTGCACCATTTACAAAACATCCATTTTGTATTATTTAAAGTCTTAGCTGTGAAAGGCAAAGATTTACAGATTTTAAGAAGTAAAAAAAGGAAGCTATCTTTATAATCCCAGATTAGGCAATGCATTCCTAAAATGAAGAACTTCTGTTCATCAAAAGATTTCATACAGATAGTGAAAAGGACAAGGCAAAAATTGATAGATGATGTGGGCAACATATAAACAAAGGTAATCAGAAGCCATGAGGAGCTTCTACAAATCAATAAGAAGACAACCCAATAGAAAAATGAGCCATCAACATGAACAGGTGAGTCAGAGAAGATAAAGCATGAAGGGCCAGAAAACAATAGGAACAATGATTTGGGCAGATGGCCATTGGGAGACCACAGATCTTCACCCAGACCTGCAGAGCCACCCAGGGTGCAGTGGAAGTACAAAGTGAGACAGCCATGTGGGAAAGTGGTTTGGTGTTGCCCAGTAAACCCGCACTTGCTGACCCTGGGACAGAGCAGCTCCACCCTCAGACTCTAGCTCAGGGGCACCAGGACACGTGCAGCACTTTTTGTAAGAATCCCAAACCACCCAAAGGTCCATCTGCAAGAGAAGGTTAAATACATCTTGTCAGCTTCCCACGTGAGCTATTAAATAGAAGTCATAAGAACAATAAACCCATAAAGTAATATGAATTCTGGATACATAGCGATGAACGAAAAGGCCATTCAGAGACCACAAACTCCCCATATATGTGTGATGCGCTTTTATAAACCTCAAAAGCAAGCATAGCCACACAGTACGTCTGAGCATCCCTCCACATGCATGCAGCAAAGGCCCCATGGAGGCAGCAGAGCACATGCCAAGTTGAGGGGATTAAGGGGGTGGGATGGCAATGGAGAGCGCAGGCAGTCCTAACAGCACTGGTAATGCTGGAGATTGCAGGTTGGCTGTTGGGCTCGTTTTTAGGGTTAAACACAGATCTCACTGTCTGCTTAATTTAGATAATTTTTAATGGGAGGAGTGAACAGAGGAAGAGAGATCCCACTAAAGGCTGTTAAAGGTTACCCCTGGGTACAAACGAATCTGTGAGGCTCACCTGTGCTTGCCTCCCCGCCCCTCCCCCCCCCCACACTGCCCATTAACCCCGCCTCCCTCTGCAAACCCTGCTCAGGCCCCATCCCACTCCCCCCATGGCCACACCTGGCCTGATTTCTTGTGAACTCTCCTCGGCCTGTGCCACCACTGGCTGCCCTGCCTGCACCCCCTTCCTCGGTGCCCGCTAGGCCACCCCGCTGTCCCTGGAGCCCACATGCCCGCCCTGCGCCCCCACCTACTGGCGGCTCACCCCTGCACCCTGGCAGCTCCCATCTGGCACGCTCTGGGGGGGGACACTCCTGGGGGACATGCTCCCAGAGAACCCACCGGATCTGCACGCACCTCTCCGCCTCCCTTCTGGGGGCGGCTGTGACTCCTCATCTCACTAACCTGCCCAGCAAGTGATGCACTGCTGGTTGTAGCTCAGACACTTCAACAACCACTGCCATCCGTAGGGACGCCCTGGGGCCGTAGGGACGCCCTGGGGCCAGGGCTCTCTCTGCAGGCCCCCCACCCCCACCCCCACCCCTCAGCTGCCAGCACTGCCTGAGCACAGACCCAAGCACAGGCCAGAGAAGCTGAGACATTTGCCCAAAGGTGCGTGGTAACTACCCACTGCCTGCAAGGGTGGCTCTCCCACCCAGCAAGTAAGCTCGGGCCACTCCAAAACCAACTAAGTCAGGGTTCTCAAGCATCCTAGCCCTGCTCCCTTCTTGCCATACAGGACTCCATCACGGGATCCCCCAGAGCCCCCATCCGGGGTCCTTGTGGGGGATGCCCGTTCCCCTTCTGCCACGATCCTGTTCCCGGTCCTCCCCAGGAAGGGTGAGGCAGGTAGAGAGCAGCCCCTGCTCCTGCCCCAAGAGCTTGGGGGACATGGACAACTGCAAACACCAGACTGCGCTGGACACTAAGCGGGCTGAAAAACAGAAAATCCCAGGGGGTGGAGCTGGTCCTCAGCAAACCGTCCTCTGTGGCCCGTCGGGTCCCTGAGACAGCTAATGAATCGGGAAGCCTGAGCTTAGAGCAAGGGTGGAGAAACCCAGGTGAAGACACTCGGGTGGGGGAGGGGGAGGATGGAAACAGAGAAGCCGGAGGCAGGCTGGCTCTCCTGGGATGCCTGCCTCACGCCCAGGGGAGGCCCGCACATCCTAGGGGCGAGGCCAGGCCTGGGAGACAAGCTTCCTGGAGCAACAAGGGCCTACATGGGAAGTCTTCCTTCAACAGGCTTGAAAGCAGACACGGACTGAGCCACACTCCCCACTGCTCCCCCCCTTCAGTTCTTGGTGGACTGGAGGCCAACAGCCCCTCCCCCACATGCCCACAGAAGGTAGACTGGGCTGTTGGGACTGCAGGCGTCCACATGTGATGCTAGCGAGCTCCCAGGACAGCTCATAGGGGCTGCACGTGGCGCCTCTGAGAAGTCCACGGAGGGCACCAGGCCTGCAGACCACATGGGAGGGAGCAAGGGGTAAGAGTGAATCCTGAGGGTCCCCCGGGACACAAGCTGCAGGAGTGCAGAAGACTCTTTGGAACCTCCTGAGGTTTCTGGGGCTGTTTGGGGTGAGACTGGGAGAGGAGACATGCACCAGCCAGAGCCTGAAAAAGCAGGTTCCCATGACAGCTGGAGTGGCCTGAGGATGGTGAGGGGCTCAAGGGTCACCTCCTCTCATCAGAAGAGGATTCGGGAATCAGAAAACCATGAAGGTGGCACTGCCACCAGGGAGCTCAAGTGGAGCTTGCAAGGGGCTCTTCTCCTGCAGACTAGGGTTGGGAAGAGCCAGCAGCCCCTCGTCACCATGATAAGGAAAACGTGTTGCTCTAAGGTCAGGATCAAAATCCAGTGAATAGGAAATACTCTTGGCACGCGGCTACCCGGTGTTAATTCCAGAAAAATGGCACTTGTCTTAGGGCAGCACACCTGCTGCTCAGGCAACCAGAGGAAAACAGCCACCACACCCCCTCCATGGCCTCCCTCAACACCTGGCCATGCCAGAGGACTCAGGGCTGGAAGGAAGCTTCCAGAGACTACTGGAGAGTCATCGGTGGGGACCAGGGACAAAGAACTTGTGCTCTGGGGGATCCCTGGGTGGCGCAGCGGTTTGGCGCTTGCCTTTGGCCCAGGGCGCGATCCTGGAGACCCGGGATCGAATCCCACGTCAGGGTCCCGCTGCATGGAGCCTGTTTCTCCCTCTGCCTGTGTCTCTGCCTCTCTGTGACTATCATAAATAAATAAAAATTAAAAATAAAAATTAAAAAAAAAAAAGAACTTGTGCTCTGGAAGGCTCCTTGGAGTAATATTTGGAGAAAGTGAGGCTCCTTCTATTTGCCTGTTAGAGGCCTACTCATGTTTTGTTTCTTCCTCAATTTCTGTATTTTTGTTTGTCCAGGAATTTATCCATTTCGCTTAAATCACCTAATCTGTTGGTATGCAGTTGTCCACCTTATTCCCTCATCATCATCTTTATTTCTGTAAATCATTCCTGACATCACCAAAGTTTCCCTCCCTTTCACCTGGTCAATCCACTCAAAGTCTGGTCATTTGTCCGCCTTTCCAACCAACTGGCTTCTGGTTTTGCAGGATTTCTCCACCGTGGTCGGTGTTTCCTGCCCCTGCACTCCGAGTTAGTTTGCTCTTCCGACTGCTGCCGGTCCCACTAGGTTCCAGGGGTCCGCTGGACGCCCGCCCATCCTGCAGCGCGGGGGGCCCTGGGGTGTGTTCTCAGCCCTAAGCTGCTGCTTCCTCCAGCTTCCCTCCCTGCTGGGTCAGCTGACACCCGAACAGCTGGGAGCATCCTGCAGGCTCCGCGGACAACTGGGGAACAGCAATGGGGGGAGCGGGAGGATGGCCAGCGGTACAACGGGGGGGGGGGGGGCAGAGAGCGGGGGGGGGGCAGAGAGCGGGGGTGGCCGGGGGACACGGGGGGACACGGCGGGGCGGATAGCGGGGGGGGTGGCCGGGAGACAGTGGGGGACGGGGGGGGCGGATAGCGGGGGGGGGAGCCGGGACCGGCAGATAGCAGGAGGCGAGCCGGGGGGACACGGGGGGCGTGGCCGGGAGACTGGGGGGACAGCGGGGGGCGAGCCGGGGGACACAAGGTGTGGCGTCAGCAGGAAAGCAGCCGGGCAGCCGCGGACCCGAGCGGTCACCGCGGCGGCGGCCGCAGGACGGGGGCTGGCACCCCGCGGGGACAGGTCACCACGACCCCTCACGCTGACGAGCACGGAGCCCAGATCAAGGTGGAGCGCCCCGTCCCCGCACAGTCGCTGAGCGCGGCCCAGGGAAGCCTGGCCCTCCGCCCGTGCCCTGTTGCCCCAGCGCCCGGCTTCAGAAAGCGCCGAAGGTCACGGCCGCCCCCAACCCCGTTCCTCTCCCGCGCAGCCCCGGCGGTGCCGGGGGCCAGCGCCCTCTGACCCCGCACTGCACACGGCATGCCGGGACTGTGGCGCTCCGATGCTCGCGCTGTCTGCCGGGACTCGTAGTCTTTCGCAATGGGCCTCGGCGCGTGACTACGCTGCGGACGGCGGCCCGCGCTGCATGCCGGGACTCCTAGTTTAACGACCCCCGGGCTTTGGTGCACCAAGTGAATTGTGGGACAGGGGGCGCGCGGCATGCCGGGAAGTCGCAGTGCACGCCGGGGTTTCTGGGCAGCGGCGCGCGCTGCACGCCGGGACCGCAGCCCCTCGCCGTCGGCGTTCCCGGGGCCCATGGGGCGTGGCCACAGCGTTCCCGCCCGGCCGGGGCCCCACACGCTCGTTCCCGGGGCGCTCCGGGCACCCGCGGCCGGCGCCGCGTCTCCCGCGTGGGTGTGTGTTTACACGCGGGCCCAGCGACGCACACACGCGGCGTCACGCGACGTCAGACGCTGTCCCGGAAGTCGGCGCGGGCCGGGCGGCGGGTGGAAGCCGGTGCCGGAGCGCGAGTTGCAGGGCGGTCGTCGTCGCCTCCTGGGCCGGGGCCGCCGTCCCGCCCCGCCCGCCCGCCCGCGATGGGCGCCGGGCCTTGAGCGCCCAGTCCGCCGACCTTCCCGCAGCGACCCCGCCCGGCCGCGATGGAGACGCCGCCCGCGGGCCGCGTTCCCGCCGAGGGCGCCCCGCCGGCGGCCGTGGCGGAGGTGCGCTGCCCGGGCCCCGGGCCGCTGCGCCTGCTCGAGTGGAGGGTTGCGGCGGGCGCGGCCGTGCGCATCGGCTCGGTGTTGGCGGTGTGTGAGGCCGCCGCCTCCGCGCAGCCCGCGGGGTCCGCCCCTGCCCGCGCCGGCCCCGGGGGCTGCGTGCGCGCCGAGCGCAGGCTGAGGTCGGAGCGTGCAGGTGTGGTGCGGGAGCTGTGCGCGCAGCCGGGCCAGGTGGTGGTCCCCGGGTGAGTGGGGCTCGGGGGGCTGGGGTCCTGGGCCGGGCCCAGAGGGGCTGCCTCGGGGCCCGCTGGGGTACGGGAGTCGTCGGCTGACTGCAGTGGGTTCCCCGTCGCCGAGATCAGGTGCCGCCCGCGGGGGGCCCGCAGGAGCTTCCCCTGGGGCTTGGCGTCCGAGAGCGACCTGGCCCTGCTTGCCGCCGCCGCGGAGCCCTTTGCTCTGGCCTCCGCCCCTCCCGCTTGGCTTGCACTGGCTGCAGCATCTGCTTCGCCTCAGCCCCGCCAGACATCCCTTCCCGGGCCGGCCCGACCCCAGGAGCCTTGTCCTGTGTCCAGTCGGCCCCAGCATTGTTTGCAGAGGGCACCGTGGTGGTGGTCCTTGGGGTCAGGGGCGCAGGCTGCCCAGTGAATGCAGGCACTCTCACTGAGCTGTGGCTGGCGTCCTCTGGAGGGAGAGGCTGGTTGGGCCGTGGGGGCACGCGGGGGCACGCTGCCGTCTTCGCTTTGAGGTCAGAGCCTTCTGACCATCCCGGGCTGGAAAAGCCCTGAGCCCACAGTTGTGGAGGGAAGCCCAGTGCTGGTGTCGCTGTGTAGAAGATTCCTGAACTGAAGGGCTCTTTCTCCAGTGACCCAGATGAGGCCCGGAGCGCCCGGACTAGTCAGAGACTAGTTGCAGCTAGTTAGTGAGAAGGTCCCGGTGCGGTGCTTTGATCACGTCCGCAGAACTAGCGAATCAGAGTAGCCCTGTACTCAGCCTCACCCCTCAACCACCTAACTCATCTAACAACAAGTTCTCTGTGCTGAGAAGGTTTTTTTTTTTTTCTTTCCGTGTTTATGGTGTTTGAGGTTTAGGGGGTCTCCCTGCTGTGGTTCCTCCTGGGCGTGTGATGATCGGGTTCTCCTGGAGTGCGGGTATGGGTGGATGCAGGGAAAGCACCGAGCAGCCAGGCTTGCCTGGCTGGAGCTGTCCTTGTCCCCACCGCTACGGCATCAGCAGGATTGCTCCTGACACATCCACGGTTATCCTCAGGCTGCAGTTAGTTGTAGGAACTGCTTCTGGTTGTGGTTGACTATTCTGATCTGTAACGGGATTGTATGTTTTTGTATCTGTGCTCAGGTAGAGGTAGGAACCGCACCCTTGTCCTGGGACCAGGATAGGGTGGGCAGGGTGGGCAGGCACTAGGGTCCCAGGGGCGTTGACACGTCCAGCACCTTGCCTTGCTGAGCTTCCCAGCAGCATCCTCCTCCATGCTGCTCTGTCCTTGGGCCGAGTCTCATCCAGAGAGTCCTGGGGTGGGGAAGTAGACAGAACGTCTTCATAATTTCCACCCGGAAAAACAGAGTTGAAAATATTCTGGCAAGACACAATCTGTCAAACTGAACTTGTGAATTATCACTTTATCTAATGATGTCTTTCCTTCTCACCTATGTGCTTTCCTGTCTGTTGTCATTCAGTGGGAGATGGTGCAGTCCCCAAAGGAAGATCCATGACATAACCTGGGAACAAGTGTGGTGGTGCGTAAGGACCAATGGGGGTAGGGGCAGGTGTGCGTGGTGTCCACCCAGCTCCCTGGGCCCCATGGTCTGTCCACAGAAGAGTGTCTCCATCAGCCAGGGCTGAGTGTTGCCGGGCAGGGTGACGGTACCAGGCTTGCTTCATAGGCTTGAGGATGAAAGATCAGAGAAACTCCTAGGGAACACTGAGGGTCCAGCCAAGATTGTAAAGTAGAGTTAGGTTATATAGGGTTTAAAATTCTGAGTGCAGTCCACTTAGCACCCCGAAGTGCTCATCTACAGAGGTCTTGCCTTTGGAAGTAAGGAAATTACTTTTCCATCCTGGTATTGACATCTCTGATGAGCTAGAACATTCTTTCAGTTAAATGATCTTATCCTTCCCTGTTGACATCTGCACCGTTTAAAAGATTACTCAGTTAAAAACTCTTTATGTCTAAAATTGGGAGAATTGTCACTTTATTTAATTGAACCCAGTAAACAATCTGTACTTCAGATGAATTTGTGTGGGGTTTTTTTTTTCCAGTTTTCACTTAACTACAAAACCATTGGCCTTTTAACCAACTTTATTTGATATACATGCATGATTTATTTTTATTGCAGTTCTTTGGATTTTTAGGTATCTTGTATATAATCTTTTAAATAAAGACGTTTGAAGCAAATGGGCTTTGAAGCATGATCGGTCTTAAAACTGATGGGTATGCTTTAAGAGGTTATAGCGTGTGTTACCATATTTATTTCCATTTTCATGTTTAAAGTTAATTTCAAAGCATATAATATGAAATCAAATATCTGGTTACAGAGGAACGGAAATCTTTAATTTCATGTGTTTTTTTGAACTGCATGAATACTGATAGTAAAGCCAAAAATGATAACAAATAATGTAATAATATGTCAGTTATCTCAGAAAAAGTGCTTTTTTTTTTTTTATTTTGGGGAGTGAGAATCTAGACAAATCAGTTTCAAAGTATTTGTGTGGTAACTCAAAAACATATAATAATTTCTAAAGGTTGTAAGTAGATCTTACGTACTTCTTAGCACTTTATATTTACAAAATTCCTTAGAACTTCAAGAACTTGAGCTAAATGTTGACCTATTTAGTCTTTGTATTTTGAAGAAATTTAGAAGACATTCATAGCTTTATGGTGATGCTGTGGATTATGGGTGCTGGCTTCCTCCTGTCCTCACCGGTCTCTCATGCTGGCGGTGAGTCAGCGGAGTGATGGACTTCAGTGTGCTGTGTGCGATGGCTGGTGCGTCCGTGCCCTGCGGTGCTTTCATCTGAGTATGGTGGGGGGTTGGAGAGCGGCTACTGCTTTTTAAGGCTGGAAGCATTTAAAATTGCAGGGGTGCATTCTGGAGATGATGTTGAAATTCTGAGGCCGTGAGTCCTCCCCTGCCCGTGTAACCCAGCAGTGCAGGGGAGCCTTGGTGCCCCTTGCTTTTGAGACTTGGTAGGAAAATAGAGTTTTGTCAGAGAAGTCTTAGTAGGCCACACTGGCCATACATCCAGTTTTAAGAGAATTCTGTAAAGAATTGCTTTGTGGAATCTCACTGGCTAAGTCTGGAGATTTTTTTCTGACACTGGGAATGGGTGTTGCCCACTGTTTATAATTTAGTTTCTTCCGATGCTTTGGTTTTGTCTCTTATAAGCACACTCAATCACCAGGCCAGGGGTGGCCGACGTCGTCTGAAGTGCCCTGTCCTGGCTCTGAATGTGCCCAGCTTGAATGGCTGGGATGGTGCTTCAGTCACCACCGCTGCCCTGTGGCCTGTTGCTGGCCCATCACTCAGTCAGAGCAAGTGTACGTTTTCCCTTTTTTGTGAACATAATTCCAGGCCTAGAGAAAAGTTGCAGGAGTAGTACCAAGAGTCCTCCTATAAGGGTCACACAGATTTCCTGAAGGTCAGCACATTGCCTTATCTGCTTTACTCTTCTTCCCCCTCACATACGGTATTTTCCTTCCTAGGGTTGAGGAGTAAGCTGCAGATGTGATGTATTTTATCCCTAAAGCTTTCAGTTTCCTAAAAAATACTCTCTTAACCTAACCATCACATGATGATCAGAATCTGAAATAACGTCCATGCAGGGCTATTTTCTGCTCGTTAGATTTCCCCCAGTGGGCCACTCTTGTCCGAGGAAGCACAGGAAACCCCAGATGTGTGTTAGGGTCATCGTCAGAGCTCCTGGGTCTCTAGCGTCAGGTGGTCCCTCCTCTTCAATCTCATCATCAGCTGGTGGCTCTGCAGACTGGCTGGCCACCCACCCACGTCGTGCTGTGCGCTGAGGCAGGACTTGCTGGGGCCGTGTGTGTCCTGAGTGGGCCACTCAGGCAGCAGGTGTCCCCAGTTTGTCCTGTTCTGCTTTGTCAAGGTGGTGGCTATCATGAAAAGGTACTAATTTTCCTGTTGTTATTGTGGAGTATCTTGTGAGGGGTACTTTCTTCCTCAGTAAATATCTTTAATTCTCTCATCCAATGGCATCTTGATGATTCTTGTCTGAATCTCCTGTATTTTAATCAGGATCATCCAGTGGTGACTTTCTCCAGTCTGTCACTGCTTTTCCATTTCTGGGTTGGCTTTCTGCTGTAAGAACAATGAATTGAACCATGTGGACTCCTGGGGTCCTGTTGTTTGTACTGTTGTTTGTCCTGATGCTCCTGATGTCCCAGGTTTGGCCTGGAACTGACCCCGCAGGCAAAACCCTACCAGTCTGAGATCATGGCCGTGTTTTCCAACATGAATGGTATTGGGGCTCCTGCTCCTCAGCTCTGGAATCCTCCATTTCTCCAAGAAGTCCTGCTTCCTTCTCATAGAGAAGGCCCTTGAGGAAACAAATCTGGGTGCACGAAATACATTTTCCCCAGTGCCCTCATACTGAGCTGTGTATGTAGAGTGGGAGGACGTCCTTGAGCTCTCCTAACCCACCAGGAGGAGGGAGGGGTCTGACCCGACATTTAGCAGCGCAGAATGCAGGGCACCCGGCTTCCTGAGGCTCTGCTGTGCCTGGTGCACCCGTGCCCTCTGGCCTTCCCGTCACAGCAGACACAAGCTGACACGCACAAAAGATTCGAGAGAGCTTGGGATTTGTGTATTTAGGGGAAAATAACTTTATCAGAAATTGCATTTCATGATTTTTCTGTCGGTTTTTTTCAAGGACAAACCAGGAAAGTTAACATTTATTGGTGACTGACTTGGTGAAGTTCTGGGGCTGGCTCCTGGGCCAAAGCGTTTTCTCTAGAATGCCACTCCCCTCATGGGGTCGCAGTAGTGGCTGTTTGTGGGGTGGAGGGGTAGAAACACTAGGATCACTCCCTGCCTTTCATCCTTGTCTTGTGTCAGTATCTGCAGAGTTGAAATCATCTTATGCTGAAAAAGGACATTACTATTATTTTTTTAATATACTCTTTCCCTGGGATGCCCAGGTGGCTCCACGGTTGAACACCTGCCTTTGGCTCAGGGCATGATCCTGGGGTCCTGGGATCGAGTCCCGCAATCCAGCTCTGTGAGGAGAGCCTGGCAGGTGTGGCCTTAACCCTGATGGATCCAGTTCTGATATGATGCTGTTTGGCTTGGGGGCCACTTTGCTAGATGTAGCACATTGCATCTTCTGACTTGGGTACTCTGAGGAAGTTGCCTGCATTTTGTCTTGCATCGGACGACTTGCTTGCCACCTCCTGTCTCCCTACAGCCTTCTTGGTGGGCTCCCCCACCTGGACCCGGCTCACCACCACATCCATGAACTGCGACAAACACTGCCAGGGTGAATTCAACTGCAGACCTTGTGTTTAAGTTAAGCAAATACAAAAATCCTCTTAATGTTCATAAGTACGGAGTTTTGGACTCTTAACACTACAGTTGACTCATATGTCAAGGAGAGTAGACATCAGAATTTTGAAATGAAGGCTTTTTATAAGGGATTACATTCATTTGTGAGTTATCTGCATCTCTTACACGAGTCACGTGATGACACGCATGTGGTGTCACCACAGAGGGGTTCCTAGTAGAAGCTCACTTCATGTGCTAGTCATTGCTCAACATGAAATATTCCTTCAGATCTTTGGGTGATTGGACTTGACCTAAGTATCTCTTGAGAGTGGGGGCCTCCATGCGCCTGTCTCCCGGCCGCCCTCTGACTGTTCTCCTCCCGGGGATGGAGCTCTGCATCGTCCAGGACAGGCTTACAGGATGACACCCCCAATCTGTTTGTCATCTGAACAAGACAGGCAGAACCCTTTGACCCTGGCATGGAAAGTTACGGGACCTTTAATGTGACCCGTAGGTGAAGGACTTTTTAGTGAAAGGTGCATATTCAGGCCACTTGCAGGGGCACGTGGAGGGGTTAGCACATGTGCCCCCACCTTGTATTCCTGCCTGACTACCTGCCTCTCTGGTTGCCTACTGGCAGCAGACTCTGCCTGGGACTCAGAAATCAGGCCAGTGCCTCCCCACTCTGTCAAGGATGCTGTGTCTGCTGGATCTTCAAGGTACAGCAGTGGAGGGTATGCTGTGTGTCACCCAGAGCAGTGGGAGCTGAGGGAACTTTGGGAGGAGGTGCAGCTCTGGGTTTGGGTCCAGACAGAAGGATGAGGCAGAGGTGGTTGAGTAGCAGGCTGGTCTGAGCAGAGGAAGCCCGTGTTGAGGGGAGAATCCAGCAGCACTTGGGAGCACTTGGCCAAGCCTGTGGGTCCCAGTGGCCGTGGAGTGGCACAGGGAGGAGCCAGGTCTGCAGGGTGACAAGAAGGCAGGCTGGCATGCCACCAGCTGTCTTAGCCCAGGTTGCCCTGCATGGGTGACCCCACAGCGCTCTGCTGACTGGATGGTGCTGAGGACGCAGCACTGAGCTGCAGCACCGTGCCCAGGGTGCCCCCTGTGTCTCGCTGTGCTGCGCTGCCACGTGGCCCTTGGAACAGTCACCAATAGCTCTTCATCACCAAGTCTGTTGGCGTTGGCCTCGTTGGCTGGTCATCGGCCGGTGTAGATGTGCATTTTAAGTTCGTAGTTGAGTGGGTTTTGACATGTGTGCCTGAAAACCACCACCCTGCCTGGGGTTGAATCCACTCTGGATTCTCCTGGGAGCACTTACACTGACATTCCTTTTCTTTCTCAAAATGTTTGTTCCCTGGCATCTGTTGTCCTGACTCCCTGCCTTTGTGAGCAGTGTTTTTATTTCTGTTTTTAGTTGATGTTCTTTTTCCTGCCTATCTCTTCACTGTTGGGGTTCCCCGCAGGCCTGCCGTCTGTTACTATGAGGTGGTTACATCCTGGCCTGGGACCCACAGCCCATCACACCTGTACTCCCGCCCTGGCCATGTCCAGGCATGCATGGTGGCTGGTGGTGCCTCTACTGCCCTTGCTCTGTCTTCCCGGCCGACTCACTGGTCCTTTTTGTCCCTGGTCCCTGGCAGGTTTCTTCCAGAAACATCCCAGAGTGTCCACCACAGCCCCGTGTCTCTGGGTTCACACTTCTCCCCGCATTTCCTGCCTGTGCTGCTGAATATAGAGCTTGTCTGGTCAGCCCGCTCCTAGCACCCTTGCAACACCACCTGCGGGTTCTTGGTGCTACATTCAGGGTTCCCTACTGTTAACCTCATAGCTGCTGCTTTCACCTTGCTCTTCACTTGGGACATCTGAAGCCTGCTGCCCCTCACCTGTGCAGCTTGGTCTCACCTGCCCTACCCTTGGCCTGCTTCCTGTCACCTTGTAGGGGGCCGTCCCAGAAGATTCCTTCTGCTAAAGGACTTTAATCCTCTAGAATTTGTCACACCCACCCACTTGAGGTTCCCCTTGAATCATGGTGACTTGGGTAAGACAAAGATTTCTCAAGGACCCAGAACATCTGATAAATTGGACTTGATCAAAATTTAAAATCTAATTTTCAAAAAACACTTAAGAAAATGAAAAAGCTGACTACAGAATGGAAACACCTACCTCACAAAGCATTTCAAGGTATTATTGGTTGAGCTAGAGACACCAAACGCATCTTCACGTTAATGTTTCAGGACAGATTGGTGAAATCCTCCTGGTCAGGTGTTGACATTCCTGAAAACATATTCCCCAGCTCATAAGTTTTACTATAGAAATGAGTAAAGTGGGATGACTGGGTGGCTCAGTGGTTGAGTGCCTCCCTTCAGCCCAGGGCATGATCCCGGGGTCCTGGGATGGAGTCCCATGTCGGGCCCCTGCATGAAGCCTGCTTCTCCCTCTGCCTGTGTCTCTGCCTCTTTCTGTGTTTCTCATGAATAAATAAAGTCCAAAAAAAAAAAAAAAAAAGAGAGACACAAAGTGACACAGAATTTTAAACCCTGAAGACTGGTAAAAGAAGACTCAGCATTCCAGGGGCAAACAGCAGACTTTTGCCAGGTTCCAGAAGGCCTGACAAACCCTTCAGTAAACCCATTAACCAACAATTGATACACACTTTTGACTTTTGGGAAAGTGCAGGTCAGTCCTCTTGCCAACTCTGCTCAGATCATGTCAGTTGCCTTCCTGGCATGTTGCTTCTCCTCCTGCATGCAGGAGAGCAGGACAGGCAAGGGTGGGGCCCCAGCAGGATGCAGTCTAATTGCAGGTTGCTGGCAAGGTGGGCTGCTCTGTGGGCAGCTCCACGGGAGAGTGTGACCCTCATGTGGCAGGAGCCCGGCCAGGTGTCCGAGTGAGGGCTGATTTGGAGGTACCTGCCATAACGGTCATGATGCAAGAGTCCTGGACCCTGGCTGCCACTTAATGTGGGTGGTGTGGGGTCAGAAGAAAGGGTGAAGGGGCTGTCATGCAAGGATGTGTGTGGGGATGGGTATGGTTGGGTGAGGTGCTGCAGAGCCAGCCAAGTGCAGAAAGCCAACCGGGCCGTGGTCTCAAAGCCAGACCCAAGTGCCAGCTCCATCAGCAGCAGCACAGAACCTGGTGGGGGAGGGTTGACGAGATGCAGGGTGCCCAGAGTGGAGGGACAGTAAGCCGGGGTGGCAGGGGAGATGATGGGGACTACCCTTCGGCACACAGATCCTCCGTTTCAGGCGGGCAGGAACCTGGAGCGTGAGGATGTCTTTGACCGGGCTCCACACAGATGGGGAAGCTTTGTGTGGAGCGGTGTGGTCCCCTGCAGGACTTGGTTGAAAATGGGAACATGGGGCAGATTTTAGGTAGAGGTTTAAATGGTGCTGAAGCTGAGCGAGCACACCCAGGAAGGGGCTAGAGTGGCAGAGCACATCCCTAAAGAGCACCAGCACCTGCCACCTACCAGCACTATGGTTTGGGGTCAAGCATGGGCTGTGAACACAGGGTAGCAAGTCTGGGCCCAGCCATTGGAGTACTGAATGCCTGGTTGTGAGTGTCCAAGATGGGAAAGGAGTAAAGGGGCCCTTGGTACGGGGTACCCATTTGGTACCTCAGCCCATGGAAGTCCTTTGTGGTCCAGAGCTCTGAGGCAGTGTGGCTAAGGAAGGAAAAGTGTGTGGCCATCCATTCTGTGCGTGGCACTCAGTGGTCAGCCAACTCTCGGGCCTCAGGGTGTCCGTGTGCTCTGTGGCCTTTGTGAGGATGCACCCAGCAAGGTCCTACTTCGCAGACACTGGCCTGACGGGTGCTCTTGGGCCCAGGTCTAGATGAGGCTCAGTGGGATCCGCAGACCCCCGTGGCACTGAGTTACAGGGCCGTGGAACTCCGACCACTCAGCCTTTAGTTTTGTATGCCACTTGCCCTACTTGGGACCAGGGTTTGATACAAGCATACAAAGGAAATTGCCATTTCTGTGTTGGTAAAAACCAGAAATATAATTATAGTTCTATCAGAAAAATGTCTGTGACTCATAGCTTCTCTGTGGACTGGGGACGCTACATGGGAGACAACATTTATCAGTGTTATCCCAGGTTGCTCCTTGCTGTGTTAACAGCAGCTTCTGTGTTTATAATTTATCGGAAGTGTTAGAGGGGCTCGTGAGCATCCCAAGTCCCCTCTCCTGCCAGGACGTCCCTGGTTCCTCCAGCTGCAGCATATGTGGTTCTGTTGTGTTTGCATGAGAGAGATGCGTGGGTGAGAAGCCCCTCTGCTTCACAGCCAGGGGCAGGGCCCTGCTGGGCAGTGCCACCTGCCGGGAGGGAGCTAGAAGTCACTGGGAGAACCAGTGTGGGACCTGGAGGTCTATATGCTCCCTGGGGTTATGTGGAATCGAGGGGTTGTACTTCTCTCCTTCCCTAATGTGGGACCATTTTCATCTCTATTCTAGGGCGGTTCTGGTACGGTTGGAAGGATGTAGCCACCCGGTTGTCATGAAAGGCCTGTGTGCTGAGTGCGGCCAGGACCTAACCCAGTAAGTACTGGCCCCTCGGGCTGGGGGGCGGGGCCTCTGGGCATTTGAGATGGGGTGACCTACGGGTTCCAGGAGCCTCCACCTCTTATGGCACCCTCCTTATCTGGCGACTTAGGTCCATCTCCCAGGGAGGTGTTCTTTCTGGTTTTGTTTCCATAAGTTCCGAAGGCACCGGAGAGGTCTGATACTCACCCCCGTGTGGTCGGTTTGCTCTCCTTTTAGCCAGGCAAACGGCACATCTGTGATCAGCCCACACCTTACTGCTCCCGGGTCCCCTTCAGGTCCCCCCACCTCGTTCCTGGGCTCCTTTTCCACCTGTGGCAGGCGGTCACCCTCGGTAGACTTGCTGAGCAGCATGGACTGTCCTGTTTCGGGGGCTTTCATGTTTTGGGGCCACTGTTTCAGTGCGGCCATCACAGTTCATTTCCAGGAGATGTCTGTGAGAACTTTCCCATCTGTTCTCAGACGTCAGCCGTTTCAGCAGCTGTGGGCAGAATGAAACTGCACTGTGCTGGCCGTGAACTTCCCCTGCGTGTCAATTAAAATCGTGCCCTGACGTCCTGTGTGCGTTCTGGGTATAGTTCTTCAGTGTGTTCATCTCCGTGTGCCTTCTCATGCCCGCAGGCTGCAGAGTAAGAACGGGCAGCAGCAGGTCCCTCTGTCCACAGCCACTGTGTCCATGGTGCACAGCGTCCCGGAGCTGATGGTGAGCTCTGAGGTAAGTCCTGCCTCTGGCAGAGGCTAAGTGTCAGAACATTTCCTGGGAACAGCAAGGAGCATCCGTGGGCCTCTCTCTACGCAGAGGCTGGCTGAGGAAGGTACCAGGTCTGTCGCTGTGATGGTTTCTGGGATAGCCACTGCTGAGACAGGTGGTCTGTGTGCACTGGGTGGCCCACCTGCAGTTTCTATCTTTGCCAGAGGGTTCTGCCCACTAGGGAGGTGCCGGCCCCAAGGGGTGTTGTGGCCGTGTGGTCTCCCTGGCGCAGAACAGGAGGCTGATGGACAGGAAGGCATTGTGCGTGCTGCCGTGTGAAGAAGAGTGTTAGGGTGGGGGGGCAGGCAGTAGCAGGTGGTGAGAAGTACTTGCAGCAGGCAGTGCTGGCGGAGTGGACGTGGTGTAGAAGGAAAAGACATGCGCTGTGCGCGTCCTCATGGAAAGGCTTGGCAGGGCAGTGCTTCTCTGGGGTGGGGCAGGTATATGTACTTGGAACCCTGTTTACTTCTCCCCCGTGTCCAGGGTCTCGTGGGCATTGCTGGTCAGAGGCATCCTGACACCTTGTATTCAGGGGCCGGGTGAGGGAGGGGTATGAGGACGGAGCTTCTCCTGTGATGGGGAGGCAGGGCAAGCACCTGTTATTGTAAGTAGGTGAGACAGTTTCAGCATTAGTTTTACCAGATTTGTGCTCTTGAATGTTACATACCGGCTCTATTTTTTGTGGGAAAGACATGTCAGATACAGGATCCTGGCTTTCCTGAATTTTAAGCCAAATGTAAGTATTTAAGAGTGTATGGGGGATCCCTGGGTGGCTGATCAGTTTAGCGCCTGCCTTTGGCCCAGGGTGCGATCCTGGAGTCCCGGGATTGAGTCCCGCATCGGGCTTCCTGCATCCGAGGGAGCCTGCTTCTCCCTCCTCCTGTGTCTCTGCCTCTCTCTACGTCTATCATAAATCTTTTTAAAAATTTTTAAAAATTAAAAATTAAAAAAAAAGCGTGTGAATGAGTGAGACAGACAGAACTGGGAAGTCAGATAAAAAGAGAAGAAAATGTCCCCCATTGTTGCTGCCATGACAGATTATCGCTGGCCTGTGTGCACAGCCCTTCCAGGGCTGGACGTCGCAGTCCTATAGCTGGCTGATCAGGACCAGGGGTTTGTCTATAAAAACAGGAACTGAGCCAAGGAGGCATAAGCAATGCGCAGCCCAAGGCCCCTTCCCAGAGGATGCTCCGTGCTGGCCCTGCGCTGGCCCCAGACACCACTGCGTGCCCGCCATCTCCAGGACCTCCCCCCGCCCCCGGGTCTGTCCCACGGGGGGTGGTGCCTCCAAGCATGGCGAGAGGTGTGCCACACCCTTGCCACCTGCCTGTTGCTCCTCAGTTGGCTGCCCTCCTCCCTCCATTTTACAGCTCGTGGCATCCCATAAAACCTTTATGGACACAGCTTTCTTTTCATCTCCTTTTTCATGAGTTAACATGTTACGTTATAGAATTAGATCACAAATCATGTCTTCAGTAGTTGGGACCAAACAGAAGCAGCTCGGGTGGCCATGGAGCAGGCCGTGTGGCTCCCTGTGCTGTGTGAGCGCAATGGGGCTGCTCGCATGGTGCAGAGGGCAGCAGCCAACACCTCAACTGCGTTTGTTTGACTAACAAAATTGGATTTGGTTTTGGGTCCAGATATACTTACGTCAGAATCTTCCTTTTTATTTTAACTTCAGCAAGCTGAGCAGCTGGGAAGGGAAGACCAACAGCGTCTACATCGAAACAGAAAGCTGGTGCTCATGGTGGACTTGGACCAGACGCTGATCCACACAACCGAGCAGCACTGCCAGCAGATGTCGAACAAAGTGAGCGCTTCCTGGGCCGGGCTGGTGAGGAGGGGCCGGAGCCCAAGGCCCATGTGTCTGGGGTGGTTTCCCCAAGCTGGGTCTCACTGGGAGGCATCAAAGCATGCTCCCGCCTCCTGGCTCCCTTTAGGGCTCGGGACCTGGAAGCCTTGAGGCCCAGTGGCAGGCAGTGGTGTTGGCAGCCAAGGAGACACAGTCTGGGTGGGGACAAGGAGCTGGTGTTAGGAACCTCTAGGAATCTCTGAAGCATTGAAGGTAGGGGTACAGGTGGGTCCTGGATCTGGACTCAAGAGACGGCAAATGAAGGCTGGGGTTCTCCAGGGAAATGAAGTTTTCAGAGAAAAATAAAGGGTTGAAAATGGACCCTTATCTCAGTTAAAACTGTTGCCACATCCCACCTCTTTGTGTGACATGGACCCTGAGAAGCCAGATTTCTTCAGGCACCTTGAGGAGGCATGTAATAGTGCCCACTGACACATAGCTCTCTGAAGGCTGGACTGGCCGATCCTGTCATTGACTAATGAGGCCTTGCCAACACGGGAGCCCTCAGTTTGTAGAATTCTTAGCTGTTGGGCCATCGATGCGTAGACTGTAAGACGTCAGGTCGTCAGCATCTGCGGTTAGCGGTTCCTAACTATGGCAGAGCCTGTAGGAAGGCCTCTGAGGAGAGTGCCAAGGCCAGGCCCGTGGCTGGGAACATAGGAACAGGAGAGGTTTGGGCCCAGCATCTGGTGGAAGCAGTGTGTCTCAGGGTTGTGTTACTGACATGGCCTGCAGGAAGTTTGGCTTCGTAAAGAGCCTCGGCAGTGCAGCATCCATGTGGACCCTCTCCCTCAGTCCCGCAGGCACTGGGGGTCTCCTCCCTCACCGCACACTGCAGGCAGCAGGGGCTCCTCTCAGAGCTGCAGTGTGCCATGGATTCATTCTCGCTGAGGTTTAGTCCTGTCTCCCTAAAAGCTGTGTGTGCTGTTTGTCATATCGGGAGATCATTCATGTGTGGGAGCGACATGAGGTCGTTTCATTCCTAACAGCTGTTCTGCTTCCTGAGTGTCTGAGAGTCAGGGGGACTCTGTGTAAAGAGATACTTGCCGCACGGATGTGGCCATGTGTCTATTTCACAACTGGCTGGGGTTTTTGTTGTGCCTTTGAAGTTGGCACTTTTAATTAGTTTCATAAACGTTTGGACTGGTTGTGACGTGCCTGTTTCCTCAGCTTGTGTGATCTACAAGCTGAAGACCCCCGCCCCCGCCCCTGCCTGTGTGGACAGGCCTCAGCTTCAGCTGGCCATGGTGGGTTCCATTCTCCCCTCTGCTCACGGCTCACCCACAGGCCTGGCTCCCATTGGGCTCCCACTGGCACTCAGGTGCTCACCCACCTGCCAGTGACATCTAGAAAGATGCATTTAACTCCCAACTTTAGAGATCCAGACTTGTGTTTGTAAGGATGTTTCTGTTGCACCTGTGGAATAAGGGAATGTGATTCTAGAATTCTGTACTAACAGATGTTTTAACATCTGCTGCCAGGTTTGATTAGAGTAGGGCTATCAAAAAGTTAATTAGGACCAAGGTCACTTACTTTATTTTTTTTTTTTAGTTCAGAGTGTTTTTACCAAGGAAATTAATGTTAAACAGGATTAAGAAGATCAAAGTTTAGCTTCCTTAGGAAAGTAAACTAATTCATGTATTAATCGCATCTAAGCAGGTTGGTATTACTAATGTTCCGTGTCTACTTTGGGGCTTTGGAATACTACGTCAGCTTTGGTGCTGTTTGTAAGTTAACCTGCATCTTGAAACAGTCAGTGATCTAGGCTAAGTTGCGTGGTTTGTCCCTTCAGTGGGTCTCACCTGCTGTGGCTCTGTTACTCCACAGGGGTTAGTGTTTGAGGAACCGGAGACACGCATGTCTTCACTCAGGGACACTTGCTTTATCCCTTATCAGAAAAAGGCCACAGACAAAATAGCACAAAGATCTGGTGACATCGCTGCAGCCTGTGATAATGGGGTCCCTGAACCAACTAAGGTGGTACAGTCCTCGTAGGTGGTTTCTGGGGTGTTGGTTATGTGAAAGTCCCATGGGTGGGTGGCCGCCCTGACGGTAGTTACCGTGGGCTTCAACAGGGATGTGGGTACAGGCTCAGGGGTGGGGAAACATACTTGATATGGTTTTTTTTTTTTTTTTTAAAGATTTATTTATTTATTCATTCATTCAGAGAGAGAGAGGCAGAGACACAGGCAGAGGGAGAAGCAGGCCCCATGCAGGAAGCCTGATGCGGAAATCCTGGAAATCCAGGATCACACCCCAGGCTGCAGGCGGCACTAAACCTGCCTGGAGGGGTCACTGTCTGGCACTGTCTGGAGGGGTCTTGTGGGGGGCTCCTGCCTTCTCACCAGACATGTGTATCCTTCCAGGGCATCTTCCACTTCCAGCTGGGCCGGGGCGAGCCAATGCTGCACACCCGCGTGCGTCCCCACTGCAGGGAGTTCCTGGAGAAGATTGCCAGGCTGTACGAGCTTCATGTCTTCACCTTTGGGAGCCGGCTGTATGCCCACACCATTGCAGGTGGGTGGTCCGGTCCTTAGTCACCCGTCCTCAATCGTGAGTTAACCGCACATTGTCCATATGGGTTTGGGTTATTTCTTTCTTTTGGTGACACCCTTAAAGATGGAGGGGAAAATCCAGCTCTGCCAAAGTTGACTCCGTCTCAGAGCGAGCTATTGCTTCCCCAGATGGGTGGGCCGCTTGGGCTCTGGTGAGGAGCACACTGCAAGCCTGTTTGAAAGTTGCTCAGGACTGCAAGTAGGCAGAAGAGTAGAAACTGGCTCTCTGAGCTTAAAGTTTTTTTTATTAATTGGTTTGGAAGTGCCCCTGGAGCCACATTGCTAGTGTCCGTCCTTAACTCCTCAAGTGCAGGCAGCACACATCTCATTTGTGAGTGAATAATGTGATGGCTCTGGGCTGGCCACACTGGTGCGGCATGTGTGCACAGGCCTTCCTGGGCCACAAGGCATTGCACACCGGCGGCGGCTCCACCCAGGGACCGCTGGGCTCTGGTCCACTCTATCTGTGGACGTTGGTGCCTGCATTACAGTGTGGTCCCGGCACCTCCTTCTTTGTTACGGGGTGGCCAGATTAAGTACTTCTAAGTAGAAGTGTTTTTGCAGGTTAGTCCTGACGTTTGTCAATGGAAACGTTCTTTTGAATCCCCATTTAACATGTTACCTTTGTAGGAAATTTTAATCCTGAGCATGACACCCATGCGTCAAGGTTCCCTTGTTGTGTAACTGAAGTCACTCTATTTGCCTTTGTCGAGCGGCTGCTGGGAATGTGATTTGAACGTGGTGTCATCACTCCATGGAACTCGTGTGCACCCTTTGGGCTTTGCCTCCTGGCCGCCGGGTGACTTGGGCCTTCGCCTCCAGAGCCGTGGCGTCTCTAAATCTCGGTCAACAGGGCCTACAGGGTAGTGAAGATACCACTGATTCTGATAGGAGGGCCAGGATGGGGTGCCCCTGGAGGTTGAGAGGACATTCCCAGGGGCCCTTGGGCGGTCTGCCTCCTCCCCCTTTCAGGCTGTGCTTTGTACCTTAGGATCCTCATGTCCCTACATGTCCAGACACATGGCAGGCCAGGGGTCCCACAGCCACCAGGTGGCCGCCTCCAGCGTTGACCACAGCGTCACACATAGTAGATTTGGGAGGAAGCCCATGGCCCCCAGGACAAGTGCCCCACGGGGCTGTGAGTCGGGTGGGCCTTCAGAGGGCAGGTCACTGGCTCAGAAAAGCCCTGGCGCAGGAGAATCGAGCTTGGTGCCAGGGGTGGACGTGATTGTTGACAGGGCAGCTGGGGGCCCTGCTATGGTTTCTACAGATTCCTCTTTCTGTCCACTTTGTTTTGAAAGTTGTCATTTTCACAGAACATGTATTTTTAGTATAAGTTAGATAGACCTATTTTTGTTAGAACGATAGAACAATGAAGAGCCTGGGGTGCTTTTCGTTTATTTTATTGTAGAGACAGTTCTGTGAGTGAGCTTCAGGTTTAGCTGCCCAGTGGCATCAGCATCGGTATAGGATCCGTGTGTTTATTTAGGGGAACGTATGTTGGGAATATTTCCCCTCAGAGTGCGTGTTCTCTGTTAGCACCTGCTGATGACGGGGGGAAGCCCCACAGATGTGAACACCAGAGGTGGCCCTGGAGGAGGGGGACGGGAGGCTTCCCTGCTCAGCGTGCCTCCTGACAGCCATGCGTTCACAGAGCCAACAGGACAAACCGTAAAAAGATCTCCAGCAAACATGGTAAACATGTCTGTGAGGGAGACAGGCTGCCCAGGTGCCTGGTGCAGACAGCCGAAGGCATAGGGAAGCTGCATGCGCTGGCAACCAGAGCCCCTCATGGAACATGCTGGGCAGAAATCATGTGCTCATGTGTCCATTGCCCAAGACTGCAAGCTCCCTGGGGGAAAATATCGGCTGGTCTGGTCATATGTCTCACCATTGTTCTGTTTTCTTTTCATAGGCTTTTTAGACCCTGAGAAGAAGCTTTTTTCTCATCGAATATTATCAAGGGACGAATGTATTGACCCGTTTTCTAAAACAGGGAACCTCAGGTATGTACTTGGCTGTGTTCATTGAGGCAGAAAGTGCATCAGGCTGGTAATCCAGTAATTCTGTTTTTTTTTGTTTTTGTTTTTGTTTTTTTAAGATCTTATTCATGAGACATAGGGAGAGGGAGAAGCAGGCTCCCTATGGGGAGCCTGGTGGGGGACTTGATCCTAGGACCCCAGGGTGACACCCTGAGCCAAAGGCAAACGCTCAACCACTGAGCCCCCCCAAGGCATCCCCTTCTGTGTTTATTCTTCCTGCTTCTGGCTTTATCTTCACAGCGCAAAGAAACCCTGCTGTCTTGTCGCCCAGCCTCTTCCCCTTCAGATCCCCAAGCATCCAGGCAGCGGTGGGCTCCCCCAGGGTCTGAGGAAGGGGTGCTGAGATCAGGGCTAGGGCAGGGCAGAGTGGGAGGTGACGAGCAAAGGGACCCAGAGCTCCTCCAAGAACTTGGTGCTGGTGTCTCATGGTTGTTTCCCTAGGAGTGTGCATGCACTAATCCTGCTGGCTCACTCCCAGATCTGTCACCATCCCATCTGCCCTGGTTACATTCCTGTCCAGCACCCGCTGCCCCTGCCTGCCCTGCTTTCACAGTAGGGTGCTCCCACCCCCAATCCACAGGCTCTTGTACATGTTTGGAAATTTCTTGTTCACTCTGTGCAAGGAATTTTCCCATTTCTACCCAGAAAGGTAGTCCATCCATCTCCCCACACACACTCCCTCCCTCCCGTAGGGTACACTAGTTTTCATGCACATTGGTCCCTGAGGATATTTGGGCAGTTACACTGGGGCCCTGGCTTTGGCTGGTGTTGGTCGTCCTTGTCCAGCGTTTCCTGTTTCAGATTTAGGGTGTGGGCACACAAGGCCGTAGGAACCCAGAGGAGAACGTGAAAGTACTTGCTTCAGAAACCAACCTCGTGTGTCCTAGTTACTGTCACGGTGATCAGTGATGAAGACAGATCCATCTAGTGGATCTAGATTCAGGGAGAAGCTACCTACCCCCAGTGAGAACGCCATAGGGGAGCGGACTGTTCCCCGGCAGGCACAGGTTATGTGGCTTGTATAGGTACAGGCAATGGGGCTCTTCCTAGTTTTTATCTCCCTCATCTGGAGTCAATATGCCAGAAAATTTCGACTGTGCAAGTTATTTTAGCTGCCTTTTATTTACCTGTGGGAAACAGACTCAGGAGATACTAATTTTGGACACATGAACATGTTTTCCTGGGTAGTTGTAGCCATTAGCAACTAGCCATCAGCAGGGGCCGGCAGTCCTCCCAGGGTTATTTCCAGATCCAAGAAGAAATCCGTTTTGGATTTTGAATGCTACCAGCCTGTCTGAATCCCAGAATTGTAGATAGAAATAGAATTTACAAGCCTGTGTGCGGGTAACAGAGCGTGCCCGCGTCTGTCCCATGGCGAACCCTCGCTAATGTTTCTGTTGACCCTGTATATTCTAATAGCATTCTTGGACTTGAGAGCACGTAGGTGCACTGCAGGAAACCATGGTTTATTTCTCACGGTGGAGATATATGGTCATGTCTCTTCCCCCCATTACCTGAAAACCCTCAGCTGTGAAGCAGAAGTCTGCAGACTGGCTCACAGGCTTGTCACCTGTATTTGTAAATGTCCTGGGACACGACCATTTGTGTGCCAGCTTCCCAGAACATGGACACAGCCCCCACACTCTAAACTCCACACTGTGGCTCCATAAGGAACATGTGCTGGTTCCTGCCTTAAGGAGTATCAGAGACAGTGGAGAAAGCTGAGTTATTTTAACGTTGCTTTGTCTGGAAACTTTGAGAGTTTAAATATGAGCTAAACAAAGTCCCTCGGTGTCATTCCCATCTGTTTCTGTCTAATCCATAATCTGCTTGCTGCCTGGAAAAGATTGTCATGACTTCTAACAGATTATTTTCTTGCAAAATATGCTAGTTCTGGTACGTTTTTACTTCTAGAAATCTCTTTCCCTGTGGAGACTCAATGGTCTGCATCATTGATGATCGAGAAGATGTCTGGAAGTTTGCCCCCAATCTGATCACCGTGAAGAAATACGTCTACTTCCAGGGCATAGGAGACATCAACGCTCCCTCTGGGTCTCGGGAGTCCCAGGCAAGAAGGAAAGGTGGGTGAAGGCCTACTGCCCAGCAGCCCCTGTTGGCAGCTGCCATCAAAGGCTCACTTTGTTTCTGTTCCTTTGTATTTCAGTACTTACAGAGCTGCCTGTCTGTGTTCGTGATAAAATAATGAAAAGCACAATGTTTGGTTCTCACTTGGGGTTTTCTTTTTAAATAGTACTGATCTAAGTGTTTTCCCAATTGAATAAAGATGAAAGAATTAGCTTAATTCATTATATTTGAATCCTCCCTGTCATACTGGTTTCTCTTAAAAGATAAGCAGGACATTGGGAATTTGGCCATCGTGATCCTTGGAAAGAGTGAGCTGTGGGGTGGAGCAGCTCCAGCAAGCTGGTGGTTGGCACTGTGCATTGGCCCAGAGCCTGCAGGGAGCCACACAGCTTAACCTATTGGGCAAGTGTGAAGCCAGAGTCTGTCTGAAGAAAATGTAAAGTTTTGGTGTGAAGTGTTTCTGATGATCTTTAGTTTGTAGACACGATGTTTGAAGCCTACAGTGACTGCTGTAGTCACGAGGCCTCCCGCAGGGTGTCCACCCACAGCATGGGAGACTAGAGCGTCCTGTACACATTTAACCAGTTGTGAAAACCAAAACACAGTGACCATCTGTGGCCAGAAACCTAAACATTTGCCTTCACAGCTGCAGTTTGCTGAGCCCAGGTCTGGAGACAAACACAGGGGATGGGACAGGGGGTTCATGTTGGATGTTATGTAACAGTCACCCTTTGTTTTGTGCACACCTGCAGTAAATCAGTCTTCAAGAGGTGCTGATGGCCCAGAACAAGCTCCGTCCATCAGGGAGATCGAGGAAGGACGGCAGGTTTCTGGGGTTGAGCAAAGTAATGGCCTTGGGAAGCCCATGAGGGAGCTCAATGGGGGCGCCTCTCCACGAGGGGACTGGCCCCTGCCTGGGCAGGAGGAAGAGAGAGGAGCCCGGCCCACCACCCGTGGCCCCTTGGCTGATGGCAAGGGGCCCCCCGC
Organism: Vulpes vulpes; assembly: GCF_048418805.1. Lineage (NCBI taxonomy): Eukaryota > Metazoa > Chordata > Mammalia > Carnivora > Canidae > Vulpes > Vulpes vulpes. Next base: position 58,248,141 of record NC_132784.1, read on the forward strand.
CTGTGCTCAGCAGCATGGTCGGACATTGCCGGAAAAGAGACCTGCTCAGGGCATGGCCAGTGGTGACCTAGACTTTGACCTCTCCAGCGACAGCGAATCAGACGCCCAGTCATCTGATGGTGAAAGCGGGGAGGGGAAAAGCCTAGAAAGGCCTCAAGGAGCACGAGATGCAGGAAAGGCGGCACAGCGGGGCGGCCCCTGTGGCCCAGGAGGGGAGAGGCCCACAGGAGCGAGTCCATGTGCAGAGTCAGCCCCAGATGCGCAGGAGGAGGGCGAGCGGGACGGCCTGTGCGGGCTGGCCGGTGGCTCCGCGGACAGGAAGGAAGCCGAGACGGAGTCGCAGAACAGCGAGCAGTCCGGCATCACGGCGGGCGAGTCTCTGGACCAGAGCGTGGAGGAAGAGGAAGATGACGAGGACGACGGGGACGAGGACGACCACTTGGTCTACCTGGAGGAGATCCTTGCCCGAGTGCATTCCGACTACTATGCCAAATATGACCGGTACCTCCGTGGGGACAGCCAGGAAGCCCCCGACATAAGGAAGATCGTCCCAGAGCTCAAGAGCAGAGTGCTGGCAGACGTTGCCATAATATTTAGTGGGCTACACCCAACAAATTTTCCGATTGAGAAGACACGGGAGCATTACCATGCCACGGCCCTTGGAGCCAAGATCCTCACTCAGCTAGTGCTGGACCCTGACAACCCCGACAGGGCCACCCACCTGATCGCGGCACGTGCAGGTAAGTGCACCGGTGCCCCCACTCTCCTTCTTGCCTAGGTGGGGAGGACACAGAGAAGACCTCCCGGCAGGGTGGGTCTGCACCGCCTGACACAGCGGCTCTGAGAGGGCATGGCTACTTCTTCCACTTGTGCAGTTTTCATAAGCATCATCCTTGTGAGCATCCCCTCATGATTATATGTTGGTGACGTTGTGACTTCTGTGTCTGCCTGTGTGGGGGTCTATGTGGGCAAGTGCTGGGCAGGTGCTGTCCATGGGCATCACTCAGCATGGGCGCGGCACCTTTGAGTTTGTTAGTGTGCTGCTGCCGTGTGCTCTGTGTCGTCAGTCTCCTCCGCCTGGAGTCGGAGGTGCACATGGTGGGGTGCAGAGCAGGGTGGGGAGTTCGTGTTGGAGCCCAGGTACCCAGGAGGTGGTCGGCTGAGCCTCTGACTTGGGGGCTGAGCATGAAGGTTCCAAGTGGAACCAGATACGTCCTAAATGGTTGAAGCTATGAAAGTAAAACTGAAGTCATTGCAGGAAAGCCCCCCCCCCCCCGAAATCTTGGAATTTCAGCCAAGAAAACAGTCCCCTAGGAACTGGCAGATCGGGAACAAACACTTAAGACAGTGTTGCTAGGAAAACAAAAAACTAAGCAATTACTGTTTTTAAGTGGTCCTCACAAGCAGTGGTGCGGTGTTTCCTGGACACAGCCCGTCCCTGGCTGCTCCCGGCCCTGCTCCTCCCAGGCATGCCCCTGTGGAGCCAGGCCTTCCAGGTCACTGCCTCCTCACCCTAATCCCACGTGTATCACGTCCCACGTGCCTTTTGCATAAAGGAACAAATAGAAGCTTCATGTTGGTGTGAAATGTGGGCAGACTCTCACTGGAAGACAGATGCAAGCTTGTGGCAACACTCAGGCAGTTCCACATTGGAAGGAGTGGCCAGGCTCACCCCTCTACCTGTGGCTTCAGACCCCGGCCTGGGTGCCCAGCCCCTTGTCCTCCCCTCTGCCTGGTCCCACCACTGACAGTGCCAGTAGCTGGCCTGACCTTTGCCCCCCTGCTCACAGCACAGTGCAGGCTACACTTGCAGTAGGTGGGACAGGGGTCCTCACCAGCTGTTAAAGAGTCTTTCCAAGGAAACAGACATGTACACACCAGGGGCACACCCAGGCCTCACTCCCATCCTCTGCTCGGCCTGCTTATAGCCCAGCCTGAGGGTGCCTCCTGCCTGGGCTCCACTGTGGCCGCTGTCCTTTCAGGAGTCAGCTGGCTGTAACAGTGTGGTAACCAGGTGACCTTGGCAGACGGGGCTAGGTGGGGCCCTGAGCATCCAGCAGAGAAACCAAGACAAGATGCACTGAGAGAGGCACCTGTGCAGCATTCTGAGCCCACAGCAGTGATGGAGCCTTTGCACATGCTGAGCTTGTGGTCATGGGGAAGACGTCCCAAGCAGTTGTTTGCAGGGCACAGGCCATGGGAATTGCCCACAGAAATGGACGGGCGACTGCTGGTTGGTGTGCTGTGGTTGTCAGATCCCTGCCCTCCCCGTGGCCTTTCATCAGGTCTCGACCCCGACCCTCCCCCCTACCCCATGACACCATGAAGTCTCCAGTTTCAGGCAGGGTTCAGAGCCCGACTCAACAGTCCACAGCTGCCACATGCCTGTGGCCCGGGCTGAAGTGATGGAGGTCATTTCTCTGCAGGCACAGAGAAGGTGCGCCAGGCCCAGGAGTGTGGGCAGCTGCATGTGGTCAACCCTGACTGGCTATGGAGCTGCCTGGAGCGCTGGGACAGGGTGGAGGAGCAGCTCTTCCCTCTCAGGGACGACTATGGCCGAGCGCAGAGGTGAGCACCTCGCCTGCTACCTGCCTTCGCATCACCATGGGTACTCCCACCCCCAGATTGTCCTAAAATGTTGTCACCCCCACCTCAGTTGCTTTTTTTCCCAGTTATGCCAAATGGCCTTAGCAGCAAGGCTTAGCTTGCCTGCATTTCCTTCCTGGCCTGGAGCAGCATCAGGAACGATGTTGAGGCTTTGTGGGGTGCTGGTGGCCGGGAGACAGTGACCAGAGCGAGGGGTGCTCAGAGCCTAAGGGGTCAAGGTGGAGCTATGGGAAAGGCCCGCTCTGTGTGTTTGGGGGGAGAGCTGCCTGTTTTTTCGGGAACAGTTTCAGAAAACTCTTCTTGTTGTCAGAGTTCGGACTTTGTATTCAGGGTTAAGATTCTGAAGCAGAGATGCAGTGATCGCAGACTCGGGCTGAGGTTCCAGGATGGGCATGCAGCAGTCTGCTCTCTTGATCTGCAGCCCTTCAGCTGGGCCTGAGCCTGTTCCACGCTTTCTCACAGCTCTTGTTCTGGTCCCACAGAGAAGACGGCCCAGCAGCCTTTCCTGACAGGCAGGGTGCACTTCCCACTGCCTTGTTCCACCCGACACCCGTCCACCCCAGGACCCAACCAGGGCCGGAAGTTCGCATCTATGACGCCAACACGGGCAAGCTCATCCGGAAAGGTGCTGTGGGCCCTGGGCCCCCTGGCTCCCTGGCGGTGCACACGGAGCACTCCTCCTTCAGGTACATGCGCCTGCGAGTTGCCATGCAGCAGAGGGGTGCCCACGAGCGCTTCATGCTGCCATGCTCACTGAGAGCAGACCAGAGGCTATGATAGCGGGACATGAAGTTGGGGCTGGCCTTACCCACTTAAGTGTCGGGCCTCTTGCACATTCTGTGCTGTCTTGGTCCCCAACACTGGAACAAGTAGGGCTGGGCTCCAGCCTGAGAGATGTTCTGCATGTGCCAGGCATGCTCACGTGCTCGTACTTACCCATTGCTGTCTCTGAGGAGGCACTTAGTGTGTAGATGGATGCACACACACACACACACACCCCAGGAAGAGGAGGAGCCAGCTGGGCCACTCGTGGCACCCCGTCCACTTCTGGCCCAGATCAGACTGAGGGAGGGCCTGGCAGTGGCTGCTTGGAAACAGGAACATGAGAGAGAGAGAGCCCTCGCTGGGTCAGTCCTGCCTTCTACCCTCTTACTCTAAAGGTGTGTAGACGTTTATTTCAGGACACGTTCTCTATGTTATGAATGTTTATTTTTATTGCTGAAACGTTGTGTAAGATGGTGAGCTCACCCCAGTTCTGAGCACACTGTGTTTAAAGGGAGCCCGTGGCTGGGCAGGGTGGCAAAGTGCTGCCCCAGGGACCCACAGGGACATGCACATCTCCAGGCTCTGGGGAGTGAGGTGTCGGACCAGGTCAATGGAGGCAGCAGGTCGAGGGAGCCATTCCCATGAGGTCTGGGTGGGCACTGGGCCCGAGTGGAGGCAAGGTCATAATTAATGGAGGTTGTAGAGGTGCTTCTGACAAAGTATGTGTCAGGGGCTGTTACACAGGTATCTGGCACCAATTTGCCGGAGGCTGCCACGGCAGTGTGAGGAACCTATAGCCCTGGAGCTGTTAGGGACGGACAGCTGGCTTCTCTGGGCTCTTGGTGGCCAGGGCAGCATGAGGGGAGCCTCGCCCCAACCCAGCACCTGGGATGCTATCCAGGTAGGGGCAGATGTGAACAGATGCTCCAGGGGGAGAGAGCTGGGCAGGAACGGGGAGGCCAGAACAGCTGGCAGACCGCTCCTAGGCAGTGACCTCAGTGCTGACCGTCAGGCACAGGACATGGGCACTCAGTCTGCTTGAGTGTAGACGATTGCCTACCCCCTTGACCGATGCCCCTCAGAGCGCACCCCTGAAGTGTGGCTGTGGCACGTGGCACACACCTTTTATTGGACTCGTTCTCCTAGGCCTGGCTTGGGTGGAGCGAAGCCAGGCTGGGGCTTGGGACGGAGTCCCAGAGAAGTGGGCAGGGCCTTTCGAGTAACTGCTCAATGATGTGGGACAGGCAAATGGGGGAGAGGTACAGGGTTTCAGCAGAGGCTTGTAGCCTCAACAGAAGCATATTCCAGAACTGAAAAATCCCAATCTAAGATTAACTGGAAGACAGTAGAAAATGTGCAGACGGGCAGCCTGGTTGGCTCAGTGGTTTTGTGCAGCCTTCAGCCCGGGGCATGATCCTGGAGACCTGGGATCGAGTCCCACATCGGGCTCCCTGCATGGATCCTACTTCTCCCTTTGCCTGCGTCTCTGCCTGTCTCTCTCTCTCTGTCTCTCATGAATAAATAAATAAAATCTTTAAAAAAAAAAAAAACTGTGCAGTCTGGAAACAGAAATGAGGAGGAGCTGGGACCGGTACGCAGTCCCAGGGCGGGGGCAGATCAATGTGGGGACTTCATCTCTGGAATTTCTCCAAAACAGGGAGAAACAGATCCTCAGGTCCCATAACCTGTGATACAGGCTGGATAGTAGAAAACTAGATGAGCGCATGGTAGTTAGGTTTTTAAAAAAACAAGGAGAAGGGACATCTAACTGGCTCAGTAGAACATGCAACTCGATCTCAGATTATGAATTTGATCTTGATGTTGAGTGCAGAGATGACCTAAAAACAACTAAAGAATTAAAAGAAAGAGAGAGAGAGAGAGAGAAACCTGTTTTGTACATGTAGCGTGAGAATACACATTTTACGTTATTCTGGTAATATTGATGCTGATGTTAACAAAGTACAATTACAATACTCCTAGGTATTAGACGCTACCATGTGATACAAGCCAAGTTTGTATCTCAAATGTATTTACATGTAGCAGAAGGATGAAAGCAGGTTGTTTTAATTGCTAGAAGTACAGCAGGGTTATGACCTTTGAAGAAGGCATGATCACCTGAGTAAGAAAGAGTAGGCTGTTGAGACCTCTCAGGCCATGGACAGAGGTGAACATTAGGAGGCAGCAGCAGGTGCCATGTGGACGGCGTGCGTGCATGGAAAGGTGGGCAGTGTCTGGGTCCCCTGGCAGGATGTGAGCCATGGAGGAGGTGGGGCGGGGGATGGCGACAAGAGGTAAGAGGGTCACCGCAGGCCAGGTGAGAGTTGACTTCTCAGGTGCTGGCAGGTGCACGGGGACAGCTGCTTGCGAAAGCCCTTGTAGCTGCATACGGTTCAGGCCAGGGTGCGCAGAGATGAGGTGCTGAGCCAGGCAGAGGCTGGGAGTATGGCTTGCCGTTCCCGTGGTGCTGGCGAAGTGGGCCACGTGTCCCTCCTGCTGGAAGAGCTGGTTTGTGCAGCTTGTCCTATGCTGAGCCTAGGCAAGCTTGGCTCCATTGGTGGTGTCCTGGGCGGAGCCTCTGTGACACTGACGCCAGGGGATGGGCTGGTGGGAGCCCTGGTAGCCTGCAGGGATGCTGCCCGTTTCCTCCTGAGTCGTGGCTCCTGCTTGTACAAGACGCTCGTGGGATGCTGGGAAGAGGTACTATCGTGGGCGGGAGGTGGACATTTGGACCCCTGGCTTGAGGGGCACTGTGGTGACCTCCTTCCTCACTTCATGGTTCTTGTGGAGAGGTGTTTATACAGTTGGGGTGAGGGGAGCATCCCAAGGAGGGTCCCCTGGTTTCCTGTTGTCTCACATGGGCAGTGCTGTGACCCCCTATGTGGGGGTCCCCAAGGCCAGGCTCAGCCAAGGCAGCCGAGCCATGAAGGGTAGCAAGGGGTGCTATGCTGTCCCTGCACCCTGGGTGGATGGATGGTGGCCCCAGGTCAGGTTTAGGGGGACCATGGCCTGTGGGACAGGGGTCGGGGGCTGCAGTGAATCTGGGGCTTCTGACTCAGGTACTGGGTCTGATGGCCCAGCCATCCTCCGTAAGTCATCGTGGGGCAGACAGCCCTCCCTCATGTCTGTGCTCGTCGACTAGAGTTGGCAGCCCACCCAAGGCCGCCGTGCCATGCTCATGGCCCAGACAGCCTGAGAGGGAAGCGGTGCTGCGGTTTATGACATGGGCTTCCATCATGGGGACTAGGTCCTCCTCTGTGAGGCTCTACGCTGCTGTCGTGACTATCATGTGGTTCGGATTCTCTCTGTGTGTGAAGCTGTGCATTAAAACCCCAGCACGCTCAGAGCACTAAAGTCAGCTTACAGTCACCTTATGTCACCGAAAGCCATCACAAAATCAGTGCTGTGCAGATGTTTATGTGAGCAATTCCTGCTTTTTAGAATCTGCTTTTCTTACTACTGAAAGTTAGATCACCAATCTTTGAGTTAATTCTCTTAAGCATAAAGAACAAACATTTGGAATGTTTAGAACTTGGGTTCAAAGATGCTTTGGGGATTACTCAGGCTTGCCTGGAGTAAGTGGCAGTAGGTCAGGAGTTTGTGCAGTGCGGGGGGGAGAAGTAATTAAGTGTTGTCTGGAAACACTTGCAGTGATAGGCTGCTCTGGAACACAGCTGAGTGCTGCCCTTACATAGAACACTCACAGCAGATTACCACCTCTTTGCTCAGAAATGTGTATGATTATTGTGAATAGTGGCACGGCGGCTTGAGAGAACAGAATAACAAGCCTTTCAGCTCCGTCTTTTTGGAGGAAATCACACACTTGCATGGTAGTTTATTTGGAGGTGGCTCTGATGCAATTTTTGTTGTTGTTTGTTTGTTTGTTGTGAGCTTAGAAGTATGATTTCCACCAAAATACTCATTGACTTGTTGCCAGGCTGCATAGGCATACAGAAGATGTTAGCACCGTCGATGAACTCAGGCTAGTGGTTATCCCGTCAGGGCCATCTGAGGCTCGTTCCAAATAACCCGCCACTGTGATGGTAGGCGTCATCTCCTTCCTGACTTGTGTGTAGGAAACTCTCTGTTCTAAAACTAGCGAAAGAAATGACCCATGTATGCAAAAGGGGCAGCCCCTGTCCCCGCAGCAGTCCAGGACTGAGAGGAAAGAGGGCAGGGCCTGGGGCACACTCTCATGGGCGCCTGAATAGGCGGAAAGACCCCCTGCAATTCATCATTGTGGCAGAATAAGGGCCCCCTTTCTGTTTGGAGCGAGAGCTCCCATTTATTTGATTTCATGTTGTACCATACACCCGTGTCCCTAATCCACCTGTCCACATGCCGCCACCCAGGCACCTCCAGGCCACCTCTGTTTGCACCCATCAGCCCTCACAGATATGAGGTGTCCACACTGGTATGTCCTGGGAACTGCAGGCTGCAAGGTCTGCGCCAGCTGCTCCTCGAGGCTCTGGTCCCCCTGCTCCTGCATGCCGAGGGCTGCAGTAAGTAGAGCCTGGGAGTGCTGGCACAGCCCCATTCTGACCCCGGAACCCTGGGTAGGCCCCATTGTGACAGGGTGCCTGGGGCAGAGAGCACTGATGCCCTTCCGTGTGCTTGTCTGACTTGAGAGGCCCAGAGAACCGTGAGTGTCTGTCCTTCTGGCTTTGGTGTTTCTCGTTCTGGGTGGGGGTACTGGCTCCCTGGGGGCTGTCCCGGTGCTTGCATGCACAAGGGCACTTCTCTGTGAGAGAAGGAAGAGAGGGGAACCACACACCTCGCCCACTTGGGGGGTAAAGCTGGGAGGGACAGGACCGGGCCCAAACCTCGGGCTTCCCCATGCAGTGACCTCAGGATGGTCCTGGTCCTGGTCCTGGTCCGGGGGTGGGCAGTGGAGCAGCCAGGACCCTGGGGAGGCACAGGAACTCACCACACTGTCAGCCTGAGCTTGCTTCCCCGCAAGGACAGAGTTCAGGATTCTGATTCTTTACTTCATGGTTACTATATGCCATTAGCTGTGAATGTTTGTGCGTTTTTTTAATTACAAGTTCTATTTTGAGGTTGCAGGCAGATATGAGCAGTCGGAGAGAGATCCTGTGTGCCCTTCCCCCAGGTTGCTGGGCCATAGCAGTGTGCAGACCTGCAGGCCAGCCTCCCCACCATGGGGTCGGGGACACAGAATCACCCCCTCCTGGCCCCTCCTGGCCTTCGGTCAGTGCCCTGCTCACAGGCTTTTGTAGTCCGTGGCCCCCACTCGGCCCACAGCTGGCCCTCTGTCTGCAGTTCCACCTCCCACGGCCGAGCAGCGTTGTTCCAGGGGAACCCCCGGAGGACACCTGGGTGTGGCCTGCCATGGGCCAACACGGACATAAGCCTGCCGCTGCGTGCACTTGTGCAGACCAGTGCCCAGTGGTGGGACCACTGTATGCAGGGTGTGGGCCTGATTTTGTAACAGACCCCCTTTCTCTGCACCCCCGCAGCGAAGTGTCTGCGTATCTCTGCCGTTTCTGAGCTGGATGGTTGGTGGAGTTTGACGTTTTTTATGTAGGTGCTGTTTCTTTGTGGATGGTGTGGCTGGAAGGTACTTTCTTATTCTGTAGCTTTCCATCATCTTTACAGAGTTGGGCAAAGCAAAAGTGTTTGATTTTGATGAATTAGTTTCTGCTTAGCAGTTTTCATGAATACGCATTTGGCGTCAAGTCTGTGAAGTCTTTGTGTGCTCCTAGATCCTAGCGGTTTCCTCTCATGTCTTGTTCTAAAAGCTTCATAGCTTTTACATTTTATATTTAAGGCCATGATCCATTCTGAGTTTTCACACAAGGTGTGAGAGTTTTGGGTTGGAGGTGGGTTCTGCCCCACCCTATTTGCTGAAAAGGCATCTCGGTCCATCACTTCGGTGCCCGAGTCACCTGTCATGGGTACATCTGTGCGGGTCAGTTCTGGGTTCCCGTCTGTTCCCTTGATCTAAAGACATTTTTGTCTTTTCTTGATTTTAAGGTGAAAACATTGCATTTTTCACTTTCAATAGGATGTTGGCTCTAGGTTTTCTCTTGATGCTCTTTACCAAGTTGGAGGAGTTTCCCCCTCTTCCTGGTTTTTGGGAAGTTTGTATCCTGACTGGGTATTAAATTTCTCAGATGCTTTATCTGTAGTGATATCAGTTGGTGTTTCCTCTTTGGCCTGTCACTGGAATTTTACTTCTCTTGTAGGTCAAGGAACCTTTTTCTCACAGTTTTCAAGGCTTTCGTTCTTGTCTTGAAGAATAAACTTGATGACCTGTCCTAGCGTGGGTTTGGGGGTATATCGTTTTTGGTTTCACCCAACATTTTGAATCAGAAAGTTGAACGTCTTTCACCACATTTAGGACATTTGTGGCCCTAGTTCTGTGAGGACTTTTCCTGTTTCTCCTCCTGGGATCGGGGACGCAAATATCGGATCCTGTCCTCTCACGTGTTCAGAAAGCACGTTCTTCTTCCCTTTCCAGTCTCCCTTTTCCCCATTGTTCAGGTGGAGCAATTCTTGTCACACCTCATGTTCTCTGTCCTCTCCATTGTGAAGTTGAGCCCATCCCACCTGTTTTTTTCAAATTGAGGCTATGAAAATGTTTTCTGTTCTGAAGCTTCTGCTTGGCTCTTCGTAGCTTCTGTTTCTTCTTCTTTTTCTTTTTTTTTTTTTTTTTTCAAGATTTTATTTATTCGTTCATGAGAGAGGCAGAGACATAGGCAGAGGGAGAAGCAGGCTCCATGCAGGGAGCCCAATGCAGGACTTGATCCTGGGACCCCAGGATCACGCCCCAGGCAGAAGGCAGGTACTAAACTGCCAAGTCACCCAGGGATCCCCAATAGCTTCTGCTTTTTCACTGGGTTTTCTTACCTATGTCACATGTGCTTGCAGTCCTTGTGTAGGCATGCTTCACCATCGCGTTGGATCCCAGAGTGGCCATTCCCCACCGCCCTTCTCATTTAGCCGGGGGCCTTCCTGGTTTTCGGTAGGATGCGTGATTTTCCATTGAAGTCCGACGTCTTCACATCACATGGTGAGAGTCGGGGCCTTATTCCCACCGGGTGCTGGGCTTCTCTGCTGGACACACCGTGGCCCATTCGCGCACGGGGAGACATCCACGTCTACACTCGGCCTCCGTTGGCACCTGTATGGGTGTCACTGCTGCTGCCAGGCCGTGGGGGCTCCGGCTGCCCCCCGGGGTCACCGCTGACGTGGAGGAGGGATGTCCATGTTACCGCGGGGTGAAGGTGAACATCTGACTCACACCTCCCAGCCTGGAACGGGGGTCTCATTACTGCAGGTGGGGTGCTTGTCTGGGCCCCACCTGCCATGGTCTCCAAGGACTCTGCCTGGGGGACATAGCTTGGGGTGGTGGCCTGCATCAGAGCACTGACTGGAGAGAGCAGGCTGCCCTTGGGGCTCCATGTCTGCCTGTTAGTGTTCTGTGTTACCCACTCCTCTTCCTGCCCCCCCCCTCTTCTGTCAGTCCTCTGTGTTTCTCTGGGTCTCAGAGTGAGCCCCCAGGGCCCCCCTGCCTGCCTGGGATGGATGTCAACTTTGGGATTCAGAGTAGACAGTGAATCTCTTTGTGGTTTACTTCCTCTTGGAGGGATGGTCCCGTTTGGAGGAGCTGCACAAGCAGCCTGGTGTCGGGGCAGGGGCTCTTGCCCTGGGGGTTTGCTGCCCCAGAGTCCCCCTGCTGGATGCGGGAACTGGGAGCCGAACCATCTGGGACCTCCATCATGCCATTCACAGTAACAATAAGCTGTTATGTGTTAACCCAGTAACACATCTTTAATGAAATAGCTTGTTTGCCAAGTGGACAAGCAGTCAAGGAGAAGAGCGGCTTGTTCTGCGATTGTGGCTCTGCCCCTTGGTGGAAACAAGAAGAAATTCTGTGGCCTCCAGTGTGCTGTGTCATTGGTAAAGGGACATAGGGGCCCTCGATACGGTGGCCGATGCAGCGTTCTGTGAGATGAAGCTGCCCCTTGGGGTTCCCTGTCCGCACGTTTCAGGTTGTGGTTAGAACTGAGCCCACTTTTCTGAAGGAAGACTGACATCCTTGTTCTTCAGGAACCTGCTATTTTCCCACATCGGGGCTGCCGGTCAGCGGGTGTGGTAGTGTCCCTGCGGAGCACAGGGTGCTGGTCCCTCACAGATGTCGGGGGAGGTGTCACTTTGTCAGAGGGTACACAGCTGCTAGCACAGCTGCTGCTCTTCACTTTTGGAGTTTGGACAGAAAACCCGCATGTTTTCTCAGAATCCTGAGGTTTTCGTGCATCAGCATCCATGTCTCAGGGAGGGTGCTTGTGGCTGGCCACGACCGTGGGGCCAGAGGTGTGGTGCAGACTCCGAGCCCAGCAAGCCACTGCTGGGGACAGCTGCTCGGGGTGGACGCAGAGGCCATGTGCGTGGAGGGCGCCCCGCCTGGGACAGGCCCCAGGGCAGAGCACTATGAAAACGCTCGCTGGTTTGTCGTGTTAATGTTTGACCATTTCCCAGAACTGTGCGCATGCCATCCCGAGAGGTACGCCCTGCCTCCGGCGGACAGCTGGCTGGCTTCAGCCCTGGGCACCTTCTCTTGGTTCCGCAGAGCACAGACAGAAAGGTTTGTTGGCCTTGTTTTACAAGTCTTACAGCTTTCGGGATGCCCGGGTGGTTCAGCAGTGAAGTGTCTGCCTTTGGCTCGGGGCGTGATCCCGAAGTTCCAGGATGGAGTCCCACGTCGGGCTCCCTACATGGGGCCTGCTTCTCCCTCTGCCTGTGTCTCTGCATCCCTCTGTCTCTATCTCTTTCTGTCTCTCATGTTATTCAAGAATATTCATAAATAAAATCTTACAAAAAGTCTTACGGCTTTCTAGGAAATTGTTCGTTAGCGCTTCACTTTTTGCCCTTGGTTATAAAACTAAGGGACCCAGTGCAGCGGTGCTATGCCAGCAGGAGAAGGTAGGTGCTCGCTTCCAGGGGCAAGGTTGCGGCGACGCCAAGCCTCTGCTCTGAGAAGGCGCGTGTGCTGCTGTCGACCAGGTGGCTCCTATAACTAAAATGCTGTGTTTGTGTATGTTTGTGTGCCTGCTCCAAGAGTCAGGAGTCCATCAAAGTGACTTTCCTCACGTGGGACCTATGACGTTCATTTCAGAGTGGTTCAGCCGCCGCGGCAGATGCTTGCGCAAGAGCTGCCGGATAGCCGACCCGGAGAGCAGCCCGGCCCCAGTGGACGGAAGCGACAGCCCAGCATGTCAGAGACAATGCCGCTGTACACGCTGTGTAAGGAGGACTTAGAGAGTATGGACAAAGAGGTGAGGCCCGCGGGCGCCAGCGCGCCGGGGGCAGGGCGCCGACCGTACTCACGCACCGCCCTTGGTGTCCCAGGGACGCGTCCACCAAGACATGCGGCGGCATTGAGTGATGCGTCGGGGCATCGGCAGCGCTGGAAAGCCCAACCGCGACTCGCCATTGGGGCCGACGGCCAAGACCTCGTCTCTGTCATTGGCGAGGGTCCGGCCTCGGGTGGGTGGGGCCAGGGCTGCCGGCGGCCTGTGCTGCCCAGTGGGACACCCTCGACGGCCACCCACCCAAGTCACGGCCGGCAGCCCACTGTAGGATCTTAGCTCCTCCGCTAAATAGTTTTAGGGCTCATCAGTGGGGTTTTGTTTCTTCATATGCTTAGTGGTGGGAGTAAGGATAATGAGGCCCTGGATTTTCTTTGAGAACCAGACCACACAGAGCTGCAGATATTTTTGTAAGTCAGTCTGTTGTCTGTCTCCGAGTCACCTTCAGAGATGACAGCAGCTCACATGTTAGCCTGTCCCAAGTCCCTCATGCCCTGCCTAGGTCAGCGCCCCTGAGAAAGAGGTCCTCCCTGTGGTGCTCTCCGTTGGTTCACCGGGGGTTAGTGCAGAAAACCACCTCATGCATCCAAGCGAATATGGCACCTCCTGGGCACTCCCAGCCAGCCTCTGCCTGGGACAGAAGCCGTGCACTGGCTGGTGCCATGGCGGCCTTGCTTTCTGCTCCAGCACCACGCTCCATGTCCACCGCCACCGCTGGGAGGACGCACACAGAGCAGAACACGTTGCAGTCTGTTTTCAGCAGCAGCAGGAAAACGTCAGTGGTTATCCTCAGCACAAACTTAACCAGCAAGATGCTCATTGACCTTATGACAGTCAAACCCTGTTTGCAGATGGGCTTGGGTTCTTTTCTCTGCCATTTTTTTAACATCTCGCAAGTATGTGTGCTGGTTTTTGTTTCATAAAAATGTTTTCTCCAAAAACATTTCCACAGGGCTACTTCTTTCTGTCTGAGGAAGTGGCTGGCCCCACAGGGCCCAGGGAGGAGGGCTGCCTGCACCTGCCTCCCTGCCCTCCTGCCCATCTTGCAGACACACACTCCAGTGTGTCAGGTGGCAACCCTGGTTTTGTCACTTGTTCCACGTCAGAGGGTTTTGGAATCTGTGAAATAAAAGCATTAAATGCAACTTTTCATCACTCTGAGGAATAAAAATAAGCCTTCAAGCCTTCCATCTGGCTCCTCGACCACAAGAGGAAGGCCGGAGCAGCCTTAGACTATGGATCTGGCAAGCGCTGTGCTGTGCTGTCAGTGGTGCAAGAATAGAGGTCCGGGTCCCATCAGCCCTACCAGGGAGGCCACTGACACTGGTGTCCTGGCCAGTGGCAGCAGCTGCAACCCTCCACCCCAGCCCCTCCTCCCAGATTCCTGGTCTTGGGAAGCATGGTGGGCCACAGACTACAGGGTTTAAAATTGGAAGCTGAGAGGCAGGGACGCAAACATGCACGGCCTCACACATGTATTGTGGTGTCCCTCCCATCTGCAGTTCTGTTGGGAGCAAAAAGGGTCCCCGGGAGCTATGGCAAGTGGCCGAGACTGGACAAACAGTCCATCTTCCTAAGAACTTAGTAACACCTGGCAGTGCTGCGCACTTGGCTGCTAGGTGTGGATCACCTGGAGGCACAGCAGTGGTGGGTGGTCTCAGAGGAGCTTTGTGTCAGGTTACATGGGGACGACCTGGACAGAGCGTGTCCTGACAGGAAGAACACCCAGGTGTCAGAAGATGCCATGGACCATGCCTACACGCCCAGAGAGGTTGTTAGAGCACCGTGGTCCAGGTGGCAAGAGATGCTTCTCGTCCCTGCGGAGTGCTGGAGCACAGACACACAGCCTCTGTGACACTGGTCTTGGGCCCCTGCCCTGTGAGCTTGAAGAAGTGACGCAGTCTTGCATCCACTTCGCTGTCTCACGAGGTGTGCCACAGCACACAGCTCTGGACCAGGAGCAGAATCCTAAAAGGAGGGAGTAGGACAATCATGCTCCACATGCAACATTCAGAGAGCACCCCAGTCTGCAGGGCGGTGACCCTGAGGTCGTTCACCAGAGCAGAAGGAAAGGAGGGTGAGGCTCGTAGGAAATTTTGGAACCTTGGAAAAGAATCCCAGGAAGTGTCCAAAACCTGGAGCGCGCTGCATTAGAAAGGGGCCATGTTGCACTGGTGACATGTCGGACTGCTCATTTTCTGGTGGCTCATGTCCCTTGGTGGCCATTTGGGTGGATTGCTTTTCCAGAGTCCTGGATTCTATAGACGTGTGTACACATTGCAGACTTAAGGGGCCACTTTTCTGCGTTCATTTGTTGGATTTATCAAGAACATTTAATTGGATAACAAAATGTTTTCTGTATGAGCTCCTTCAGTGGTGGATCTGCCAAAAACATCTATTTCAAATGCAGTTAAGTTCTAGGAGTTGGAAATCTACCTCAGGACACCCAGCATGATTCGGGACACAGCAGGGCTCTCTCTCAGCACAGTAATGAGGGGTCCTGGGAAATAGGATGGAGCAACATGAGCTCCTGACCTGTGTTACTAAGGAGGTCCCCATGCTGCCCCATGCTCCCCTATGCCATGTGCTCCCCCGTCCCCCCCATGCTCCCCTGTGCTCCCTTGTGCTGTGTCCTGACATCCCCCCGTGCTCCCCTGTGCTCCCCTGTGCCATGTCCTCCGCCCCCCCATACTCCCCTGTGCTGTCCTGTGCTGTGTTCTGATGTCCCCCTCTGTGCTCCTCTGTGCCGTGTCCTGATGCCCCCCCATGCTCCCCTGTGCTGTGTACCCCATATCCCTTGTGCTCCCCTGTGCTGTGTCCTGATGTCCCCCAGTGCTCCCCTGTGCCGTGTCCTGACGTCCTCCCTGTGCTCCCCTGTGCCATATCTTGATGTTCCCCATGCTCCCCAGTGCTCCCCTGTGCCATGTCCTAATGTCCTGCTGTGCTCCCCAGTGCTCCCCTGTGCCATGTCCTGATGTCCCTCCATGCTCCCCTGTGCTTCCCTGTGCCGTGTCCTGACATCCCCCCGTGTTCCCCTGTGCCATGTTCTGACATCCCCCCCCGTGCTCCCCTGTGCCGTGTCCTGACATTCCCCCCCCCCGTGCTCCCCTGTGCTCCCGTTGCTGTGTTCTGATGTCCCCCTGTGCTCCCCTGTGCCGTGTCCCCCGTCCCCCCCATGCTCCCCTGTGTCGTGTTCTGACTTGTGGTCCCCCATGCCCCCTGGACAATCACTCCATACCTACTGTAGTTGGAATTTTTCAGTCTGCCTCCTCAGGCTGCAGTCAGCATTGACAGGTGCTCCACAGCTGGGGTGTCCAGAGCATGTCTGTCAGAGGCCCTTTGTCTGGGCCCAGACACCTCTCCTAGCCCCCAGCAGATAGCCCCCACCCTGCAGCCCCCACCCTACACCCCCCCCTTCATTTCTGTCCCTCCTTCGTTCAGCTGCCAGGGTTCTCTAAACACAGCTCAGCTCGTGTCACTGGAGGCACCGCTCACTGGTGACAGGTACCCTAGGGGCTGTGTGGCCTGCCTTAGCCTATTGTCTTTGTGCCCCAGGCATTGCAGATCCGCATCCACCAAACTAGGGTCCGAGACAGCCCGCCCACCACCACAGTCCCTGTGCATGGCTCCATTCTGCGGGCTTGGGTACCTGCAGCCAGCCATGCCTTGGGGTCAGGTCCCTTGCAGTCAGAAAGTCAGTGGCAGCCTGACAGTGAATCACATGCCCACGTTGTTGGCCCCTTCGTGTCCCTGCAGGAGGAGGCGGACCGCGTGGTGAGATGTGGTACGATGCTCTGAGAGCGGCCATGTCCACACATGTTAATGGCACGTCGTTGGGGTCGCTCTGTTTCAGCACCAGTTATGGTAACCTTTCCCCAGATGCACATGGATAGGGTTCAGGCATCCCCGGGGCTTTGGCCGCGTGCCCCACAGATAAGGGAGGGACTGCTATGTATGCACGTCTGCTGTGATTATTTGTTTAATCACGTCAGTGCCAGATGGTTGTACTTCACGTACCATGGCTCACACACAGGTGAGCGCCGTGACCTCAGCATCTGCCATGGTTCAGACCGAAGTGATGGGGGTGCCAGCCCATATGTTCACACCGTGGGCAGCAGGTTCCATTTCCACTATCATGTGCGAGATGGGAAGCCTTATTTTATTGTATGGACGCTTCAGTTCTGTTGAATTGACAGGTTTGTTTCTGATGAGTAGGCGCTATCTGTAAGCATGGTGAGCTCACCCCTGGTTTCCTGCCTCCCTGGGGTGATACCTTTCTTGGGAGGAAGTGGGGCCTCAGGCAGGGGTGCTGCTGTCTGGAGACTCACAGGTGGTCCCATATGAGCTAACCAGAGCACCTCAGGGAGCCACATGGCCCCAATTGTCTATCCACATGAACAGTCTAATTCATAGTACTGGCTCTGGAAGGGTCCGCCTGGGGCTGGGAAGCCGCCAGGGCTGATTTCAGCCTGGTACCACACCCTACCATGTGCACCCTCCCATGTGCTGCATTCAGTGTGGGACTCCTGCATTGGGAGCATCTTTGCAGAGCTGCTTCTCCTGGCCCTGACGGCAGGTCTACCCCATCTGGCAGCAAACACTGTTTTGCAATTGTATTCAGAATAAAACAGGCACATTTTCTATTGGCTTCAAGATGTTGAGACAAAGCAGGTATATTCCAGAAGCTACCATGGACCCAGCTTTGGGGGCAGTGGGTAGCACAGGTATGGCTGCAGCACTTTGAGTTCGTGCTTCTGGGTCAGGGTTGTTACTGTTCAAAACACATTCATAATGTTTTGCCCAAATTATGGTTCTTAGGGTTAATAGAGTCTTCGACCCTGTGTGATTCTTCACCAGGTGTCACCTACCAGAGGGGGTAGGTTTTATTGTAACACCACAGTGTTTTCATGGATCAGGGTTATTCACATGTGTTTACTTTTTAGGCAAAACACAAGAAAAGCACAGAATAGAGTACTCACTGTGTTTGTTCCGAGACTGCTGAGCAGTTTTTGTGGTGAGATGTGTGGGCTGTGGTTTTCCCTTTCACGTTAAAGCCGACAACAATCTGTTCTGAAAGTGAAAAGGTTAATATCGTATAAAAACAGAGTGTGTGCCTGGACTCAGTAAGTGGAGTGTTAGCGTAAGTAATCCAGAGACCCAGCAAGCCATTCGCCTCACATGTGTTGACGTGCAGGGAAACATCACAGTTGGGAGAAAAGCAAAGCAGCGCCAACCCGCGTGCTGCCCGGGGGCTTCTCCCACAGCCTCCCCAAGCCTGCAGCTAAAGCCCTCAGGATGGGAAAAGCAAGGCCGCAGGGGCACCTAGCTGGCTCAGTCCATAGAGCACATGACTCTTGACCTCAGGGTCATGAGTTCGAACCCCATGTTGGACCTACAGCTTACTTTTAAAAAAAAAAAAAAAAGAAGAAGAAGAATTTCAGAAAGAACCAACGAGCAGACAGGTCCCTGAAATTTCAGTCAGCGTGGCTGTGGCAGGGACGGCAGAATGGGCATGCGGTGGGTTTCCTGGCCCTTCTCCTCCTGCACCCAGCTCTGGGCCTCATGGAGGTGGGGGCATCTCTTGCCAGCTCTGCTCTGGGCCGGCCCCTGTCGTGAAGCTGTGTAGCCACTGTGGGCAGGCACCCAAGACATGGAGGCTCTGCGGGCAGGAGCCTGCGGCCCAGAGAGGACGGAGGTCCCTTTCTCTGCCTCTCTGCCTCAGTACCGCGCAGCAGCTCAGGGAGCACCCCGATTCTGTGCAGGGGCTGACCCAAGCCTCAGGCTTACTCCATAAACAAACGTGAAACAGATGGCACCATGGCGCTGCACACAGACAGTGAGGCAGAGCGTGGTCTTACTCGCCCGTCCCAAGCCAGGCTGGCCGCCTGCTAAAACAAACACCTGCATTCTCCAGAGGTTCTGAGAGGGTGTGACGTGGGAACTGTCCAGGCCCGATCTGACCACCCTTGACGGCAGAGTTCTGAGACCAGCGCTGCAGGAGCAGCTCAGTGGCTGTGCTCCGTGGGCAGAGAGAACTGCATGTGATGAGGCACAAGCAGCGGGAATTTCGGAACTGAGACAGACACACTCACCCAAGTCGCTGACAATCGCCCAACACGCCCCTGCTGAATTGGAGGCTGCAGAAACCACCCTGAGGACGTGCAGGATGTCCAGCTCAGGATCCGAGCTTCGACGTGTGTGTCGTTGGCATCCCCAGACAGGGGCAGGACATCGCCATGGGACAGAGACTTGGACAAATGACGACTGGAAACCACCAAACTTGGTCACAGGCATAAATTTACAGGTTTCTGATGCTACAGACCTGTCTAGCCAGTCGTAGAATTTCAGGAAAGCAGGGTGACCTTGTCTACACTCCATGTGTCCTCCTAGCTCCCTTTTCCCCACGACCACAGCAGGCCGTGGAGAGTGGGCTTGGGTCTGAAGAAGGCCCTGAGCAGCAGGGGCTCTCGTGTGCATGTCCGGAGAGCAGATCTCCGGTCAGGGCCACACGGACGGGTTGCACCGTGGAATTCAGTTTCCATTGCCATGGGGATGCCCAGAAGAAGCGGCTGGAAGATGGCTGAGATGCGGCCATGCCACAGAGTCTCATCCTTGGCGTCGTGAGCGTGTTTGATGAGCAGGAGGCCCTTTCAAAGGCTTTCATGGCTCTCATGGTGACCTGAATATTTTCCTCTGTGCCCTCAGCCCTCTGGGCTGTGGGGCTGTGCCATCTCCTGTGTGTGCAGCCTAAGCAGCCTCATGGTCCTGCCAAGTGGACTAATCAGGCATCGACATTGGGCAGGGACCCATGGATCAGCCACAGATACATGACATTCAGAGGTTTATGTGGGTCATCAGGCTTCCCAGGGATCCATCGAGGGAATTCCTATGTGTCTCAACTTGGTGTTGTGTTGGATTTTAGGAAGCATGCAGCTCTGTGGTTAATCATGGATTTTCCAGCTATTTTGAGATAACTCATATGTATTGGTCTGTAGAAAGAAACCCCTTGAGGTTGAAGATAATACATGCAAACAGCATTTTAACAGTAGGAACATGAAATAGGGACACATGGCCTAATTTCTCCTGTTCTAGAGCACCAGTCCTGCGGGCTCGGCCAGGCCAGTGAATGCAGGAGGCCAAAGGAACCGTGGCGAGCTAGCCACCTTCCGGCAGCGAGGGCCACCTGCGCAGGTATCTGAGCGTCCTCTCCCAGCCTGCAGACTTCCAGGCCACAGGCAGCACAGACAGCGGGCAGGCTTTTCCTCAGTCTTATCTCTGTCAAGTTTACAGGTCCGGGTAGACCGGGCAGCACTGCCTCCATCCCTTTGTTCTGTGTCCTCCTTGGAGAAAGGAATCTTTAATGCATCTAAACACAACTCCCATTTTATCAAGAGAGGAGGTTGCCTGCTAAAGACCGTGACTGGGAAGTCTGCTTGTCTAGCCGATGAGGGCCTTGCACTCCTGTATCTGGTGTCACCCTCCATGACTTCAAGTGATTTGTGTGCACGTGTGTCTGCACAGGCACTCCTCCATCCGACTCATGACCATCCCACGTCCCCAAGATGTAGGGTTGTCTACACCTGACCTCAGCCAGGTTCATTTCTGCCAGGCCTGAGGAGACTACCCCAAGTGTAAGGCCCCGTCTCTGTGGGGTCTTCCCCAAGAGCACCTGGCTGGCAGGTGAGGCAGATGGGGATCCTGCACCTGTTCCCAGCAGGGCTGGGCTGCACACCCCGGGGCGGGGGGGTCTGTTTCTTCTCTTCCTGGGCCCCCCCGGCTGCCTTGTGTCTCCGCAGGCAGAGGCTGTGAGGAGTCAGGGATTCTCGTGCTCCTGTGTCTTCAAGTGAGTTGATGGGAACGTTTCCCGGTGCTTTCACTGTGATCCACGTTGGCCCTTTGAGAGGTTTCAGGGGTTAGTTCCATATAAAATGAATTTTGTTTTTCTGTTCACATACTTGCTTTTAGATTCTTAAGATTCTAAAGTTTTTACTCTAGTATCTTTTAAATAGTATTTACAGAGTAAATAATTCATTTTAGATTACTGTTTTTCAAAAAGCCCAGTTACCTTTTTGTAAAGAAAGGCTCTGGAAAGCTGTCTTTTTTTTCCTGAAACAGTTCCTTTTACGTGAGTAAAGCAGAATGAGGAAGACTAAATTTAAGTGTAATTTAGATACAGCCAGATTTTTATGTGCATCCATGATGTTAGTTTGGCTGTGCAAAATGTTTCTCTGAATCTTGCACACAGCTGGCAGAGTGAACATACACGTGAATTAGTGATCTGCCAACTGGAGGAGCAACTGGGCTGGTCAGGGGCACAGCTGATGCAGCGGGTCACTTCGTGGTCTCCTAAGGGGCTGTGACTGTGGACTTTGGTGGTCACATTTAAAATAACGGATTTTTTAAATTCTTTTTTTTCCTCTTGAAAAGGTATGATGCAGAGTTAAAGGCCTGAAGTATTTTCAGAGGAAAGTTTAATAGAATATTCTAATAGGTTTGCTCATCAGTGTAGAGTAAATACAGCTGGTTGAATATAGCGGTGAAGTGTGAATGTGGTAGCTTCTTAGAATTAACTGCATGATTTCTACTAAATGCCTTTTAGCTTAGGAGCAAACCCTGTGTGTTACATTTAAAGACTTTATGGTGATCTGATGGTTATTGCTCTGCTGGCTTACCCGTTGCTGCACGGTTCCCATATTCTCACATGCTTGGGAGTGACTGATGGTCTCAGGTCAAAGGTGCTCTGCTTGGGGCCCCCCTTTATCCACCAGAGGCTTTGTAACTAGATGTCCCTGCCCCAGACCGCACCTGGGGGCTGGCAGGGCAGGAGGGCACATGCTCAGCCCTTCCTAGGGACAGGCTGCGGCTGGCCAGCCTCGCTGGGAGGCTCCTTGAGGGGCACCACCTAGTTGTCCCTGGAAAAAAGTCAGTTTTTATGAGTTAAATATATCTGACCACCTTTTTTCCTTTGTGCATTCTGTGGAATACACTGGAAACCTGGTCTTTCTGAATTGATGGATTTTTTTTTTTTCAACTTAACATTTAAGGAGCCATAACATTCTGTGGTTCCAAGTTCAGAAAGCCTGAAAGCCGCTATGAGCATACCCTCAGGCTCCTCCCCTCACTGCGGCTGAGCCTCAGCTTCCCTGCAGCACGTGCCCTGGTACCTGGGGGCTCTGGTCTTAGGTAGACCTGCTGAGAAGTGGATCAGCTCTGTAGCCTCATCTGTTCTTACCCAGATGTACAGGTCACACCAAGCAGCTCTGACAGTGCCTGGACCCACACACCCACCCTTGCCAGATGCCAGTCACAAGTGGGGCATCCCAGGTCATCACCCCTTGTCTGATCAGCCAGCTGGGATCAGGGTTCTCACAACCCCGAGGGGGCTCCATCAATTGCTAGGGCAGCTCCCCGGCATCAGGACTCACTCACATCTGGTGGCTTATTAAGTCATGAAGAACAGGACACCAAGTAGATGAAAAGCTGCCCAGGGTGAGGTACATGGGCTTCCGAGTGCAGAAGCTGCTGTCCCCGTGGAGTGGGGGTGGGCCGCCCTGCCAGTCGTAGGTGGATGTGATCAACCTGGAAGCTCCCCGAGCCCCGTACTTTTGGGATTCTGAGCAGATGGGTCATTGCCTCCATCTCCAGCCCCTCCCCTGTGGGGAGGACGGGGACTCCGGGCTTCTCCTGGCTGCTCTGGTGACCAACGCCCGTCGAGACGCCCACCTAGAGTTGCCTCATTAGAAAAAAAGATGCCACCGTCAGCCAGGAGCTCCTGAGGGCTGCGGGACTCTGCCAGACACTGGGGACAGAGACCAATAAACCCCTCAGTGCTTTGCATTTCTTTAGCAGTTTTACAGATCAGATAAACTTGTTAAATAATGATTCACTGTGAGATCATAAAAATTATGTTGACTTACGGAATTTTTGACATCAGTTTGGTGTTTCTGGATATATATTTTGGGGGGAAAACACGTTCAGCTCTGAAGCATGGTGCCTAGGACTCACTGATGCACATGTGAGTGTGGTCATCTTTGCATTCCACTGTGCACCTTTTTTAATAAGATGATGTTATCATCCTGGAACGTTCTGGCACTTCTCAGGCAGTCATATGCTCAGGGATGTTATGGGGGCGTTGAAGCAGAGCTTCTGAGCCTGGGAGTTCCCCCTGAACTTCTGCCCTCCAGGCTTGGCCACAGTGACCACACCCACGAAAGGCTGCCCTGTGCTGCCGGACCCCCAGCCACACGCAGCAGGGGATTTTGCAATTTTTTTCATCACATACTAAGAACAGAGAAAAATAACTATTTCACTTGTGCTTGGAGAGCATCACTTCTTGAGAAAACAGCATTGTTCCAAAAATGTAATTGGAGGTGCTAGAAATTCAGACCGAGTGGCAAACGTTTCTGTCGCACAGTGGGTGACCTCCCACTTCTTAGGTTCTCCTTTTCACCTGATCTGTGTCGTCATCCAGGGTCTTTGTTAGAAGACCAGGATGAGTTTGAGGTCATGTGGAAGGCATGCCCCCCACCCCCCAAATCAAACATGGCTCCTTCTGACTGAAGGGGTGTCAGGAGGCAGCTTTCATCCCCCTTACCCTGGGCAACTGAGTTGTGCTGCTGGGAGAGCCTGGGAGCCTCCCATGCTCCGTGTCCCATGCTCCGCGTCCCTTGGGCCCGTGCTGTAGGGGAGCAGGGAGGGCCGATTCTAGTGCCCATGGCTGTTAGTTCCCATCACCCTCATGTGGCATGTCCATAAATGGTTCAACCTGAGGCCTGTGGGAGAGAACACACTGCCTGGACACAGCTGGGACCCCACCCTGAGGTTCCAGAGCACCTCCTAGAAAGCACACGTTCTGTACAGCTCGTTGATCATGAGCATTTTAACAGAATGCTCTGATTTTCACCATTAAGTTCACTAGTGCGGTAGCAAGAAAATCCCCATTAGAATTGTGCTGCTGAGAAGTGACTGGCCAGCCCTCCGCGTGACCTGCCTCTGGGATCCAGGAGGACCTGGTGAAGCCACACGGTCTCGTGGCAGCAGGTGGAGGGAGCAGCCCCGGAGCCTAGGCCTTCTTGGCTCGCCCTCACCCTCCCTGTGCACCCGCTCTGTGCCCCTTGGAGCCAGCTGCCGGGGCCAGGCAGCCGTGGACCCGGGACCCACGCGCCTGTGGTTGAGCCTGGGCAGGGGGTCATGCATGTTGGTGCAGGGGCCAGGTCCTGGGACTTGTCTGGGAGGTGGATGTGTTCACACGCTGACTCTCCTCCTCTGCCAGGTGGATGACATCCTAGGAGAGGGCAGTGACGACAGCGACAATGAGAAGAGGAGGCCAGAGGAGGAGCGGAAGGAGCGGCCCCCACCCCGGGAGCCCCAGGCCACACCCGAGGCTACACCAAGCAGCAGCGAGAGGACCAGGGCAGGCAGCCGGGAGCCCAGGTAAGGGGGAGAGGCAGGGGGGGACGTCTGCAGGTGTGTCACAGAGCAGATCCTTCAGACTAGCATTTTCAGAAGGTTTCACTTATGGTGACGTGAACTTTTATCACGTTTGTGATTTCAGTTATTCCTCATGGAGATCTTTCTGCCCCTGGGCAAGCACTTTGTGTGTAGTGGGGTTAGTACGGACCCCAGGACGGTGCATGGCTGGCACAGCATGGCACAGACCCTGCCCCAGCTGGTCTTCTCTCAGCTTCCCCTTCTGCCATGGAGCATAGTGGGGCCGCCTCAGGGCTCGCTGCAGGTCAGTGGAGCAGGGCCGGCACACACGGCACACATGTGTGCCCTGCATGTGCTCTGCCGTAACTGGGCTCTCCCTCTGTGTGGGGGTGCTTCTCTATATCCGCTCGTCAGCTCTCAGCCCGTCTGGTCCAACCCTGGGATGTTCTGACAGGAGGAAACACTTCAGAAGAGCTTAGCTTGCTTGAGCGGCCCTGTTACAAACAGGATTGGGCCGGGATCAGAGCAACCAGTGGAGAGAGGGCAGAGGTTACTGGTTCCTGTTAAGTTTTACTCTGAGAGGGGATGCCATGTGCCACTGAGCCGTGGAGCAGGAAGATGTCATCCAGTCCCAGGGCGCTTGTGGACTTGCCAGTCCCGTGGCAGAACTTTCCAGAGCACAGTGGTGCTCTTCACGGTGGTGAAGTGCTGTCCAGTTATTTTAGGAGCTAATTGTTTGAGCTCTGTACCAGGGGAGGGTGAGCTGACATGATCATTGCACTGGGTTGTCTTCACCCCTGTGCAGGGGTCCCACCAGGGTCCCTGACGAGCTGGTGGGGCGGCACTGGCCAGTGCCCATGACACGTGACATCTTCTCACTGATGTATAACACACTCAGCTTCCGGTCTCGTGTTCTCTGCCAAGTAAAAGATTCCGAGCAGTTTTCACTAAGACTCAGAAAGGTCTGGTAGGAGCCCACTGGGAGTGCCCTCTCCTTGTGGGGACATGGCTGTGGGCGTGCAGCCAGCTGAGGCTTGGTGTGCACCGAGCCCAAGAGGGCACGTCGTGTCTCTTCATTTTCACCGGGTCATGTCCCAGAAAAAACAGGCCCCAGGGTTTTGCTCATGAAGAGCATTCGCTCTGATGAGGATCAGGTGCCTGCCTTCTAGACTAGAAGCAGCATGCTTGGTCCCGAGGGGCCAGGTTTCCTGCATCTCCATGCTCAGCCCTGCGCAGGGACAGAAAGCCCAGCCACCCACTTGGGAGTACCCGGTCTTAGGAAGCATCCAAACAAAAGGTACCCACCCAGCAACAAGAAGCTTGAAGTCCTCCAACATGTGGCCTGGGGGTCACGTTTGGTGGGGGCCGGGCCCTCGACAGGCGCCTCCTGAGTGTCCCGAGGCCAGAGGCTAAGACATCAGCTCAGACTCAGCTGGCCGTTTGGGATGCGCTCTTACCTCCTCAGAGCTGGCTTCCGCTTGTCCCCAAAGCAGGGACTCTGTCCGTGCTCCTCCCTGCCTGCTAACACCTGCTGGCCTGAAACTTCCCCCATGGGGCTATGTCAGGAGCTCCAGGGTTTCTCGGTGTGCCACATGGCTCTGAGCCCTACCACAGCAGAGTCAGGTGCACTGGCTCCCCAGCTGCTATCGCGGATGACAGGTTTGTGGACCTTGTTTCTTTCTGTACCAGGGAAGTTGGCAGACGTGCTTCTCTGTGTGTATTTCACCCTTGTTTATGGATCGTAGGTGGAAGTGAGTGGTGATGGGAATGCGGGGCTGGCTTCCACATGAGCGTCTGGGTGGCAGCACCTCTTGCTGAGTCCATTCGGCCAAGCTGCTCTGTGGGATCTTGAGGTCCCTTGAACTAGAGAGTCAGTTGTAATGGAAGGAAGGAGGCAATAATTTATCTGTGGTTCGTTCTTTTTTTTCAAATAACAAACATCAAATGCCTGTTTTACAGCACTTTCATTCCTCAACATAGGGATAAAAAAGTTAAGTATGTGTTTGAAAAGCATTTGCTCAAACCAGTTGTCTTCAAGATGTTAAAACATCATGCAGACACGTCATCATCACCACCGTTTGCAGGTGGCGAGGCGGCTGGCGTGGACAGTGTCCCCAGGGTCTCACATCAGGACCATCTGTAACCAACGTTTGCTCTCTGCTTACATTTGGGTGGGAAGCAGGGCACTGTGGGAGTCAGGGTAAGGCTCTGTTCAAACTGGAGTCAGTGAACAAGTGAAAATGACAGTGTTTCTACCACAAAACCATTCATTAACTCATTAACTGCCAAAAATACAGCGTCATGTAGTTGGTAACATTGAAGAAATCTGCCTGTAAAGGTTAATAACTGACATGCATCCAGGGTCCTGCCACCTGGCCACCTGGCCCCCTCCCTCTGTCCACAGAGCAGCAGGTGGCCAGCCTGTGCTGCAGATGCGCGGACAGCTGGGGGCCTCTCCTTCCAGAAGGCTCCGGCAGTCCCACGGCAGCAGGCACACTGGCTGCACTAACAGTGTACCTGCACAGGCTGCACTAGCAGTGCTTTTCGGTGTTGGGTGATGAACTGCACTAGGGAGATGTGTCGTTCGCTGGAAATAGTGGGGGAACATTGAAATCTGTAGTGGTTGAGAATGAGCCTTGCACAATGGTTGCAAGCCCAGAAAATGGCTCAGGTGGCTGGGGTGGACATTGGGACATTGTTGTGACCCCAGTACATCCTTTCCTGTGGAAGCCGGCAGGAGGCGGGAGCATCTCTGCTCACGTGGGCAGTAGGACATTCACGTGCTTCATGCCCTGTGGTAGCTGCATGGTGTGCGTCTGTACCAGGGGTCAGGGCCTTGTCTCCTGTTTCAGACCCCTGTGTGCGGGGGTCATGCTCTTGTGCACATGCATCACTCAGAATTCTGAAAGGTCAGAGGTACTTACGGTGCCAGCCTGACACTGGGTGGTCATGTGGCTCCAGGGAGGGTGGTAGAGGTGTCGCTCCATGAGTGCAAGTGGCAGTGCTTGTTTCTTTTCTTTTTTTTTTTTTTTTTTTGAATAATATGTGTATATATATATATTTTTTTTTTTTTTTAAGATTTTATTTATGTATTCATGAGAGACACAGAGAGAGAGATGCATAGACACAGGCAGAGGGAGAAGCAGGCTCCACACAGGAGCCCGACATGGGACTCGATCCCGGGTCTCCAGGATCACAGTCTGGGCCGCAAGCGGCGCTAAACCGCTGCGCCACCAGGGCTGCCCCGGCAGTGCTTGTTTCTTACAGCACAGTGTCTGGTGATCACTTCTCACCAACATGACATGTAAACAGTAGCGGCACCATGGTTCCATCTTACTGTCCTTTTCTCTTAGGGCTGTGCTCAGGCTGGACCCTCAGAGGCTTCCCCCTAAGGAAAGTGACTTTGCCAGAACAGCCAAGCTGGTCATTAGGCACACAGCAGCCGCCCTGGCCACAGAGAGGCCTGACCCAGCTGCTGCAGCACAGGAACCACAAGGCCTGGTTCCACTCAATGGAAAAGAGGCGGTGGGAGAAGCCGCTGGTGCACACGGCCCAACCTTGGAGCTCACAGAGCGACTCCCACATGACCTCCACAGGTGCACAACCACCGCAGGTGCGCTCCTGGGACCAAAGGATCATGCAGGGAAATGAGAGCAAGTAGATGGACGATGCTGCGAAATGCACCAGGGCCCGAGGGTCGATGGGAACCACAGAAGAAAGAATTAGCAGTGTGGCATGTGTGCTCAGAGACATGGGGCCATGGTAAGCTCTCCCACACGCCCACAGCAGGAGCAGAGGAGCACGAAGGCAGAAGGGCAGGAAACCTCCACCTGGATGGAAGGCATTCCCACACGCCTAGAAAGCTCGACTCCACGCAGGGTCAGCCAGAGATCCACACCCAGACACGTTGTGGTAACAGTGCTGAAAGCTGGAGACCACGCACATGGACAGCCGAGAGCACCTGCAGGACTGGCAGCCAGCTTCCCGTCAGAGACACAGCACATCCAGTATTGGAGAGGACCCCACAACCAGACAAAACTCCATCAAAAGTGATGGTGTGATGAGGATGTCCCCAGCTGGGATCGTCTCTGAAGAGAATTGGTTGCAAGCCAGCTTGCCTCACGAGAAAGACCGCAAGGAGCTGTCGTGCCCGGAAGCCAGGGACCTAGACAGAGCAGCATCCATGCAAACACCTTGAGCACCGTGCGGGGATTAGGGAAGCATCAGGCAGCTTGAATTTATACTTTTCTTCTTTCTTCATGTCATCAACACAAGGAGCAGTTGTGGACGGTGCTGTGTATGGAGTTGTCAGTGGGGCCTGTGGTGGAGAGCTGGAGTGTTCACTAGTGACCACACACAGGCCATAGGATCAAGATGCTTGTAAGAAACAGGAAGTTAGAAGGTTTGCTTGATGTGGTGTAAGTGTGTGCGTGTTTTCTTTCTTTCAGCTTCTGTATAAGCTGTAAAACGACGTACAGGGTACGGGTTCTAACAGTGTGTAGCACACGTAAACACCCCAGGAATGACAGAAAGGGCGGCCCTGAGCTAAGGGCTGCATCTGTGCCCATATCTGACCAGCTGAGACACGGATCAGCTTGCCATCCATCCTGACGATGTGACATGGGGTAGCAGCGCAGGGACGGCTGCCGTCCTACCGTGTTATGGGAGACAGGCTTGCTTAGTGCAAAAGAGGGCAGCAAAGATGAACGGGCTCAGAGCTTCACAATCCTGCAGCATAACCAGTGTGAGTGGGCAGTGATAGAGACCAGCTGTCCGGCTAGCGTCTGTGCTCCATGTGGTGAACGGTGCTGATGGAGCGAGTGGCTCAGCAGCACGTGGAAGCCGCATCGATCGTGGCAAGGCCAAGAGGCAGGAGACGGACAAACAGCCTCTGGGTCCCCCCACAAGCCTGTGGGACATGCCGGTGCCAGGAGTCATGTGAAAATGCAGCGTGCCCGTAGGGCCCGATACCACCGTTAAGAGAAGCTGCACCATAGGACCCGTCCTCCTGGTCCTGAACAGTGCGACCCCCGCCTCGGGGTGGTGGTCGTGGGGTGCCCGCACTGTGCCGATAGTGGTGCCTATGAGGTCAGGCCCTCGGGAGGCAGGGTGTGGAGGTGAAGGAGGTGCAGCAGCCTCCTGGTCTCCCCTGCGAGGGCATTAGGAGTTGTCTGGGGACGTCACTGTCAGGCTTTTCAGAAACTTGCAGCCACTGTGGTCCACATGGTTTGGTTTTGGCAAATGTCCTAGCCCAACACCTACACATTACTGTGAACCGCGCGTCGCTTGGTTCCCACAGATGCCCCTGCAGACCTTGCGGCCTGCTCAGGCTTTCCGGCCAGGATGTTCTTCAGACGGTGGGGGTTCCCTCAGTTCTTGTGAAGATTTGTGTCCATGGTTTTAGTGGCATAAACTTGCATCTGTGGAGAAGAGCCTCTGACCGACTGTCAGGCCAGGCAGTCAGAAGCCATGAGCACACTCCACGGCGTGACCTCAGGAGGCACGTGGACACCCAACAGCACACGCTGCCATGGCACCAACCTCACACTCACCTTGTGTGCCGTACGGGATTGTAGCAAAACCACTGAATCAAGTATTTTATTTTTTTAATACTTGCCCATGTCCCAAAGAGAATGGTGTGGATGTTGTTCCGGGTCCTTCTGTGACCTGGGTACGCAGGCCAGCAGTCCCCGCCCCAACCAGTGTCACGGGTGCACTCCTGCTGGAGCAGTGCTGTGTGACACGCTCTCCGCGGACACAGTCGCCTGCACACGGCTTGGGACTCTGCTCTGCCATGACCCCTTTCTTGGAGGCCCCTGCAGTGTCTACTTGGTGAGCCTGGCTCCGCAGACCAGTTTCCTTTTCAGCCCAAGTGTGAGTGCAACACACCTGCAGGCCAACAGGAGGGTCCTGGTGACAGGGAGCAAGGAGCTGGCCTGAGGCCCAGGGCCCTTGGTCTCTATGGCCCATGGCCGGCTGCCTTCTCCACGGCCACTGCAATGCCCCGCACAGACCACAGCATGCGGCGCGGTTTGGCTGCTGCCCCATAGTTGGTGTCAGGTGACCATATGGCCTGGGCAGGTTCCCTGTGGTCCTGCATGAGTCGCTGGCTGCTCCTGATGTCCATTCTCCTGGATCCTCGTGGTGAGAAGACGCCCACCATGCTCACGTGTACCCATGCTTACTTCACACTGGGCACGTGTTGGAGAAGGCAGCTAGCTGCCTCAGTGAGCCTTGTACATAGCTGTTTTGTAGCACACAGGCCTGGCCGTCCCACACATACGCACACGGCCTACACGAGACAGGTGTGTTTGTTGCGATAGTGACCTCGTCAAGTGCAGCATTGCAGCTTCTTTCTGCCAAAATAAACCAAACTGCTAACCAGCACATTGAGGAATACCTGCTGCATGGGTACTGCTTGATGGTCATTGGTCAGATGCCAGTGACAGGAACCATCACATGCGTAACGGGCAGCAAGCCTGAGGCGCCAAGTGTTCCCTTGCATCAGTGGTTCAGGACAGGACCATCAGGGAGGAGACATACATGTGTTGATGCTGTTCACGTTCCTGCTGGAGTCCACGCTGAGCATCGGATGATTTTCCAAGCTTTAGGTTTTCTCCAGATTCCATCCATTAGCATTTCTGTGCATCTGTGCAGTTGGTTTTAACAAGAAAATACAAATGCTATGTGTTGCACTCTTTAGTCGTTCACCGGCATTTATTAATAGTCATGACCAGCAGACCTGGTTCCAATTTCTGAAATAATTTTTTTAAAGGGAGAGGGAGGGACGCCTGGGTGGCTTAGTGGTTGAGCGTCTGCCTTTGGCTCAGGGCGTGACCCCAGAGTCCTGGGATTGAGTCCTGTATCAGGCTCCCGCAGGGAGCCTGCTTCTCCCTCTGCCTGTGTCTTTGTCTCTTTCTCTGTATATTTCTCATGAATAAATAAATAAAATCCTTAAAAATAGTAATAAAAAAATAATAAGATAAAGCCTGGCCCAAATGCACAGCACTGGACAAAGTGCTCTCAGGCGTCCAGGAAGAGGGCAAGTCTCCCCAGCATTTGGCCCACGGTGGAGGCTGGGGTACGACAGGGCCCCCCAGGGCTGCTGCTCCTACAGTGCCCCTCTGAGACCCCAAACCGGCCCCTTGAGCCTCATCTGCTGGCAGTATTTTTTTTTTAAGTAAATAGTGTCCAGGGTTTCAGATTTCTGGTACGGCCTAGCCGGTGTACACCAGCGTATACCGTGCGTGTGCTGCTATGGTGTGTATATGTGTGTGCACATGATTATTCAGGGGCTGAGCCTTGAGGGCAGTCCCTGCCTTGTCCCAGGAGGCTTGTCGGGGCCATGTCCAGGTGACCCAGGGCAGGCATGGGACCAGGTCTGTTCCCAGGCTGTGTCCATGTCCTCAGCTCAGTGTTGCTGCTCCCAGCTGGTGGGGTGAGGTGTGGCTGCACTAGCTGACTACCCCCACCCTGCAGAGCTGCAGAAATGCCCACATTCTGGGCCCTGTGCTTATGCTGTCCCCAGGTGGGAGGTGCCCAGTGCGGCGGAGCCTTGGAGTGGAACACAGGTGTCAGGTGCTGGCATGCACTTCAGTTTGTTGTCGGGGTGATTGGTTTTGACAGCCGCCTCACGAGGCGTGGGGGGTTGAGGCAGTGGACCATGTGACGGCCCCACCTGACCGCCTGGGGAGTACCTGTACATCCGTGTATGGGGGTGGCGGGGCTAGCACTGACACACCTGTCCTCCTGGTGCATTGTGTGCTTATTCGTGTTTGGTCTTGCTGGAGCCCTGGAAGGAAGGCTGGTCACAGCGGCTCCCGGGTGGTGGGATGGGCCCGGACAGCAAGCCCGCCCTCCGTCCTCCTGCCGTCCTCAGTCACACCTGCCACACTCAGGGCCTGGCCCTTGTCTCCCTGCATCCTCCAGGGCTACAGGTGGTCTGTCCCTGCTGGGACGCCCCTGAGCACAGGGAGCAGACAGAGCTTGTGCCGCGCTCCAGGTGTCCGAGCGCCACATCCACAGAGGACATGGCGCGCTGCGTGTGTATGTGCGTGTCCCTAGGTCCACGTGGGGTGCCAGCGTGTGGGTGCATGCGTGCCTGTGCGTGCATGTCGGGGCACGTGGATGCTGATGCCGGGGCGCGTGCCCGTGTGCACAAGTGTCTGACAGCCTGCGTCTGTCTTACAGAGGCCACAAGCGGAAGCTGCCTGAGGAGGACGCCGGCAGCGCATCCAGCGGGGAGTCCAGCGGGGAGGACGAGGAGGGCAGCAGCTCAGAGGCAGACGAGATGGCCGCAGCGCTTGAGGCAGAGCTCAACGACCTCATGTGACCTGTGGGGCAGGGTGCAGGGCAGACACCGCTCTATCCCTGGGGGGCTCCCGGCCGCATGGGCCCTTGCCTGAGGTTTCCTTTTCTCCGAGAAGACATGTATATTTGCAGAGCTCCACATACAGAAACAATAATTTTGCAGAAATAGGTGTTTTTAGAGGTTTTACTACAGAAGGTCTACTTTTCTAAGGGACAGTGTCCTGGGAGGTGGTGTGCCAAAGATGTCGCAGTGGCCCACACAGCCTGGTATGCAGTGGGCAGGCAGGACATGGGGCGGCACCCAGAGCTGCCCCTGTGGGCCAGGCAGCGGGCGGGTGCGCGGGGCCCTCCTCCTCCAGGACACAGATGTAAAGTTTTGTATATCTATTTCGCATTTGACCCACCAAGCGGATTTCTCTTTCGTTTAATAAAACTCCTTTTTGTAAGCTGGTTCCCTGGCGTGCTGTGCAGCAGGAGCACGTCACGGGGAGCAGATAACCTAGCTCACCCGTCTAAAGCGTGCCATGGCTGGCTGCTCATTGTCACACTACCGTGGGGAGGCCTTCAGAAGCGTGTCCCAGAGTGTGGAGAACAACGGAGGATTCTGTTCCCATGGTGATCAGGTTACAGGCACCGGACCCCAGATGACCCAGGACACAAGGCGGCTCCGACCCTGGCGACAAGCTGGAGAACAGGATTTGTCGTCCGCTGTATCCCCCAGACAGCTAGACGGCACATCGTCCCTGTCACTGGGGTCCTGGGTCTGACCCGCAGGCCCACCAGGTTCGCGCAGCTCCAGTGAGAGCAGGTCGAGGGCCCCTGTGCTCTGGTTCCCTATTTCAAGCACGTGGTGCTTCAGATGTGGCTCCTGCAGAGCCAGGGTGGTTTTGGTGGGAGAGTGGGCTGGGGCTGCAGGGCAGGGCCACCCCGGGGTAACACTGACTGGGAAAAACAGCCAACTCTGGCTGGGAAAAACATGCCAAATCATCTGTGCGACTGTCCCAAACGACATCTCAGTAGGAAGTTTTAATAGCCTCAAACTCACTTCCCTGAACATCAGGTTTGAGAAGTCTAGTCCATAGGAGGGCCATAAGGAAATCCATGATCAGAGTTTGAAGAGAGAACTGAAAGTCCACACAAAATCTTTGCACAAGCAGGTAATAAATTTTAGACCATTAACTTAGAGACATTGGAAAATCTGTAACTGGAAATTTAATGAAATTTTTCTTTCTTTCTTGGGAAATAGGATGTTGGAGTGGATCTCCTGTCCTGTCAGAGTTTTTTGTGTTTTCAAAACATGACCCTACCCGGTCTCAGGCCCTGTGTCCAGCAGGGGCGTGGGGTCAGGGCCGGGGGGCTGCGGCCGCGTCCAGGGGGTCTCCACACTCCATGGATGTCACGCAGTTGCACATGTGAAGGGTGGGCTCCGTGCTAGGGGAATCCTATCTCTGCAAAACGGTTGGTTTAAAATGAAATTCGGCCCTGCCATCTGTGCCCGCCATGTGCTGCTCTGTGTGCTCACCTACTCACCTGCAGCCTCGTCTGAAGTGCAGCTTTTCTGTGTTGAAAGGACCACCAGGAGGGAAAGTCCCCAGGCTGCTGACCTCACTGTAGCTTAACATTAGTCTAATTGTGACCTTTTAATACATAGAAATCAAAGATGAAGAGAAATGGCTAGAATCCTGCCACCATGTTGAATCACATTAAGGTTTCACTGTGCTGTTTTAGTCTGTGTATTATTAAATAGACTGTTTTAGAGCTGGATTGGGAAGGTACATACAGGCTTCCCATAGTCTACCGCCGACCCGTGACCTGTGTCCCCCAGCAGAGGCTTGTGTGTGTCACCATGACGAGCCTACCCTGGCACGTCCGTGGTGTGCATCAGGGTGACTCGGTGGTGTGCATCCCGTGGTCCAGACATGTAATGTCACAAATCCACCATTGGGGCAGCATATAGAGTCGAGTCGCTGCCCTAAAAATCCTTGGCGCTGCCTGTTGCAGGCTGCCCTGCAGCTGGACCCACAGCCTGTGGCCCCTTCACATAGGACATGCCCACTAGGTGCCTCTGTCTTCCTCAATATCCAGCACACAAAACCCAGTCTGCAAAATTCCTTAAGACAAACTGCCTGGTTTCTTCAAAACAATCTAAGGAAGAAAACAACCGAGGGAAACCTAGTGGTTAACTCCCAGGCCGTGGCTTATTCAGACGGCAAATCCCACGAGCTGGAAGCAAGACGGGCAGTGCGCCGTGGGTACCCACGGGGTGTACCACGTGCTCTAGATGACCTTCTTTAAGAGTTCCGTTTGTTAGGAAACACACTGAAATACAGTGTGTCTGAGACTGGCATCAAGACGACGATGAGGGAGGCAGATGGAGGGATGGAGCTCCTGGTGACAACAGCACCCCAGGTCAGTGGTGCCAGGCGGGAGCGCCACTTCCTGATGGACAGACAGCACGGACCAAGGCCTGCTCTGTACAGTGCCGCTGCACCCGGCAGGGCCAAGCACACACACGGCTTCAGGCACATCCCTGCTGTCTTTCTAAATCGGATTCGGGTTCATCTGTAGCAAATATAAGAAGGGACCGGTGCCAGTTTTCGGTGCTTATTTGGGAAGAAAAGGCTCCACGCAAAGCTGTGTGAGCAGCAGCTGCTCCCACGCCACAAGACTTGCCCCCATTTGGCTCTACACTGAGACCCTCTTGCCTTTGTTAACAACCTTGTGCCTCTTACACGCCTGAGGAAGACCAGATAGTGTGTTTTCTGAGCCCCCACAAATGAGAGAACTGGCTTTTCGCTGTTGTGTCCCAGGAAGGCCCCTGATGTTAGATCTTCGCTGGCCTGTGTCCCCATGGGAACCTGTGGGCTTGGTCCCACCCCTGAGATGCCGCCCCACATTGAAGGTCCCAGCTCTTTCCTCCAGAATGCTTTTAAGATTTTTATCTTTATAATTGTTTTATTTCAGGATTTCTTTGGATAGTATGTCTTTCTGGACATTTCTTGAATAGGAACCAGTCTGCAGGCAGGAATGTTTTTTTAGTTTAAACTGTCTTTGTTGCTTTCTGCCTGCTTACTCTGTGTTTTTTGGAAAAACTTTCTCTTTCCTGTCACTTGTCATTCCTTTGTCCTCTGTCCTGAATTTTGGTGGAACTTCTCCAGTTAGCGTCCATGCGGTCTCCAGTCCAATCCTCAAGAGGTGCAGCGCCTTACTCCTCCTGCCATGTCATCCTGGAGGCGGGAGAGCTTCCCTGCAGCATTGCCTCATTGCACCTGTTTCTCGTCACATCCACCTGGCGACCCGCACCTGACCACCTCCAGAACCTTCCACCCCATGTCCTATGCTGTTGCTTCCTCTTAGAGCACCTGGTTCTTCCGAAGTTTTCAAGTTCTTGTGTTTTATAATTTTGTAAAAGATAGTTTCTCTTACTCTGTTTTTCAAAGACATTAGGGTTTCTAAGAATGCATTCATTCTCAGAGGAAGACAGATCTGTCTGTCCTCAGAGCACAGTGGTTCAAGATGGTATCGCTGTCCTGTGTTGGCAGCAAAAGCAGCCCCCTGACCTGCGGGCTCAGGGCTCGGGCTTCCTCCTCTCTGCTCTCTGAGCAGGCTTCTTCCCTGCTTGGGGCCTGTGCACATGCCCTTTGCTCTGCCTGACATGCCTGCCCATCTCCTGTAGTGCTTGGCACGGCCCTGGCCTTGGAGGGACTGCCCCATGTCCCCACGTTGTCCGTGTCCTCGCTCCACCTGCTGTGTTCTTGGCTGGCTGAGCCCTGTGAGCAGGAGTGCTGTTTGCTGGGCTGTTGTAGCTCCTGCACTCCACAGACAACCTGGCTCCTAATAGAATCAGTGGAGTAAAGGAAGGAAGGGCTCAGCTCCCAATGTTTGCGGTCACGTCACGTGGTTGGACATCACGTCCTTCAGTTCACTTCTGTTCGGCGCCCCGGTGCCCTGTCGCCGGTGGGCAGGGAGGGGTGTGGCTGACTCCTGTGCCTTGGTCTCCTTAACCCCTGTGGGCTGAGAGCAGGTTGGGGAAAAGAAAACTTCTACCTGAGAAGTTTTAGAAACCTTTTAAAAGATACTTTCTTTAATTTAGTGTGGAACATAGTGATACATACAGAAGAGTGTTTATGAAATGTGTGTGCTCTTTAAAGAGAAAGTAGACAATAGGTCAGTTGGGCAAGAAAGAGAAAAGGCATCCAGACGGGGAAGACGGTGTCCGCGGGCGACGCTTGGCAGGTAGAACACCCACAGAAACCCTCAGGAAGAGCGCCCTCCAAGGCTGCAGGGGCGGGATCCATGGTAAAGCAACTGTTGTATTTCTGTAACTAGCAACGAGTGACCCAAAATGAAATTGAGAAAATAAATCCACCTACAATTACACTGAAAAGAATAGGAAGGCACGTGCACACCGTGCACTGAAAGCCTCGCTGGGACATATGAGTGGGGGTGTCTGTTCCTGAGCCAGAGCACAGGCTGTTGTGCTGCTGACACCCCCGGCTGCTGTGTGGCTCCCACACCACCCGCCGGGGTCCCAGCACCTCGTGTGCAGACCCGTAAGCTGCTGTGGAAACATGAGCAACCCCCATTGGTCCAGTTGATCCCAAGGAGCAGGAGTGGACTCGGCAGATTCACGCTCTGGCCTCAGAGCCATGGTGACGACAGTGTGGCTGCGTGTGGGGGCTGCAGTGGGACTCCCCCACTCCATCCGCAGCATGAATGGAGAGAACAAAAAGCCTACATGGAAAAGCCAAAGCAGGGACGCCCCTGGAGGAAACATCTTTGTGGGTCTCACGTATCACTGATTCCTTGGGCACATCGACCAACGCCCCCACACGGGCAGGTCACAGACTTCGTTGCATTTACAACCTGGGCACTTCAACTGGTGCAGTCAGGAGAGTGAGGACCCACAGGAACCACATCTGGTAAGACCGGTGTCTGGAATATGGAAGGACTCAATAAGACAACCGCGTTGTCAAAGGGACCAGAGATGGGAGCTGATGGCTCTGCAGAGGGATATACCTGTGTCCAAGCCCAGCGTAGCCTCCCGCATGCAAGCTGGGCCACGTGGTAGTACAGTAGGTCCATTAGGGTTGTGTTCTCGTTGATTTAAAGTACTTGGATTATATATTTTTTAATTATATAATGAGCTCCTGGGTGGCTCAGTCGGTGACGCATCTGCCTTCAGCTCAGGTGCTGGGATCGAGTCCTGCATCCCACTTCCTGCCCTGTCTCTGTTCTTCCCCCAGCTGCTTGTTCACCCTTCCTTTCTCAAGTAAATCAAAAGAGAATCTTTAGTAAAAATACCACTAGTATAACAAAAAGACAACAACGTGTTGGTGCTGTGAACAGACCCCTTACAGCAAATACATGTGTATAGCGTGTCACATGTGTGCGTACAAATACATACTGTTGGTTCTGTGTCTGATTTTGAAGTGTAAGAGGGGAATCCTCTTCCTCACATAGCATATTACACATTTGGCGTCTGTCTGTGTCACGGCAGGTAGCTCGCAGGCACCCGTGTCCTCGGTTCTCCTGTTAGGGGAACATTCCCAACCGTGTGTCTGTTCTCTTCATAGGTGCTGCTTCCAGCTCCTGATGCGGTTGGGCTGCACGGGATGATCTGTGTCCTCAGTCACCTCACCAGGGTTGGTCTTTAGTGAATGTCCTAGACAGAGCTGCCACTTCCCACACCCCTCACAGGCCAGCAGGGCCATGTCTGTGGACAGAACCTTCCAGGAGCCCTGCAGGCCACCAGCCTTCCCTGACCGTCTCCAGGACCTGAGTCCCGCACTCAATGGACTGACCTTTCAAATCCTGCCCTGTCCTCGTGCATGTGGATGACCAGTCATGGTCCCAAGACAGGAAGATACTCTCCTTCCCTGCGGGCCATTCCTAGATATGGTGTGGACCCCCAGAGTGTGGGCTGGGTGCAGTGCACACACACTGGCCACCTCCCTGCAAGACTTGGGCACCTGCCTGGTCAGGCAGCGTTTTCTCCACCTCGGGCAACACGTGCATACAGCAGG
The DNA here is from genome assembly GCF_048418805.1 of Vulpes vulpes. Taxonomy (NCBI): domain Eukaryota; kingdom Metazoa; phylum Chordata; class Mammalia; order Carnivora; family Canidae; genus Vulpes; species Vulpes vulpes. The sequence continues at coordinate 58,286,608 of NC_132784.1, forward strand.
GGCTCAGTAAAGGCTGGAGAAGATTCGAGCTGAGTTGCTGAGCCACGGCCCTCAACCCACAGGGTTACATGCGTTGGGCTCTGACCCCCCATGCGTCCTGGGGCTGCGGGTCTGTCACAGATCGCAGGGCTTTTGGGATGACCAGCAGCCGCAGCCCCACGACCCTGCTGTGAGCTAGCAGGGGAGCCCCCAGCCCCCAGCACTAGCCCTGTTGGCACAGCTGCTGCTGCCCCGTGATGCAACATCAGGCTCACAGGCCAGCTGTCTCCCTGTCTCTCCTGCTCCGTGGCCCGAAAAACAAACACACCTCACCTCCTGTGTGCCTCGTCCAGGCTCACCTCCTACCACAGAGCCCTCCATGTGGACAGGCTGGCCTATGGGTGTCCCAGAGCACTGCCCAGCACCAGCCCCCTACACGGGCCGCTCAGCACCAGGGACCGCCCCCCCACAAGTGGTTCAGCACCGGGGCCCCCCCCACACACATGGGCCCCCAGCACTGGGGATCCCCCCACGTGGGCCTCTCAGCACCCAGGACTACCCCCCCACATGGCCCCCAGCACCATGGACCCCCCCTGATGTGGGCCCCTCAACAGCCGGGACCCCCCCACGCAGGCCACCAGCACCGAGGACCACCCCCATGCAACCCCTCAGCTCCCAGGACTCCCCCCACCCACGCGGTCCCTCAGCACCCAGGACTCACACACACAGCCCCCCAGGACCCCCCCATGTGGCCCCTCAGCACCCAGGAGTCCCCCTCACATGGCTCCCCAGCACTGGGGACCCCCCCACACAGGCCCCTCAGTACCAAGGATCCCCTGCCCCCTCCCCACCCCAAGTCCTATGGAGGGTGGTTTCCAGGCAGCCTTTTCCGTGTCCTTCCCGGGCCCCAGGAGGATTCCCCTCCTAACCCGGCCGCGGACGCCCAGAGTCAACACCTTGTTGCCTTCAGTTGCTTTTAGGAAACGTCATGTGGGGGCTCCACACCACCCAAGAGCAGTTCCCAGCCCACCCCACACTGGCCTGTGGGATCTTAACCTCAAGGTCGCCCTGTGGGGGAGGGCCATCTCTCTGCCCCCCAGGTCTGTCCCGAGCAAGCAGGAGCTGACCAGCCGGGTCCCTCGTCCCAGTGCCCTTGGGGGGCAGGGGCGGCAACATGCTCCCAGCCCTGCATGAGGGGACCCCAGCATCCTGGGCTGAGCGCTCATGCAGGGTCACCCGAGCTTTGGGGGTGTGGGTGCCCTGCCCCAGGGTTAGAGCTGCGCAGTGGAGAAGAGGTCAGCGCCCGGCTCACCTCCCGCAACACGGAGCCTGTTCCCTGCACCGTTAGTGCCTTGTGTGTCCTCGTCAGGAAAACGGGAGGACAGAGAACGCGTGAGAGCCAGGAAGTGTTCGAGCGCTTATCAGTCTGTGCCCCTGGATCCCCAAGACGGGGGATGGGGACACGGCCCATGCTCCTGACAGGCCCAGAAACACCCTGCTCTGCTTCAGGCCATTGTTACTAAGATGGTGGATGGGGGCGCCTGGGGGGTGGGCCTCAGGGGTGTAGCGTCTGCCTCGGCTCAGGTAGTGATCCCGGGCCCCAAGACTGATTCCCTGCATCAGGCTCCCCGCGGGGAGCCTGCTTCTCCCTCTGCCTGTGTCTCTGTCTCTCTCTGTGTCTCACATGAATAAGTAAGTCTTTTAAAAAATAAAATGGTGGAGGCAGGGAGTGCAGGCAGCTGGCTGGGGCCTCCAGCGGCTCCCCAGGAGGGCCTGGCTAAGAACTAGCTGAGCCCGAGTCGGGCACCTCGCACCCCCAGGCCTGGCTGAGCCGCCACGGGGGCTGTGGCCACAGGCCCACTGTCCTCAGGAGCTGCCCTAGGGCCCCCCGACCCCTCCTGCCGTTGCTGGATGGACACACGCCGGACTACGGCCCCCTGGCCTTCCGTGGCCCAAGGCATCGGCAGTGAGGCCTGCACATGGATCCGGGCACCATGACCCAGGAGAGACCAGGCCGCCCTGCCCCGCCTTGTGTCACCCAGCGACACGCCCAGTGGCCTCCCTGACCATCTCAGGCCCCACACCCAGCGGCCTCCCCCGTGAGTCGGGGCAGCTCCGTCCCAGCGGAGCTGGGCTGACAGGCCTCATAATGGGGAGCACAGCGGGGCCAAGGGTCCAGGGGCACAGCAGGAGGGGCATGCACCACCGTAGGACCCCTGGGCCCCGCCCACTGAACCGGCCTGCACATCCAGGTGGCAGGACGTGGCAATCAGGGCCACAGACTGCCCCGCTCAGCCGGAAGGAAGCTACCCTGCCACCACCCACCATCCCCGCCCACTCAGCCCCCGGGTGCTAGGCCCAAGCTGTGTCGGAGCACAGCCCCGCTCAGCGGGTGCCCCTCGATGCTCCAGGGCAAGGGGCCCTGTGTTCTCACCATGTCTGCTTGCACGCGTCACATGCACCTGGGGACAGCCGTTCCCCTGCAGCCCTGCACTGCGCACAATCCCGTGGCCGCAAGCCTCAGGTGCCTGCCACGTCCAGAGGTCCGGCCCCGCTGGGCGGCCCCACAGCACCTCCACCTGGCGTGGCCCGTGAGGAAGGTGTGCGGAGAGTGTCCTGACTGATGCAGGACACACCGTCAACACTCAGCACCTGTACTTAGTGCACGTGACCCTACACACACACTCAGCCCGACATGCACACAACCCGGCCGATGACCTGAGACACGGTTTCCCCTCGCACTCCCCTCGCCACTGTTCAGCTGTGGCCACAGCCCGGTACCGACCCGAAGGCTCTGTGGCTCCTGCGCTCCGCCCACCGCGTGAGTCGATGAGGCACGTTCCCCACGTCCAGGAAGGTCACAGGAAAGGCAGGGGCGCAGCAGAACGTCAGGGCCGCTATTCCCGGCTCTCTCTCCCCCAGGCAACTGCATTCCAGGAAAGTCCATGGATTTCAGACTCGAACCTCAGGAAGGGATGTCCTGGTGGCTGAGCTGCTGCAGTGGAGCCTCAGGCTCAAGGTTGGGACTAACTGGGGGTTGCACCACATGGGAGGAGGGCTGGGGAAGCCCCTGCCCCAGAGCCACCCTGATGGGCCCAGTCAGCCCTGGGGACTCGGAGGCCCCAACCCACACCCGCTGCTCGGCCTGCAGGAGACGGACAGGGTGTCTGCTGCCCCCGAGCCCTGGGGACACCCTGGCCTCCAGGGATCATGTCCAGTCCAGACCAGGCGGCCGGGTCTGTGGGGAGGAGCCAGCACCATCCTTGCCCACAAGCCCTGGCCGGGCGCTAGGCAGAGGCAGGTGGGGTCTAGGCACATTCTTGGGGTGGGGTGGGCCGAGGGTCTGCCTCCCCACTGCCCAGCCCGCTGCCCACAGGTGTCCTCTCCACTGAAAAGGGAAGTGAGAATCTCGGCCACACGGTGTCATCCCCAGGGCAGCAGCCTGAGACCCAGCAACCCTGCCCAGCAGCCCTGACTGAGCTGGCCCAGCCCTCTGGGCAGCTGTGGGGACACCCAGCAGGCCCCACAGGGATGGCTCTTGGGAGGGGAAGGAGCCCCTGGGAACAGTGAGCGGTGAGCGTCGCTTCAGAAACCATGAGTGCACAGCAGGGTGCCTTCCAGACATTCTTCCAGCAGGGCAACTGGGCTGACAGCTCCTGCACTCTGGAGGGTGGGGGGGTGGCGCTCGGCTGCCCTGCGGGGAAGTCCACTGGGCAAGACCCTGGTGGTCAGCATGGGTTCCCTGCCCCACGTCTCCGCCCACAGGGGATGCTACACATGAGGACTGCTTCCTGCAAGTCCTTCCTTCTGCCCCAAATGGTCCTGGACACTAGCCCCAAGCCCTGGTGTCCTCGCTGTGGTGGGGCGGACGGCAGCCCAGGACCAAAATATGCAGCTTTGCCCCTGTGGCACCCACAGAGCTCTAGGGACACAGAGGCGGGGCCGTGCCCAGCTGCTCAGCCTCAAGCAAACCAAGGTTTGTTTCTTCCACAGGGAGACTGAGGATGTGGCCAGGGCACCCGGGGGACTCATCTGCCTTGAGCTCAGGTCATGACCCGGGGCCTGGGGTCGAGTCCTGCGTCAGGCTCCCTGCTCTGTGGGGCATCTGCTCCTCCCTCTGCCCCCCCACCCCCACCCAGCCTGCTCGCTTGCTCGCTCACTCACTCTGTCTCTCAAAGAAAGAATCTTGAGCAATAGCATCTTCCCCGGGCGTGTGTGTAGCTGGCTGAGCAGAGGGAGGTGCCTTCACCAGTGCCGCGGCTGTGACACCGAGTCCCGTGGTGCGAGCCCATCAGAGGTTCAGAAACCGGGGAAGGGGACCCAGAAGCTCCTTCACAACACAGAACCATTCCCGGGGATGACATGCACTGTCCCCCACATGGCTACTCACACAGGCCCAGAAAGTCTCCACAGTAACAGCCATTTACAGGCAGAAGCGCAGGTCCCTGTGACCCCCATGTGCAGCTCACACACCTATAGGTACCTCTTGTTTGTACAGCGTGACCCTGGTCATTGGGAGGGGTCAGCTCTGATTTGCAGCTCTAACTCTTTCAGGAAGAACGTGGCTCCTGGTGCACACGTGTCAGGGCTGTCAGGGAAGTGACCCATTTCCCACCTAGCCCTGGTGACAGGGCCGCAGTGACAGGGTCCCGGTGACACGCCCCAGTGTCAGGTCCGTGACAGGGCTGCAAACTAAAGCACAGATGTCTGCAAAAGAGAAGAGAAACAACTACAACATGAAAGTCACGTCTGAGGCCCCACAGGCCAACTGCCCCCCCCCCCCCCCCCACCGAGGGGACTTGTGCAGATGAAACCACACCTGTGATGTCACCTTTCCCTTCAATGAAAGTCATTCTGAAAACACAGGCACAGACCAGAGCCCAGGACAGGTGCTCATCATGACAGGAGGACACGTCGGTAGGACAGGAGGACGCCCCGACCAGAGAGGAGGATGCCTCGGCCAGACGGGAGGACACCACAGTTGGGACATCCCTGGGGAGCATGGAGCTTCGAGGTGACCTCACTCGGGATGTCACCGCACGTCCTTAACGAACAGAGTAGCCAGGGGCTCCCTCAACCCCCACATCCAGTGGAAGGAAGCAGAAGCTGCCCCCTTGGGCCAACAGGGCACCATGTCACTGAGACTGCCCTGGAAGTGACAGCAGGGAGGGTGGGGGTGCCCACAATGCCGGTGTCCAGGTGGGGCCGCGTGGCTTAGAGACGCGGTTGACGTCTGTGTAGCTGACCCGGGGACGACGTCTTCTGCTCCAGGGTCAACCCCAGGACCTCCTGCTGCCCCTCCAGTCTCATCCTGTTGGGTCTCTGACAGAGCCTCAGGCCGTGTTGTGACCGGGACTGGGCGAGGAGTCCTGGTCACCGTCCGCCAGCCTGGGCCCCTCCATGTCCTCTTGGTCAGTCCCCGCTGTGCCATGACGGAGCTCCGCCGTGGCACCAAGCCCTCCCTTGTCCCCGCAGGTGGTGCCAGGTGTCCACGGAGCCATATCACCCGTGGACCTTGGTGGCCGGGCGAGCGTCATCTGCCGGCTTTCCACTCCACCTCGTAAGCATATGTATGGGGAGGGTGCACACACCTGCCGCCCACGAGTGACCTGCAGCCACTACTGCTGAGGGTTCTGCTGAGGTTCTCCCCCACCGCCAGGGGGAGCCTGTGCCTGGACACGCACACTTCTGGCGGGGCCTCGTGGCGCACAGTCCTGGGAGACCCTCAGAGGCAGCGTCCAAAGGACAGACGCCGTGGCAGCTCTCGTTTGCTCTGAACACAGACAGCAACGCTGCCCCTCGTCCACCTGAACCTCATGGGTGCATCAGCACTGCATGAAGAGCTGCGTCGGTCTTGCAAGGTTTCCAGAACATCAGGCCAGGATTGCCCACTGCCAAAAGCAGGGCCTCAGGACCACCCTGCCCGCTCCTGGCACACGGCTCCTCAGTGAGGAAGCTAAAGATGCACAAAGTGCAGACAGACGGACAGATGGATGCTCCCCCCTCCCCCCCAAAGCAAGCTTTCCTAGGGGAAGAGCATCTGATCTCAGGTCAGAAGCCAGAAAACAGTCATTGTCATGATGGAGGGTCCTGAGGGGGCAACCAGAAGGGACAGTTAGGAGATGGGGGACAGCAGGCTCCAGCCTTCCTGTAGGAGGAGGAGGTGGGCGGCGTCCTGGGGGAGGGAGGATCCTTGCAGATCCTCAAGGAGGAGGGAGACTGGGCCACTCAGAGGGCGACAGACAAGGATCTTCTTCTGTGTGTTTAGAAATATCAAGGTCACGTGCCATGTGTCAGAGAAATGATGGAGAGAAACATGCTGAGGATGACACTCGTCCGGCGTACACAGCTTCCACATGGATGGACATGTGTATGTTGGCAGCGCAACAGAAAAAGTATATATTTAGCAACAGAAAAAGGTATAAACATGAAACCCACAAACATATGAACTTAAATCCTGTTTGCATATATTACACTATAAATACCTACGTTCCTGCGGAGGGAGAAGGCAGCCCCGCAACCTGGCAGCCCCGCAGACCCACACATGGCTTTCACCCCCACCCCACCCCCACCCCTGGTTTGCGGGAGATCCTCCCAGACTCTGTCGCTGCTGCAGCTACTCTGGGGCCGCAGGAGTGAGGGCTGGGAACCCCAGGGTCCATCATGGCCATAGGCTTCCTTCTGTGTCCGATCCTGAGACCCCCCAACACCTGTTGCCTGCTCTCACCGTAGAGGGCCCCCCAGAATGGCACAGCAGCTCTCACCAACAACAGGGCCTTTTAAGGGAGGCAGAAGCCGGTGGGGACCCAGGGTCACCGGCCCAACAGGGTGCCTCCCCTACCCAAGGGCCTGCGCTCTTACAGCACTGACCTGGTGGCCTGAGGACCAGTGGTGCCAACCGGGCACCAGAAGTGGGGGCTGCAGGCCTCCGTCAGGCCCCACGTGTCATCATGTCATCCCCCTGCTCCATGCCCTGACCTTGGCTCCCTCTGTCTATGGGCACAGCCCTGGGAAGCAGGGACAGGCTGGCAGGGACAAGCCAGAGCCCCCGAGGCCACGCCCCATAGGCCAGGGTGTCCTGGATGTGGAAAGCACATGGGCACACACCCGGTGCACCCCAAGGTTGTAAGCACCAGCTGCCTGCTGTCTGCTAACCTAGTCCTTCTGCACCCCACCCACTCCAAGGACGTGGCTTCCTGGGGCTCCCGCACCCCATACCCCACATCTCCATGTCTCCAGAGAAGGCCCTGGCACTGCGCATAGCCAGACAGGGGAGCCCGAGTGACCACAGAGAGCGCCAGAGGGGGAGGCGTCTATCAACGCTGTGGCCCACATGAGGGCGACACCCGAGGGGGCTGCTCTGTGGGGAACGGGCCCCAGACCTGAGGCAGGGGTTGAAGCCAAGACTGTGAATATGGGGAGTTGGTGACAGTGAGCCTGGCCTTTCTGTGATCTCAGGGGGGGCAGAAACCAGGAGCCCAACAGCTGCTCCCCGCTGGGAGGCAGTGCTGTCCTCAGTTCAGGGGGGACACGGTTCAGGGGGGACGTGTGCATGGGAAGTGCCCAGGACTCCGGATGTTGGGTCAGCTCGTCGAGTCTGCATGGAGTCAGGCTGCGAGCAAGGAGCTGCAGAAACAGGTGGGTCCCTGCGGAGGAAGGACGGCCTCCATGCACAGAGTGCGTCTGAGAGCCCTGAGCCGGCACTCGGGATGCATGGGTCCGGGGAGGACACCCAGCTGGCGACGTTTAGCACAGGGGAAGCCTGGCTCACACCATCGGGGACACGCGGAAACAGCGAGGCACAGACACCAGAGGCAGGTGAGCGTCCCCCACAGTGGAGTTCCCTCGCTCCCCATGCTGCCTCCTGCACTGCCTGGCCCTCTCTGCCAACGCCCCATGCTGCGCTCCACCCCCCCCACCTGCCTCTTGGGCCAGGTGTCAGCGCCCACCATCTGGCTGTCACTCAAGGCCTGTCCTCCTAGGACCCGTCCAGTCCCTGTGCGGCTGAGATGTGGCAGCTGCTCCCACCAAAGGAACATGGCCTGCAAGGTCTGCTGGAGGAGCTGTGGGGCACATGCTGCCCTACAAGGAAGGGGGTCCTCTCCGTGGGTGTGCGGCCCAGGCTCAGGGGCTCAGGGGCCCAGGGAGGAGGCACCTGAGATGGGTGTTCGCCCCGCAGGGCAGTCAGCCCAGTGCGCGGTCATCACCCACACTGGTTCCAAACCCCGGGGGATCAGGCACCTGCTGACACCACCCGTGCCGTCCTGAGTCAGCTCCCTCCTTGGCGATGAGGGGGCCTGCATCCCGGGAACTGTGGCCTCACGTCCCACACATTCAGAATTAAAGGAGGAGGCTTTCTTACTCTTGCTACACTGAACAAAATATTCACTCAGTGCCAGGCACATGGTTCACACAGGACACACGGGGCACACAGAACACACGGGGCACATGGAACACACTACTCTGCATGAGGAAGGCCCGTGTGTCAGAAGCTTCTGTGGGAGGAGAAGCCCCCGAGCACCGAGCACCCTACCGCCGTGCCTTGACCACGGGCTTCCATCTGCTCTGTGCCCCAGTGACACCCTCCAGCAGCCGCCCCACGGCAGGTGTCTGACTGCGTCCAGGTCAAGAAAGCCACAGGCAGAGGTGACTCGGACAAATAACCCTGTGGCCGTGACCCTCGCCTGGCTGTGGAGGATGCGGGGGAGGGCGCTCAGGGGACAAGGACTTCAAGATGGAGAGGATTTGCATCTGGTTGTTTTAGCGTTTTGGGTTTTTTTTTTAAGATTTTATTTCTTTACCCATGAGAGACACAGAGAGAGGCAGAGACACAGGCAGAGGGAAAAGCAGGCTCCATGCAGGGAGCCCAACGGGGAACTCAATCCCAGGACCCCGGTGTCACCCCCGGAGCCCCAGGCAGACACCCAATCACTGAGCCACCCGGGTGCCCCCGAGTCTGGTTTTAAATGCTCAAACTGAGTGCCGGGCCGGGGGGGCAGGGGGCGCTCAGCAGAAGCTGGAGACGGGTGCAGCCCTGTCGGAATCCAGCCCCCCGGGGAACACGCCCTCTGTGGCACATCCCTGGAGCCGCTGGGGTTTGGGGTGCAGCACCCCAGGACTGCACCCTCTCCCTGGGGGAGAAGTCCTGCCCCCTCATGGCACCACGGGTTCTGCGGTCAGGGAGCTGCCCCACTGCCCTGCCCCGTGACCTGTGAGCTCCTAACATTCTTCCAGAATGTTCCCTTTCGTTCCGCAGGACCAGCTTGGTAGTGAAGGCCTTGCCTACACAGTGGGTGGAGCCGGGTGGAGTGTGGCGCTGCTTACGGGGGCAGGCTGCCCGCCACCCTCCCGGGGGTGCCGAGCTCACCCAGGCCCTGTGGGAACTGTCGGACTGTCCCCAGCCTGCTCGGGGCAGGACCAGGTGTGCAGGTGGGGTCTGTGCGGCAGGACACGCGGGGTCGGCGGGGGGTGGGCGGCGTCCCCAGGCCTCCATGGGTGAGGGGGCCGCTGGGGCCGCTTCCAGGCTGGGGAGGCTCGAGAGCACGGAGGGCACGATGCGGGGCATCGGCGAGGGCTGCTGGCCTCAGCTTTCCTGTCGTGATGGAAGCTAATTTCTGCTAACAGCCATTTAACAACCGCCCTGCTTCCAGGCTGGCCCAGCGCCCCCCCTTCCCCCGCTGGGAGCTTAGGGCCACGGACCTCCTCCATGCACACGGCCTGCTGCCTGCTCGGCCCCCACAGCCTCCGAGGACCCCGCCTTTGTCACAGAAGCATCTATGCGTGGAGAGGCCCGGCTTCAAGGGCTGGGCGCACGGCCTGGGGCCCAGATCAGGTCGGCACCAAAGGCCCTGGGGGCTCGTCCTACTGCCTCGCTGCCCCCTCCCTGCCTTCTTACCCAGTACCTGTTTCCAGCTGGCCTGGGTCACCCTGTCCCCCCTACGACCCCCACACCCCCTACCCCCCTCTGTGCCATGTGGGGGGCCGTCCCCCCTGTGACCCCCAGCCTCCTGCACCCCCCTCAGGCCCCCCTGCACCCCCCACCCCTCTGTGACCCCTCTGTACCCTTCCAGCAGTAAGCAGATCACAGAAGGACATGATCTCCCCATGAAAACAATGTGTTGGTGGCGGGTCACACAGACCACCCAGAGCGCCAGCCCCCAAGCACTGCGGTGGCCTCAGGGTGCTGACCCAGTGACCCGGGACCTGAGGCCGCTGTGAAGGGTCTGAGTCCCGCTGGCCTCCTAGATTCAGTGTCACAAAAGGACTGCCAGACTCCTGCCTGGCCCGGGGTCGATGGAATTAGCCAGCGTCCCTGGCTGGAGAACAGAGCCAGCGGACCCGCTCAGCCCACTCAAGCCCCCAATACCAAGGGTTGGCCCTGGGTCTCAAGGCCCCATCACCTCCCCTGGGAGGCTCCCCCAGCATGGGTCCCGGGGCTCACAAGCTCTCCATCCCGCGCACACCTACCTTCTCTGGGCAGCACCAGACGGGCTGCCTCCTGGCGCAGGTGAGCTGTGCTCCATCCACACGGGACCCTCCCCTCCCGTACCCTCCCGGCGCAGACCCGGCCGATCTGGCCACCTGCAGTCCTGGGATCAGATATTTTTGTTACGGATAACTGGACATTCCATCCCTGAGAGGTCTCGGGGTGCATGCAGGACACAGCCCCTGCACCCTACCACTCAGTTCTGTGTCTGGTGTGGGCAAGGACATTAGGCACACCTGCTGCTGTAATGAAGGCCATGACTCAGAAACCATGTGGCTCTACCTGGCAGGACCCCAAACACTGAATCTCCTCTCCTGCTTGCAGTCCCTGTGACAGTCACCTTCCGCAAGACCCATTATTATTTCCCATTGGGGGGGGAGGGCTGCACTTCCTTCTAGAAGCCAAATGTTTAGCTTTATAACTTGGCCAGAGTCCAAATTCAAAAAAGTGGAAACAATAGTTTTTTTTGAGAAAGCAGGAAAATGTAAAGCTCACAGCATCTGGCATCTTTCCACAGCTGCCGTTTCTGTGATCGCTGTGTTTGTTGTGGCAAAAGCTCCTACGTGGCATCTGGGGAGGCCCAAACGCCGCGCTTTCCCTGCTTGAAAACTGTAGGACACCCTTCCATTTTGGGTCGTGTAACCTCAGGCTCGTTGGGCTGGGGTGGGACTTGAGCGTGACTCCAGAGCAAATCCAGGAACCAAGCGGGCAGGGAAGACGTTCTAGCCCCGGGCCTGTGCCTTCCCAGCCTCTGCGATGCCATGACTGCTCCCTGGATGTTTCCAGAACTTCGTATTGACCACGGAGTGGATTAGTGAGGGCCCGGTTCCTGGACGCGGCAGGAACTACGGGCACCACACACCCTCCACACCCTCCTTTGGCTGCTGAACCTGCCCCAGCAAATGCTGGGCTCAGGACAGGTCCTTGAGGACTCCCTGAGGCCCAGGCACTCATGGCCACCCTGTGCCAAGCAGTGCTTTCCCACAAGCCTCCCTTCCAACACCTGGCCACAAGCATGTGGTTCCAGAGGCAACTATGGGTGTGGCTGCCAGGGGTGGGGGGCCACCTACTCCTCTCCCCTCTGCTCAGGCCTGGGCCTCCACCTGTCATGCTGACCTGTGAGGTGCCCGGCACAGCACCCAGGACACTGGGCAACCTGCACACGGGTCTTGGGGCCCATCTGCCACCTCCTGGGAGCTGCAGGCCGAGCTCAGATGAGGGGGCTTCCGACAGAGCAAGGGGTCCTCTGGCCCCTCCCGCAGGTCAGGTCCTCCTGCAGTGATGCATGTGCGCACAGCAGGGCTGCTGCCCAGCGCCCACATGAGGATGAGTCTGCTCCCCACTCAGAACATTCCAGCAACTCTGCACTCTGGAGCCACCATGATGAAGACAACAGTTTTGCTTTGTTTTCTGTGGGCTCCTTGTGGGTCTGAACACAGCGTCCAACAGGGATGGAACGACAGGGAAACATCTGCCCCAAATCCCTGGGCTCCTTTGAGCTGCAGGGACACCAGAGGGACAGCAGAAAGGGCTCCCCGCTCGACCTGCTCACCCCACGGCCAGTGGTCACCTGACCACGGGCACAGAGTGGGAGTAAGGGCACCACATGTGCTCAGTGACACAGTATCTTCTAAGGGCCTGACGGAAAGTCACAGGTCGTTAGGAATCATCAGAAAGGCGTGTGGGTGGAGAGCCCGGTACAGCTGGAAAACGGCTTAGCGCGGATGCAGCAGACCAGGTGCGCGTGAGGGTGGGAAAGGGGAGCATGGCCAGACAGCATGTCGCCAGCAAACCCACCTCCCGCCCTCCCCTTGCTTGGCCCAAATAAACAAATTCAGAATGTAGCCATCGCCACCTCACCTCCCCCAGATCTCCATTCTTGCGTTCCTCCAGAGAACCTGTGCTCCTGCTAGTGCCAGTCTCCATGGCACTGGGGGTGACAGACACAGGCCAACCTGGGGGAGAGGCACTGAGCCAAGGCAGGTACACAGCGAAGGGGAGTCCACCACACTTGCCTCCTGCCCATCATACCTGCCTCCTGCCACATCACACCTGCTCACCTTCCCATCTCACCTGCTCACCTGCCCCATCATATTTCACCTGCCCGTCACCCCTGCTCACCTGCCCCATCACCCCTGCCTCCTCCCCATCACTCCTGCTCACCTGCCCATCACCCCTGCTCACCTGCCCCATCACACCTGCCTCCTGCCCCTCATACCTGACACTTACTTGTCTTTGGGTCTGTTTCCCATGACAGGAATTTTTGCATTACACGTGATTGGTCCATACCACACAGTCAGTGGGTGATTATGGAAAGTTCTGGAATGAGTGAGAAGAAATTATTTTACAATAATAGGAAATTCAATCAACAACACTGTTGATGCACGCCACAGGTGTTGCCATCGTGGATGTAACCAGTCGCTTGAGATTGGCATGTGCCCGTGCAGGTGAGCTGGCTGGCCACACCCCAGCGGAAGGGCACCAGCAAAGGGCACATCCACATGGGTTGTCCCAGGAAGGCAGAAACTAGCAGGCGAGGCCGCATTACCCCTCGTCTACCTGCTGGTGAATGAGCCTTGTCTGGGCCACCTGGGTGCAATCTATGCTGCGTGCTTGTCCTCTGACAGGAGCCTCAGCCAGTACTATGCTAATTTTAAACGTGGGCTCAGCTCTGGACCCCATGCGAGAGGGAAGACTTAGGATGACTCAATGCACAGCCACGCAGATGAGTAAAGTGCTGGCACATCTTATGAAAAATGCTAACAGAACTGGAATTATTTAGCTTGGAGAAGAGAGGAGACCAACAAAGTCACCACCTGGAGCATCTCCCTGTTTGGCTCCTGTGGTTCTCACTGTGGGGGTTTGGGGCTTCCGGGGCGACAGGGGCAGAGGGGGCCAGGAGGGGCTGCCCATCACAGGCCCACATTGCCCTCCTGAGCACTGCCAGGAACACGGTTTCTGTCGTTGCAGCGAGGAGCCAGTAAACCAGGCGTGGCGGGCTATCCCTCCGGAGCGTATCTGAGATGTTATTCAGCTTCCCCCACCGTGATGACCTGTGAGGTGAAGTCTAAAGGGGGAACCTTGTTTCAGCCCAAAATATGGTGATTTTCTTTCACAGAGAATTCAGAATTCATTCATCATGTAACACCAGGATGCTCACATGGGGGGTCTCCACCCCAACCCCGGGACTCCCTCCCCCATGTCCTCCGCAGCCAGGCTGGGTCATGGCCACAGGGGTATTTGTCCAAGTCACCTCTGTCTGGAGGGTCTTGGGTACATGTGAGGGGCTGGGCAGCCTGCTGAACTTCCCATGAGGCACAGTGACCCCCAACTGTGAGGGAGCTGGGCTGAGAGGCCGTGTGCAGGCGTCCTGGGGATTGTGTGCTCCGCACGCCACCCCCCCCCCCCCAATCCCAGCCTGAGCCGCCATGGAGCTTGTGCCTCTGGACACAGTGACATTATTCTGGGATAGAAATGAGACATGCTGGGCCTGTCAGATCCTTCCTGGGACTGTTGCCAGAACTTCCCTGCCCGGGAGGCTCCAGGATAAACCTCTGCCTGTGTGCAGTACCTGCAGAGAACAGACCAGGAGGATGGCAGGGTCCCCAGGACCTCATCTGAACCCCAATGTCAGGCCCCTAGGGCTGGGCACACAGCCGGGAGCAAGTGGGTTCGGGGCCACATCCTCCATAAGCCCCGCCAGTTCAAGGAGGTTTCTCACCCAGAGCCCTGGCAGACGCACCTGTTGGGGCCACAGCATTTTCAGTACAGGGCTGAGATCCAAGTGAGTGAAGATGAGGCCAGTCCCCTTCGCAGAGGAGGGAGGAGAGAGGAGCGTGTTTATAAAGCCTACAAGCCGGAAGTGCAGCCCACCCCCCACCCCCACCCCGCGCCGGCCCCCCTTCCTCCCCCCCCCCCCCCCCCCCCCCGCCCCCTTCCTTTTGCACCATGGAGCATGGAGCTGGAGCTGGAGCTGGGAGGTTAGGATTCCCTGCTGTACTTCTCTGTGCTCACCTGTCCTATGTCAACAGCTGGGATCCCTTTGCCTGAGAGGGGGACGGTGCAGCTGCTCCAGGGCACAGATAGTCCCTGAGTTTTCAGTGGAAAACCATGGCGATGACCCCCCCCCCCCCCCCCCCCCCCCCCGCCAACCGCGAGAAGGTGGTGCCCTCGCAGCTGGGTGTCAGGGTGCTGGTGCCCCTGTGGATCCAACCGACCAGACAGATGAGATGCTCGCGGCCTGGACACTTGTGATGGGGATGCGCCAGCGCCCTATGGCCATCCCCCATAAGGAGTGCTGTCCTGCGGCTGGAGTCCCCCCAGCGTCCGCGCCCACCTGTGCAGTTCTGTGGCCAGAACCCCAGGTTGTGTTTGCACCCGGGCCCCCTGGACGGCTCCAGCTTGGTGAACGCAGACTGTCTTCATCCGCTGCCCCCATCACACAGAGTACAGTGGTCCCTCCCACCATGCATGAGGCCCACAGCACCGGCCTCTTGTTCAGAGTGGCCCACAGGCCTCAGCTGGCCACCTTGCCCGGGACCACAGGGCCCCACCGGAAGGAGGGCTCATCATCCATCGGTCTGGCCCTTTCCCGTACGAGCTCTACCTGGGGCAATCCTTCTGGAATGTTCCTTGCCTCTTCCAATAGGGAGACCCTCCCCATTCCCCCGGGCACAGTGTCTGAATTACCAGACGGGCCAGGATGGGAAGGGCGGGGATGGGGAACAGGAGAAGCCCCCCTGACCCTGAGCCAGAGGACCCTATGCTTTCCCGCAGATGTGTCATCTTTGCGCTTTGAACAAACACAAGTATAACCCAGTGGCTGCCACGTGCAAGACGCCGTCCCAGACTCTGCAAGGGACACCGGGCCCGGTGGGAGGCCAGGCACCACACGCATGCAGATAGACGCACATACATGTATGTGCATCCATGCATACCTCACCCTTGCTTACACACGCTCATGTGCACACACACACACACACACACCCTGGCCATGTGCACGCACACCGCTCAAACACACATAAATGACACCAGCAAGGAGGTGGCAGCGCAAAGGGCCCGGGAGTCCAGAAGTGAGCGTCACAGGACAGCCATGCCCTGGGGTGGACTGTGGGGACACTTCCGCCCTGCGGTTGTTGGCCAGCGTCCGAGGCAGGTGGCTCCCATCTACATCTATGGCCTCCCTGGACCCAGGTCAGAGCCGAGGTTACTGTCCCTACCACACAAGCAAAGCACGATGGTGTCATGGGCAAAGGCCCTCAGGATTTCCAACGACCACTGCCAAGCTGACGCTTCAGGGCAGTGAAGGGTCTAGGACTGTGGGCTCTGCACACACGCCCATCAATGCGGAGGGGAACATCATGGCCCTCACACACTTCCTGCTGCCAGGGCTCCCACCCCACCCCAGGCCTGCATGCGCAGCAGCCCAGAACCCGGGACAGGTGACCCCACCCCACCCTGGCTCACAGTGCTGCCTCCCTAGTGGCCCCGGAGGGAGGGGCACCCCGAGATCACCACATGGGCAGGCCGTGGAGGAGCGCGGTGCAAGGGTAGCCTCAGTGCTTTGTCCCTGACGTTCCTTCCAAAGGGACCTAACGGACGCCTCTGGTCCCCGGAAGCCCAAGACCTTGTAAACCCCGTGCGTGGACTTTATTTCCATCTGGCTCTTGCTGCATCTCCCCCGACTCACAGGTTCGCCCCACCCCCGGGGCCCCAGACTGAAGAGTCATCAGCATCAAGGGGACGCCTATGACCCCAGGCTTCTTCCTGGTCCCCGTTAACAA
This sequence comes from Vulpes vulpes, assembly GCF_048418805.1. Lineage (NCBI taxonomy): Eukaryota > Metazoa > Chordata > Mammalia > Carnivora > Canidae > Vulpes > Vulpes vulpes. Next base: position 58,302,856 of record NC_132784.1, read on the forward strand.
ACCCCAGAAGCCAGCATGGAGGCCCAGCTGCCCTGGCACACCGCCCCAGACTCTGGGACCATGACTGTGTAAGGGGAGTGTTAGCAAGGGTGCAAGGCTGAAAATGAGACCAGGGAAAAGGTCTAAGGAAAGGGCAATTGTACCTTGGAATTTTAGGAACCCCGCACATTCTTAGAAGCTGGTCTGGCTACGTATTTGAAGGAGTTGGAGCTCAGTGGGTGGCATGCAGGGGGAGTGGGTGCGTGGGTTCTGCGGCCAGAATGGGCTTTGACCTGAACTGAGGGGGAGTCTGGGCGTCTGGGCCGGCTCTCTGGCGCCAGCCTCAGCAGGTGACAGTGGCAGCGTTCACGCGGCCAAGCATCCAGACGCTGAGAATGTCTGGGGCTTGGGGATTTGTGTTCAGTTAGGAAGGTGCTAAGGATGCAGCACGAAGATGCAGAGGAGGGGCAGGTGCACCTGGGCTCCGAGCACTGAGCACTGAGTTCCAAGCACTGAGCACTGAGCACCACAGACCACGTCTGCCCCTTCCTGCCCCAAGGGACTCAAGAAAGCCGCAGCCATGCCGGCTGCTGTGCTCACCTTCACCTGATGGACCCTGCCACGCTCGCCTGCGTGTCTCCTGCACCGTCAGCCTCACATACAGGAGAACACTGGTCTCTCCATGTGATCGTCTGCTTCCTTACCTATATTTTGAGGACAGTGGCGACAAACGCCTGCTGTGTGTTTCCAAGAATGGCTCTTTGCTCTGTTCGGGTTGGCCATGTCAGGGTTGGTCACTACTGTCTCCTGCCTCTAGGACCTGAGCCTTTGGTGGAGGCTGGAGATGGGGAAGTAAGCGCACAGGAGGAAGAGTGTGAGGCTGAAACAGAGAAGTAGCCATCCTGTGCATGTGCACGCAGCGTCTCCCTCAGGGCTCCCTCAGGGTTCACCGAGTCCGTGGGGTAGCTTGGGGCCTGTGTGGACACAGCTGCCAGGCTCCTGGGGGCAGCACTGGGTCTGGCACATCCCTCGCGCTGTGGAGCCTGGCACTCCTGGTAGCAAGAGGCTGCTGAACTGCTTGGGAGCAAGTCGACAGAGTCAGGAGGCAGGGAAGGGCTGAGGGCTCTGCTCTACGCACAAGACACAGGCCATTTCTAATGATGCCAAGTAATTCAGGAAAAACAGCAAGTCCCCATCACGCCAACCCCATTCAGCACCCTGCACAGGACTGAGCAGCTCAGGCAACATGAAGTTATTATATCAAATATGAGAGAGTTCTGAGAAGCTGGGCGGGCGAATCAGATGTTCCCTGTGCAGCCCAGAGTGAGGAGGGCAGACGTGTCCAGGGAAGCAGAGAGTAAACGAGAGGAGCCCATCCTAAAGGAGTACGGTGTGCGTCCCAGAAGGGAACACCCATGCTCACAAGGGCAACCCCGGGAGGGGTCCAGGAATTGCCCCTCAGGGCACGGTCCTCGGGCAGCCACAGACACAGTGCCACAGACACATCCCCTCCACCGGCTCAGCAGAGGCCCTGCAGTCCACAAACATCCCGTACCTGGAACGGGTCCCCGCCCAGTGCAGGGCAGGAGCTGACCGTGCGCATGACCCGAGTACCCACAGTGCACTGCCTTCGATCGGAGTTCACAGCGAGTCCCCACCTTGAGCCAAACTGTAAAGTGCACACATGTCCCACGTGGAGCACAGTTCTCCTTCTGGGCCACTTGGTCCGAGGCACTCGCGCCATCCACTTGTCAGGAACACGACAACGTGAATGCAGCCACATGTCAGGAGACCAAACCCAGGTGAGCGACGGAAATGTGGGGCTGGGAACTGGGAATGAAAAGTGAACAAAGGAGAAAATCTGAGAAAGCTCAAGGGGAGATGGGACTGCATGATCCATCAAAAGCAGGACAGAGCAGGTAAGAAAGAAGTGTGACATGGCTAACAGATGCCCTCCAGGGTTGGGGGCAACTGCAAAGTGACAGGAGAAATCAATGCTGCCAGCTGTCAGGAGGAAGAAAAATCTGAGAACAGAAATGTTTTCAAGTCAAGACTGGGTAGGCCGGGAAGGTCCCGTGGTGCCGGAGGCAGTGGCTGGGGCGCAAGAGCCCATGTCACCAAGACGGAGGGTGGCAGGTGTCAGAAATGACCCCATCATGAAGGCCAAGGACGGAAAGCTGAGAGCTGGCCAGGCCCATGGGGGACGCTGGTGTTCGACAGCCGAGGGCAGACCAGACATCTGTGGGGACGCACCCAGGGGAAGAGGGGCAGGGGACAGGGGCAGGGTGCTGAGCCCTGGGCCTTCTGCAGCAAAGCAGGGAAAGTGTTCCAACCGACTGTGGCAGTGGCTGCATGCCCCTGTGGATGCCCTAAAAACCGCTGAACCACATGCTTTAAGGGTGTGAACTGGCCGATGTCTGAATTCTATCTCGATAAAGCTGTGGCCATAAAAAAAAAAAAAAAAAAAAAAAAAAAGGAAGAAAAGAAAAAGGGAAGGAATGTGCCATATCTGGGTTTGAAAAGCAGCCAAGAAATGAAAATTAAGGAAAATTATAAATATCTAGAAAAACTGCTCTGGAGAATATTAGTGAAGAAAGGAACCAACTCTGTGTCTGGAGAAGCACCCACTGGCTTCCTCACATGCACGTGCACAAAATCTGTGTATGAAACACACCCTGAGGTGCCAGCGACCAGGAGGCAGAAATAAACCGTGCCCTGCACAGGCGGCTTCCCCGCCGCGAACACATTAAAAGTGTTCGTTTCTTGTTAAGTAGTGAAAATCCAGCATACATTATGGTGCCGTTTTTGGATATAAACAAAGAAAAATATTTTTACATTAAACGAGAGCAAAATGTTTTGGTACAAATATTAAATACCCAAACGCAGCAGTGATAAACTCTGGGTGATGGAGATGGGAGAATCAGAGGCTTTGTACTTTTCCCAGAAAGTTTTTTGATTTTCTACAATGAGCGTGTAATATATACATTTCTTGTAAATGTTTGCTCCTTTTCCAAAATAGAAGCTACGCAAAATGCAAATGCATCAACCAGCACATGAATTGAACGTTATTCGGAAAAAGCAGCAGAGAGCCTACCAGAACGAGGAGTGTCCCCTTCTGCAGCCCTGCCCCTGGTTCCTGCCCCCATGGATCCTGGCTGTGTTGGGAAACAAGGACATGGGCTGCCCAGAGGCTCGAGGACCCCCGACGGGAGCCCCTCAGTGACGCTGCCTCGCTATGATTTCAACAGTCCAAACGCAGATTAAACAGCGGGAGGTTTGGGAGCAGCTCATGTGATAGAAGAGGAGAGACGCATAGGAGGGAGATTACAGACTGGCCTGCAGGAAGCACACACCGAGCCCCGGTCAACAGAGGTGCACACGGCCTGCCCCGTGCTCTGAGATGCCTGGGTAGTTAGTTATGGCCAATTCCCAAAGGCTTTCCAGAAAGTCTCTGCAGACACCTCCCAAACGAGTCGGGTGATGCAAGTTACTGGACAGTCCAGGTGGGAAGTAGATTGCCCCGGCCCAGCGATCAGGCCCAGGTCAGCAGCAAGTCCTGGGCAGAACCCAGAGGCGCCTCAGGGCCATGAGGCTCAGCCCTGCTCTGTAGGCAAGGACTGCACCCTTGCCTCAGACGAGCAATGTTCCTCCGGGTCAAGGTAAGGAAGGAGCTAATATGTCACGTGATAGGATTGTTTTCTGAGACATCTAATTTTAAAGAACCAAATAAGTGAAAGTTATGGATCAGGAGATAATTTTAAAAAACTTGTAGGTCTAGAGATTTTTGTTGAGTAAGAAGCCAGGGCTGCTGAGAATGAGATGTCATGCAAAAGAAATGGAGACCCAGGGCTCGAGGTCTGGGACAGGGAGGGGTGGGCTAGTGCTAGTGCACTCTGCACCGAGAGGAGGGTAGGGTCTGTGAGGAGCAGCTGGGGTGCTGTAGGGGTGCCGATGTCCTCCCGAGAGGACAGCAGGGGACCCAGAGAGATTGTAGACCTGCACCACATGCCTACCTATGTAAATAAAACCAACAGCTGCTGGGCATCCCCCGAGCGGAGCCTGGCACATGCCAAGAACTTCCCTGAGTCATCCTGTTTGCTTACTTATGTGTTCACACGTTCCTAGGGTTGGAGGGTTTCTGGACTAAGGGTCTGGCCTACCTCTGCCTGGGCAGCGACCACGTCCACTGAGTGGGGCTTGGGCCCCGGAGAGCGGATTCTGCACTCTATGGCACACGCCACCAACGACAGCCGCCCCAGGAGCCATCACGGAGGTGGGACAGGTGGACTTTCACCTCCCCAAGGTGAGGCCTCTGCTGGTCGATTTTCAGCCAGTGTTTCTATGGAGAAGAAGCCTTTCCGAGGTCTCCGTGTTCAGACTCAGGCTGGAAGCAACACTTCCTTCCTGCGAACGCAGCAACCAACGTCTCCTTCCCGGGGCTGGCTGGGTCGTCCAGGATTCGGATACCCCAGCACCTGGTATGTTGGCCAGAGACCATGACCGTGTGGGATCCCCGCGTCTCCTGACTTCAGCGGCCTTCCCGGGGCTCTCAGGTCCGCGCCCTTTCCCCCAGGGCTGCTTGGGGAGCGGTTCTGAGGGATGCGGGGCGGGGGTCTCTGCCTCCGGAGCCGCCACGGTGTGTGTGCGCGAGCGCAGCCAGGCGCGGGCAAGGAGCGGGTCCGAGGCTCGCGGCACCTCCCCCAGCGCCCGCTGCGAGGAGACCCAGCCGCCCCCGGGGACCTGCCCCGCCCCGGGGACCGCCCCCGCCGGGCGCATCGCGGGGGCCGAGGGGGCCGGGGCGGGGGGCGGGGGGCGGGGCGGGGCCGGACTCCGCGCGCTGCCGGCTCCGGAGACGCCGCGCTCCGCCCCGAGGAGGCCGCGGCCAGGCGAGCGCCCCGCTGGCCCGCGGAGCCCCGGCCCCGAGGTAAAGTGACGCGCGCGGCGGAGCCGGGGTCTGCACCGGAGGGTCTCGGGGCCGAGGCGTGGGCTGGGGAAGGTCGTGGGCTCGGGAGGTCGACCCCGGGGGTCGTGGGGACGGGGAGCCGGGAGGGTCCACCAGGGAGGGCTCCCGGCGGGCGCAGGGACCGGGGCGCGGCGCGGAGGTCCACGCTGGAGTCTCTCCCGGCCGGGACCGAGCGAGGGGCGGGAGGCGGCTACACCGGAGGGCCCGGGCCGCAGCTGGCGGCGGGGCGGGGGAGGGGGCCCCTGTCCCGACGCGGCGCTGGCCCCGCGCGCACACCTCCTACCCGGTTGCGCCGCGGAGTGCGGGCGACGGAGATGCGAGAGGGGCACCTGAGGCCGTCTCCCCGCGCCCGGGGACCCGGAGCCGCCCCAGCCCCACGCCGACATCCGAGGCCCCGGGCAGGCCGGAGGGCGCCCGGAGGGAGGCGCGCTTCCGTGGAGGGCCGGGCGGCGCCATCCCGAGCCGGGTTCCTACCTCCGACCCGTCTGTCCGCGTCGGACCCGCCGGAGCCCAGGTGAGAGGAAGGGCGGGAGGGCAGAGCGGCCTCCGCCACCGGGGGTGACCAGGGCTCCCCCTGCGCCCGCCCCCGCCTGCTGGGTGGGCGCACCTGCCTCGCGCCGGCAGCAGGAGGGACGTGGGCGAGTGCGCAGCTCGTGGGGCCCTTCCCCGCCCCCTGTGGCTGACCCGTCGTGGGGCGGTGAACGCCACCCCTCACGCCCACCCCTGCGCGCACACACGACACCTGGCGCGCGCGCGCACGGTCCTCCTCCCTGCCGGCCTCCTGCGGTCACCCAGGGCGAGACCTGAATGGTGAGCCCCACCCCAGCCCCAGCGCAGTTAGCGGAGAATTTTGCGAACTCGGGAGCCTGGGGAGCCTGGGGAGCCTGGGAGCCGGCCCTAAGGGGCCGCCTGCACTGGTGCGGGCAGCAGATCCCAGGCGGGGCGGGGGCGGCAGGGGGGCACGAGGGGGTACGCGGGGGGAGGGGGTGCGGGCAGCAGGGGGGCGGGGGGTCGGACAGGGGCGGGGAGGGGGGTAGTGGGAGCCGGGGCTGGGGAGGGGGGAACGGGAGCCGTGCGCCTGCGCGGGTCTGCACTCTGGAGGTTCAGGGGTGACCGTGGGGCCCCCTCCCCTCCCACCGTGGTCCTGAGGGTTGGTTTCTGGCAGTCGGAACAGGGCCACGGTCAGGGACCACTACTTCCCTTTGTCACCTTTCGTCACCTCCACAGAAACCCCAGCCCAGCGCTTGTGTCTGGGCTCCCATGAATTTACTTGGTCTCTAGAATTCCTTGGGCTGCGCAGACCCGGGGTTCCTCCAGCGCCTGCTCAAGGCCAGTGTTTGGACCAAGTGGCATTTGTGAGATGGATTCTGACTCTGCTGGTGCGTCTCGGAAGGGCTGACCTCCTTGGACTGGTTGGTGGCCAGCCCTGCTCAGACAATGGCTGGGGAGGAGGGTGGGCAGGTGAGCCCTCCATGGTGGTCCTGTGCGAGGGAACCCAGGCCCAGCAGAGGAGTGTCAGGAGGTGGTTGTGCTTCTGCTGAGAAATCCTGGAGGGGTCCCACAGACCCCAGCCAGGCTTGAGCAGAGGAGAGGCCATCCTACCCTCGCCCCAGCCTGTGGGGCTCTGCAGGTGACTGCTGTCCTCCCCAGGCTTTGCTTCCTTAATAATTCCCGGTTAGTCAGTGAGATGGGACTGCTCTGGATGCTCCTAAAGGTGAACTGGGGAGGGGGGTGCATTGCTGGCGGGCGTTTGGAGTGGATGAAATCCACTGGGCTGTGCTTCCCTGGGGCTTACCAGCCACACACATGCTGAGTTATACACTGTGGCTAAGAAAAGACATATTTGTATCTTAATTGGAGACAGGTTAGGAAAACAACTTTAAGGTTCTTTCCAAGGCCAGTGCCAAAGAGTGTTCTGATCCTTTTCCATTTACAATGTATGTATTACACTTTGCAAAAGTTTTTTTTAAACCTTGAGATTTCCATAATTCAAGAAAAAAATTAGTGTTTTTGTAGGCATGGGAAGAAAAGGAGGGAATCGCGTTGTTAGCTGGCACAGAACGGGAGGCTGTGCAGTTTTTCTGCACACGCCGAGATCTTCTATGCCTGGCACAGAGTCCTGGGCATGCCAGATGCTCACAAAATATGAGCTGGTTGATGAATTGTTGGAGTTATAATTAAGAGTTTCTACCCAGTGTATGGCCAGGCGCTAAATTATCATAATTACAGCTGTATGTGCCACAGTTAGTAGGTTGTCCAGAGCTTATCGGCTGGCAGGAAATGATAACGTGTTGGGGTTTGCCTCGCAGAGACAGGTGGGGTCCGGGTGTCTGGGGAGGAGACTCAGCAGTGTCTTCCTCCTCCAGTCCCACAGTTCCGGCTGCTGTTCCGCTCAGGCTCAGGCGCCGGAGGGCAGGACAGCAGGACGAGCTGAGGAGTGTTAGGAGTAGGAGGGAGTTTCAGCTTCTGCGGTGGGTGCGGATATGTGGGGGCGGGAGTGAAGGGGAGCACGTGGGGTGGCACCAGGGCGTGTGTGAGCTGGGGGATGGGGGGGCCACCGCGGGAGAGTTGCTGGGGGCAGGACCTCGGAGACGGGGGGAAGGTGGGCTTTTCTGGATGACATGGGTGTCGGAGGAGCGTGGCCGTGTGGGTCTGTGTACCTGCGCATCTGTGTATGAATGAGAATTTCACAAGGAATAGGGACATTTTAGGGCTGATGCCAGAGAGCCCCAGTGCCTGATGGCTCACTCTCTCATGGTGGGCGGAGTAAGGGTGCATCAGGGACCCCCTGGCTGGCAGCGAGGGGCCAGCTCCTGACACCTGGCTGTCCCTCTCTATGGAGTACGGCCCTGGACCTGGCCAGGGATACAGTGGCTCCTGGGCCCCCCACAGCCTCTTAGCAGTGATTGATGTGCCCTTCAAAGCCAGAGAGGGGGCAGCCCCAGTGGCGCAGCGGTTTGGCGCCGCCTGCAACCCAGGGCGCGATCCTGGAGACCCGGGATCGAGTTCCACGTCACGCTCCCAGCATGGAGCCTGCTTCTCCCTCTGCCTGTGTCTCTGCTTCTCTCTCTCTCTCTCTCTGTGTCTCTATGAATAAATAAATTTTAAAAATCTAAAAAAAAAAAAAAAAAAGCCAGAGAGGTGCTCAGGGCTACTGAGAGGGTTTGAGACCTAGGTGTCCAGCGCCTCCTGTCCCTGGGCTCTGGGGCCAGCTCCTCATTTGGCAGCTTACCTGTGGGCACCTTCAGTCTTCCCGAGGCTCCATTCAACAAACAGATCTATTTGTAAGAGCAAACCTGCATCACAAACCACCTTGAGAAGCAAACGAACCAAATGTCAAGTGGGCGCACCCCCGAAGGCTGCCAAGGCTCTGCTCCCAAAGGAGCCCTGTGAACAGCATGTGTCCACCTCCTCGTGTGACAGGTGAAGTCAGACTCACAACCTGGTTACCTGCGGCTTCTGTTATTAATACCACTTGAGCCCTGGGGGTGCATGTGCCTGTGAGAGCCAATGCAAATGTCCTGGGCCTGTGGGCCACAAACTGGTGGCAGACGTGTGACTGCTCGTGTTCTCCCACAGCAACAAAAAGCCAGGCTGAGCTGTGCCATAGCTTTCTGACTTTCAGAGGGAAACTTGTACCGTAATATGTTCACTCAAAATGGAAATATCCAATATTTTAATGTGATTGTATGTTTAGGAAAAGATTCGTCAAAGTATAAGGTACGAGCAGTGCAGGAGACCTCACGTGGCTCTTTTCAATTAGCGAAGCTAAGATAATGAGAGTTCACAGGAGTGCATGCACCCCAGCTCTGTCCTGTCCAGGGCGTCGAGCCCTCTCCTGCATCCGCCATCGATCCGTCCGTCCCAATGGCCGCTGGTGCACCTGCTGGGTGCCAGCTCTCCCTCTGCCTCCCTCGGACCCTAAGGCACGGTGAGGAAGGCAGAGAAGGGCAGGCAGTGGCCAGAGCTCACCCTGGCAGTTCCCAGAATTTAATTAAATTCCCAGGTATTTTTAACCTTCTCAGGTATTTGAACAATGAAGTTTAAATCTTAGATTAGACTTGAGTAGTTGTGGGCACGTGAAGTTGAAGGCAAGGGTTCCAGGCCGCAGAATCTCAGGAACTGTCCAGTAGTCTGATCGCCACAGGACAGCAGGCTTGTGTCTATACAGGAGCAGCACCAGCTGGACACTGTGTGATGGTCCCGGCGGGACTTGGGAGGGACTGGGGGGGACTCGGGGCGTGGAGACTGGGAGAGACTCAGGAGCAGGACTCAGGGTCAGGACTGGAGGGGGGGTGGGACTCGGGGGCTGGACTTTGGGGGGACTTGAGGGGGACTCTGGGGCACAGGGGGTCCATCCCCAGCTACTGCGGCGTCCAGGGGCTTCTGTGCCCGGCAGCTGCCCACACGGCCCTCGGGTGGTATGAAGTCGTTGGCTGATGCCTTCCCCCAGCCACACCCCTCAGCTCCAGGTTGGGGGGTTGGGGAGGCCCAGGGAGTTAGATTCTCAACACTAATTCTGAGTGATTTTCATCATTTTGAAGGTTAGAAGTTCTGGTTTGTGGCTGGAACTGGCATCGTGGTAGCAAGACAGACAAGAGAAAGTAGCCCAGTTTCCTGTCTCCGGGGTGTGGTTTCCTCTCACTGGGAGTTCACAATCCTGGACCGCCCCGTCCACACCGTGTGTCTCAGGTCTCTCAGCGAACTTAAGTGTAGAAGTTTCCGAAAGCTCTTTGCTAGGAAGTCCAGGCCAGGGCAGGGCGCTGAGGTCAGGCCTGGCTGTGCTTAGGCCCCTGCTGACAGCGCCATGCAGGGCCCCCTTCCTCCCTCTGCTTGGGTTTGCACTCAGGGGGCAGAGTCACATGTGCGGCCAGCGGGTGTCTGATCATCCTCTGAGCAGACACGTAAACCCGTGTCTGGTAAAAGCCAGGAAGAGGATTCCCCTTTCTTTTGTGTTTTTGGGGTGTGGCCGTGCCCTCATGGGTACGCTCACAGGAAAATGAACTGCGTGACAAGGGTATTTTATTTAACGTCATAGCAGTTAATGCAAGAGAGTGAGATGTTTTGGTGAAATAAAATGCATTAAAAGTTAATGTTCATTATGTGGATTAGTCACCGGGAAACCAAAACCGTTCTCTTGGCATCTGTGAGGTTCGAGCGTGGTGTTGGGAGCAGGCGGTGCCTGGTCGTCTGGCCGCTTTTCTGGGGTTTTGAGCACAGCTCACATGCGGCTGGTTCACCTTTCCTTCAAGAAACGCATAGTTTCTGACTGTGAACAAATTTCCTTGATTATTTTCCACCAGAAGGAAAGGACATCTTTTAGATGAGGAAGGATAGTGAATATATAGGGTGGCTGCTTCAATGCTCAACAGATTAGGGAGAGAATTCCAGAGTCTGGAGAAGATGGGGCGCAGGAGCCGGTGGGTGGCACTCGGGGTGAACAAGTCGGCTGTCCTCTGGAAGCTGCGATACATTGTGTTCCTGGGAAGCCCACCACTGGGGCCTGCGGGGTGCGGCGCTTCTGCTTCGAGGCCCTCGAAGCACCCCAGCTGGGTGCCGCACCCTGAGACCCAGCCTTGGGCAGACCTGCTGGCGGGAGAGCTGCGTCTAGGCCTAGCGGGAGTGTCTGGATGGGGCCACCCTTCCCAGTGAGGTTGGCATCTGGGCCCATCGGTCATGTCTGGGCTCACGCCCTTTCCCAGGAACTGCGACATTATTTTGCAGCAAAGGGCATGTGACCCGGGAAGGCAGGCAGCTCTGAGCCCAGGGGCGCGACAGAGGTGGTTTCTCCTGTTTCCAGACGCAACACATGCAGGTGTAAGTTGCCTATCACCGCCTCCACCACGGGAGACTTGGAGACAGAGGTTAAAGGGAAGCATGCACTGTCCACCTCCTGTGAGACCTGCCCTCCAAGGTGATGGCCCCCGACTACGAGGACCGTCCTCCCCTGGCGGTGTTTGCATGTGTCGGCTTCACTTATGTCTCATGTTTCTGCTGGTGCTGCTGCATGTATTCTGTGTGGATTTGTCAGTGTGTGTCCACGTGTCCTTCTGTGGTTGGCCACGTGGACTGTTTCTAACTTCCCAACTTTCTAAATGCCCCAAAGTACCCCCTAATACATGTTTTCATACATAAATGCTTGAAACTTTGCACTGGGTCAAAAGATAAGGACGCTGGGGGCTCTTGATACATATCAAGTGGTTTCTCAGGAGCCACCTGTGCGGTGCAGCCCGTGGAGCGTCTGGCTTGGGAGGTGGGTTTGAGCCCCGCATCTGGTGCGGCACTCAGTGGGAAATCTGCCAGAGACTCTCCCCCTGTGCCCCTTCCCCCCCTACTGTCTCTCTCTCTCTCTCTCTCTCTCCCTCTCTCAAATAAATAAATAGATCTTTAAGAAAAACACTGCTTCAAGGGAAGTTGTGCAGCTGCATCCCCTTCACGCACCACCCTCCACGGCACGCTGGCATCAACTCTATCCTCTGCCTCAGATCCCCACAGCCAGCGTTCTTTTGCTGTAGGAGTGATGCTCAGTCTCATGAGATAGCCTCACAGGAAGCAGTAGTGAGCAAGCCTATGCGCTGCTGTCGGCCACTGTCCCTGGGCCTTCAGTTGTGCATGCAGGTGCATGCACACACATGTCTGTGTACAGGAGGTACCGGTTACCTGTGTGTGTTCCCAGAGACCGGTGCTGCCCCCGGGGAAGGCTGGCCCCCAGCGCTGCCTTCTCATTCTGGGGTCGGCCTGTCTGTGGCCCGTTGTGTGCCCCATCTTGGTGTGGGCTTCTTCACAGGCTACCACATGCGTCGTGACCCTGGACTTGCCTCCAGCCCCGGGACCACCCAGCCACATAAGCACCGCCATGCAGGGTCCGCCGTCCTCAGGGCTGTCTGTGGTGGGGCCGCACATGTGTTATGTCAGGAGACAGCGTGCGGAGTGAGCTGGGTCCACAGAAAGTGAGAAAATGTGTCTCTACCCTCTAAAGTCTCAAGTGCGGTCATGGGGAGGAGCTGTGGGCACATACAGTAGATCCGCACACTCATACATGTGAGCCTGGTGGGTGGCGGAGAGCTTAGGCAAGTTGCCAGCCATGTCCTGACTAGCAGATGCTCCTCCAGCCCTGGCTCAGCACTGAGGAGACACCCAGAGGACGTCCCCACAGGGTCTGACCTGCGAGGTCTGAGCTGGGCTGTCTGTGCATCACCGTCTTGTTCGAGTCAATCTTCCTGATGTCTGTGTGAGCGGGGACATGCATGACCTGAAAACTCACCCAGGGCGCCTCTGAGCCTTGTCTCCACCGAGCATGGGAGCCTGTGACCTCTGAGAGCTTGGTCACCTCCCAAGACAACAGGCAGCCTGAGAAGCCTTCCATCCGTGCTTGGCCCCCTGTTGTCCCACACAGCGGTCCTGCCCCATAGGCCACCCATCAGTAGGCCTTGTAAGATCTCATGGGTGTCTGTCTCCTGAGTGCATCCAGTGCACAACCCTGGGCTTGGGGATTATTCTGGAACCTTCAGGCCTGGAGAGGGAGAAGCCATCTGTCCCCCCAAGAGCTGGCATGGTTAGTACCTATAGGAGGAGGCTTCTCTGCTGCCCTTGCAGCATTTCCACCAGCAAAGTGACCTCTTGCTCCCCTTTCTGGTGCCGGCAGTTTCCTGAGACCGTGTGGTGACATCTTTCAGGCTGTGGCCAGAAGTAAGGGCTCATGAGCCTCCTCAGGTGAGTGAAGGTGAAAGCAGCGCTGCTTTGGGGCCAGAATTAGAAATTACTAACAAATAGGAGTTTGCATTGTTTTCCTTTCCCTTGTGGGTCCCAGCGGCTGACACGTTCCTGGATGCTCATGTAGGGCATCAGGCTGCCACCAGGGCGACTGTCGCTCATCTGTTCCTAAGTGTAGTGTTGGAATCAGCCCCTACCCTGGGGCCACCTGGACAGGACTTTGGGGAGACTCCCCAGCCTTCATGCTAGAGCCGAGGAAGAGCCCAGAGCGTGGCAGGCTCAGGCCCATGGGCCTCCCCTGGCCGTCCCGGCCCTGCGCCCCAGGCCTGAACATGCAGATTTGTGGCGAGGGCTGCACGCAGGGGCTCTCCTTGCACCCGGGACACACTCCAGGCCGTCTCCAGCATCTCTGCTGCCCCTGGTGTGTTGCCTGAGTCACTCTCGCAGGCGTTCGATCTCCCCAGGGGAGCATGACAGGCATCTGAGCTTTACGACTTCTCACGCACATGACGCACTTAACCTTCATAAACATCCTGAAGCAGTTGTGTTTAGTTTTATAGATAAACTGTGTAATGAGGGCCACCTGTATCTTAAGCTGATGACGGGGACGAATTTTCTTTTTTTTTTTCTTTTTTTTTTTAATTTTTATTTATTTATGATAGTCACACAGAGAGAGAGAGAGAGAGAGAGGCAGAGACACAGGCAGAGGGAGAAGCAGGCTCCATGCACCAGGAGCCCGACGTGGGATTCGATCCCGGGTCTCCAGGATCGCGCCCTGAGCCAAAGGCAGGCGCTAAACCGCTGCACCACCCAGGGATCCCGAGGACGAATTTTCTGACTCAAAATCTACTCTCCCAGTTTGTCCCTGGCTGGTGGCCCCTCCCCGACTGTTCTCTGTCACTTTGGGCGCATGGCCATGGCCCCTGTGGGGCTGGCCCTCCTCACACCACGGCCAGAAAAGCTGGTCCTTCTTTGCCGCCCCAGATCCGACCTTGCATCTGTACGAGAGAGCCCGGTGTACTGCCCCCAGGTCCATAGACGCCCGGGCACTGCAGTGCCTTGGGGGCCTCCGTCCTACCCTCCCTCCAGTGAGGAGGGCCTTACGTCCATGGGGCCTTATCTCATATGGTGCCCCACGGCATTCTGCCCTAGACGGGAAGCCTGATCACTTCTTTTAGAAAACACAAGGGCTTTTCCCACGACGCTGACTGCCCTGGCCCCCCAGGCCCTGGAACTTCACTGCTTGGGTTGCAGTTCCTCATCCACCCTGTGGAGACTGTACCTGCCAGGCTGGTGGCGCCGGCAGCTAGCTCATGGTTGGTGTCTGCTCCACCGGCGGCACCTGCATTCAGGCCAGCCTGGTGCCATGTTCAGTCAGCCCTGCATGGCTGTCCTGTTCCTGAGCAGAAACGAGCCCCACCAGTCTCAAATCAATATAACTTACAAAATGGTATTAATTCTTTTAAAACTCCTAAGAAAAGACATTTCCAGGCTTGGGTGATCTCACTAGGAAGTTCTATCTTTTTTTTTTTTTAAGATTTTATTTATTTATTTATTTATTTATTTATTTTATGAGAGACACAGAGAGAGACAGAGAGAGAGAGAGGAAAAGACACAGGCAGAGGGAGAAGCAGGCCCCATGCAGGGGGCCCGACATAGGACTCAACCCCGGGACTTCAGGATCACACCCTGAGCCGAACGAAGGCAAGTGCCCAACTGCTGAGCTACCCAGGCGCTCTTCTACCAAACATTCAAAAAGGAGTGAATTCTATCAACCATTCAACAAACAGGAGAGAACTCCTGATCCACTTCACGAAGTCACATTCCCTGAGAATACCCAGAAAGGAACCACAGGTCAATATCACCCATGACCTTAGACACAAAATCCTAAACACAATATTAGCAGATTGAATCCAGTGATGTATGAAGGTGCTGGACCGCATGAGATTTACTTCAGGCATGCACGGCTGGTTCAACATTCAGAGTTCACCGTGTCCACAGAAGAGACACACCGTCTCCTCAGTTGGTGCAGAAAAGCCTTTGATAAGATCCAACACCCACCTGTCATGAAAACTCCCAGAAAACAGGGCATAGACATTCACCTGGATAAAGAGCATCTACAGAAGCCCTGAAGCTAAGAGCGTGCGAGGTGAAAGGGTGAGTGATCCCCCCTCCCCCGAGAGCAGGAACAGGGCAAAGCTGTGCCCTCTCACTATTGCTCAACCTGGTCCTGGACATTAGAGAAAACAGGAAAAGGACGGGCAGCCTGGGTGGCTCAGCGGTTTAGCGCCGCCTTCAGCCCAGGGCCTGATCCTGGAGACCCGGGATCGAGTCCCACGTCGGCTCCCTGCATGGGGCCTGCTTCTCCCTCTGCCTGTGTCTCTGCTCTGTGTGTGTGTGTCTCTCCCATGAATAAATAAATAAAATCTTTAAAAAAAAGAAAAGGACATAACAGGGGTACAGTCAGGCAGGAAGAAGGATAACATCCCTGTTTGCAGATAGCAGGACTGTCTACATGGGAAATACCAGGGGAAGTCCCCCAAATCTCCTAAGCAGAAGGAAAGACGGGCCATGTTCATGGATTGGAAGACTACAGTCTAGCTGTTTGCTCTCTCCAGCTGGTCTGTGTAGTCAATAAAACCTCTCTCAAGATCCCAACAGAATTTCCGTAGATGCAGACAGCTGATCCTGAAATCCATGTGGACAGGCACGAGTGCTGACATCGTAGCTACAACAATCTCAAAACCCAGAAACAAAGTGTGAGTCCTCGCTGCCTCATATTCATGTTCATTATGTAGATCAAGGAGCCAGGGCCTATGACGCTGGCCGAGGGGCAGACAAATGCACACGACGATGAAACCATTCGGACCCAGCCAGAGTGTCCACCGATTCTTGACAGAGTTGAAGAGCCAGGTGAGCAGAGCAGCACAGCCTTTACAACAAGGATGGTGGAACAGCTGGTCATCTAGACGTGGGGGAAACCTCATCCTTCACCTCACATCTCATAGGAAAATCAGCTCAAAAATGGATCACAGTTTTAAGTGTAAAATGTTCAGCTACAAGATGTTTAGGAAGAAAATAGGAGAAAACCACTCATACCTAGGGTTAAGCAGTTTTTAGACCTGAGGCAAAAAGCATGATCCATAAAAAGTAGACTTGATAAACTTGACCTCATCAGAATAAAAAAACTGCTTGTCAAAGGACCATTTAAGACCAGAAAAGGAAAAGCTAAGTGAGAGAAAGTATTGGTGAACTACACATCCAATAAAGGAACAAAATCTGTGATACATAAAGAATTCTCAAAACTCAATAGCTACACCCAAAAAAAACCCACAAATAAATAAAATATACAATAAATGAGCAAAATATGTGGAAAGACACTTCACTACAGAGGATATACAAAGGATGGAAGAAAAGTTGTCCCACAGCATTAGCCATTAGGGAAGTGCAAGTCAACACTGAAGGAGGTATCACCACACATTTGTCAAAGTGACTAAAATGAGAAAATACACACAACAAATACCAGCGAGGACGTACAGACATGACCACTCGTCAAGTCAGTCATGGAGCTGCCCTGCGGCCTAGCCGCTCCTCTCTGGGCATCCGTCCCACAGAATGACACCTGACGTGCACAGCCTGCACACCTGCTTGCTGTGGTCATGTGTGTAATAGTCCAGAGCTAGACATGACCCACATGTCCTGTGGTGAACAGCCATCCTGTGAGACGTCCTTGCCACGAACACTGCTCAGGCTCAGAAAAAGAGAGGTATTGATGCACCAGAGGTTTGGACCGATCTTCAGGGAGTGATGCTGAGTCAAGTAAGCCCATCATTCTGATGATTCCAATTTACATTATATTCTTGAACCGACAAAATTACAGAGATTGTGAACAGATTAGCCATCGCCAGGAATTGAGGAGGCAGGGAAGGGAGGGACCTGCTGGTGCTAGATGTCCTAGTGGTGGAAATGTGGGGGAGCCAGGAGAGGACACAGAAGCCCTTTATATATTTCCTCAACCACTTGTGAACCTACTGGTATTTCAAAATAAATTTAATCTTTAGGACGCATGTGCAACTATTTCATATAAAACTTCGTAAAAGTGCTAAATGTCACCTTGAAAGTCACCTGTGAGGCTAGGATTGGATTTGAAGGGGCTGTGAGGGGGATGGTAAGGATGGACTGTCCACTCCAGGTGCTGTTGGGGGGAGGGTATAGCGGGACGTGGACTGTCCCTTCCGGGTACTGTGGTCAATGTTGTCTACTACTGTGAAGGACCTTAGTTGGGGAGGAGGAAGGCTTTTCAGAGCTCGGCTTTGAACGTCAGGATGCTCCGTGTGTGGTGGAGGTGAGTATAAAATACGGTCAGTGATGCGCACAGCTGAGATGAGGACAGCTTCCCTTCTGGAAGGAGAAGCTACTGGAACAGTGTGGACAAGAGTGAGGTGGATGGAGGAGATCCCTCATCGTCTGTGCCTGGACTCCTGGGACAAGGAAGGAGGCGTGGGGTTTGACACAGTCCACCCAGTGCTCTGTAAGCAGACAGCACAGCCCCAACCTGTCCCCCAACCGGGTCCTCCGCCGTCCTGTTCCCGTCCACGTCTTCAGAGCAGAGGGCAGCCGTGGCCAGGGAATCTGAGGATGCATGACCCTGTCCCGGGAGGTCTCATACCTCGCTGTGGGTGGACCCCTGGAGCCCCGCCCCCAGAGCCCAGCAGCTTCTGCGTGGGGACAGGGGGCCTCAAGCAGGGGCTCCCGGGGCTGCCCGCCGCTGGTGATGGGGTGACAGGCATTCTCCTCCCTCCACTGTGTCGCACACCCGAGGTTCACCCTCCCGGGGTTTGGGTTCTAACTGAACATGAGTTTTCACGAGGATGAACCTCACCTAATTCAGGTGAGTCACAGACGGGAACGGGAAAGACCAGCACGTGTCCTTGCATGCGCTTAAGGTGCAGAGCTGCGGCCTGGCTGGACCACCTTCTTCTGTGGTGGTCCGCTGACCTGTGAGGGGGCCGCGCAGCGGGGGGTGACCCAGAGGACAGGGGTGGGGTGCGGGGGCGGGGATGGGGGCTGCTCCTTGCCACTGGGCCTACAGGTGGCCTCGGGTGGCAGCGAGTGTCCTTCTGCTCAGCCGTCAGCTCCGGGGCCCTGGACACATGGGGGCTGTGCACCTGACGTGCCATCTGCAGTTCTGGGGTCCCCCTCTCTGCCCGCCCCCCCCCCGAGGTCAGTGGCCATGCGGGCCATTAACACCATGTGGATGGTGTGGGAATGAGACATTTGAGTTATTTCAACCCATTGGTTATTTTCCGAATGTGGATAAAGGACCTGTTTCAAATTGAACGCAAGGCTGTTACTACAAGTGGTTGTGGTTGAAGATTGTGTCTTCAGCTCTTTGTCATGGATGCTAAACTGATCCCCCTGCAGAGGTCCTCACAGCCCCACAGGGGAAGCTGGGGAGCCCTTGCTGACCTCCCCACAGGGGAGGAAGGGGCGGGGCAGCCCAGCCTGGGGACAGGAAGGAGCACAGACTGATGGCTGCACTCCTACAGGATTTGCAGCAAATGCCCAGGCATGGGCAGGTGGTGCTGCGGCCCCTTGACCCCTTCACACCACATTGTCCCCTGCAGCTGTCACACAGCTGTCACATGGCTGTCACAGGCTCGCGTGGTCAGCAGGTGCTGGGTGGTCACGTCAGGGGGCACATGAGCTTCCCAGGATGTCCTGTCCTGTGTCCTTGCCCATCGTCCACCCACACCCTCTGCCGGTCCCTCTGCCCTACCGCTGTTCCCGCACTCCCTCAGTTCTCATCCTGGACCCCACCCCAGGGCTGTGGGGGTCCCCAGGTGGTGGGTGGCAGCCACCCTGCAAGAGGGACCTGAGGCCACAAACAGGATGGTGCACTTCCCAGAGTGAGAGCTCCCTGTCACTGGTAGAGGCGGGGGAGGGCAGGGGGGATGTGCAGGGCCAGGGCCCAGCACAGAGGCGGCAAACTCGGGTATCCAGAGCCTCAGAGGAGCCGGAGGGACTGTGGTGAGCCCCCCTCCTCCACTGGCAGCCACAGGAAACCCCTGAGCGGCGGGGAACTGCGAGAATCCTGAGGCATCCGAACAGTGCGGTTGCTGTGAGCTTGTCACCCATGAGCTGTGTGGGCCGTGAGCATTGGGAGCCACGGGCCGGGGGTTGCCATGTCGGAGCAGGACTGGTGCAGGCTGAGCTCTGCCACCATGCGGAGGTTCTGGAGCCTTGGGGACCCCGAGGTGACCTCTGCACGAGGACCCGGGAGGCACAGAAGAGAGGGACGGGGACTGGACCCCCAGGCCTGTCCTGCAGTGCCCATATGAGCGTGGGCCGTGCCATGTGTCCTGGGAACTGTGAGTGGGCAGCCTGAGACCCGGGCCTCCCAGCCAAGCGCCGAGCCCCGTGAGGGCCGCCATGCGCACTGCCACCGGCGAGGGGAAGCAAGCCGCACCGGGCCAGGCCCTGGGAGGAATCCAGCATGCTCCGTTGGACATGATCCCCGTGGTCCGTACGGTAGTCAGCGATGAGATCAGAAGCGACGACATGGCTCTGGAGAGGATTTTACTGTAAAACACGCAGACTATGAGGTCAGTAAGCATCCAATGCAGGAACAGGAGCACACTCAGGCCCCCTGTGGCCCCCTCTGGGCCGCTCTCTGCCTTCCCACTGGGCCCCTGCTCCCAATCCAGTCCATGCACACCTGCCACCCCATCCCCAGCCCCGGCAGCTGCTTCCTGGCCGTTGCCTCCTCTTGGAAGCACCATGTCCGCTGCTGTGAATGATGCTTCTATGAACATGGGTGGCCAAATATCTGGGTTCTTGTGGGTAAGAACCCGGATGTGGGATAGCTGTGGGCTCCGATGGCAGTTCGGGTCTTAATGTTTTGAGACACCCCTGTGTCGTGTCCGTGGTACCCGTATCACATCATATTCCCAGCATCCCAGGCTCCCAGTTTCCCCCGCCAACACCTGAGGGGCTTCCTGCGGCTGTTTGTTTATTTGTTTTATTTCAAAACCATCCTAAAGCATATGAAGCCGTGTCTTTGATTCCGATGTCTGTCTCTCCAGGGCTTGGGGCCATCACAGCGTCCCGTCGCACGTGCTGGCTATCCCTGTGTCTTCCTTGGGGAAATCTCCCGTTCACACGCTTTGCCCATTCTAAGACTTCTGTGTCACTGCGGATTCCCCGGGCTTGTGCAGCATTCTAGGTGTTGAACATTCCCTGCCTCCAGTCTGATCTGCGAGTTCTTCACTCTGCGGAGGCTGGTGTTTGATCAAGTACACGTAACCTGGGGCAGCCCCGGTGGCGCAGCGGTTTAGCGCCGCCTGCAGCCCGGGGTGTGATTCTGGAGACCCAGGATCGAGTCCCACATCCGGCTCTCTGCATGAGCCCGCTTCTCCCTCTGCCTGTGTCTCTGCCTCTCTCGCTCTCTCTCTGAATAAATAAATAAATAAATCTTTAATAAAAAAAAAAAGAGTACATGTAACCTCTCTTCTCCTCTGTTCCTTACTCGTCTGGTGTCATATCCAAGAGCTCATTACCAGTCCAGCGCCGTGATGATGTACCCTGGGTTCTACAGTGTTGGCTCTCACATTCACGTCTTTGATGCATTTCGAGGTAATTCCCTCACCTGCAGTAAGACGATGGTCTAAGCCGTTCATTCTGCGCATGGATGTCTGGCTCCCCAGCTCCATAGAGTCACCTTGGTGCCCTGCAGACAATTGTGTGACCACATGTGGTGTACAGATCTCGGCCCCCGCTCCATCCCTAGGGCCCGTACATCTGCCTTGATGCCAGGACCACCCCCTGTTTGCAGTGTGAAATCAGGAAGTGCGAGATCTCCAACTTTGTTCCTTCTCAAGATTGTTTTGGCTGCTTGGAGACCTCATGTGAACTCGGAGGTGGATTTTCTGTGTCGGCAAGCACATATTGTTGGGACTTGGACAGGGGGCGTTGAGTCCAGGTCATTCTATGGGTGTAGATGACCTGGTAACATAAGTCTCCACTCCACGAATGCAGGGTATGCTTCCTAGTTCCTGCAGCCTTTGTAGGGAAGAAGACTTACCTCCTTGCTCAGGTGTAATCCTATGTATTTCACTCTTTATTGTGCTATGTACATGGAATACTTTTCTGTTTACAGTGGTCGGGGCCTTGTGGGGTCCGGGGCCCCTCCCCACATGCTCCTAGCCTCCCTCATGATGCTTCTGCCATGAGGTCCTCGGGGCTTTACAACCACAGACAGAGATCCCTCCAACCCCCCCCCCAGTCCAGTGGCATCTCCCCAGGTCCAGTGACATGAGGACCCCCATTGGGACACCGTCCACTGGGCTCCTTGTCCCTAGTGCCCCTGGGCCACCCAAGGACAAGCTCCTGGATGAGAACATGTACCTGGCACAAACACTCTCCAGGAGGGTCTTGGGTGTCATGGGTTAAGGGGTGGCACTCACGGACCCTGTGGGCCCCACGCCTGACCTGCTGAAGGGGGGGAGGGAGGGAGTGACTTTGCAGGAGCAGGAAGTTGGCCCTACGTAACTCATTCTTACCCGTAGCAGCTATAGATGGAAGAGAAGGGAGAAACAAACTTCCTGCTGCTGATGGGAAACAGCATTTCTTTCAAAACTTTTGTTTTCTGCTGAAAATCACAGCAACTGACACACAAATGATCTAGAGCCGTAGGAAGGTGTCTCATCCAGGGTCCTGATGGTGCCATGGAGGGTGCCCTGTGCTTTCAGGAGCAGGTAGATGGCCTGACGCCCGGAGACATGGACGCCAGCACCAGCCCCATCACTTGGAACAGCTCCGACCCAAGGCAGAGATGCTTCTCCCGGCGGAAGTGTCTGGAAGGCACCTCCTTGCAGGCAGAGCTCAGGGCACATGGGGCGTTCAGGGCAAGCCACTCCGCAATTGGCCAGAGATGAGTCTCTGGCAGCCCTGCCACTGAGAGGAGCCCCTTGGTGGCCATGAGGCCATGGCCCCCAGGTCTGGCCGGGCTGCTGGGTCACTGAGGACACACGGTCCAGCCCCTTGCAGCGCAGGGCCCACCTGGCCAGGGTAGATGCTCCCAAACATCGGTGTGTCCGGTCAGAAACAGACACCATTGGCTGCCGTGAATGACATGCTATGAATGACGTGCCGTGAATGATGCTCCGTGAACACCTGGTGGAGGCCATGTGTGTTCGCCTAGGGGTAGAGTTGCTTGGTTGCACATTACTTCTGTTTAATTTTTTGAGGATCCGTTAGACTATCTTCACGGCGGCTGCAACCACTTACACCTCACAAGGCACCCAGGGCGCAGGTTCCTCCAGCGCCTCACCTATGCCTCTGGTTGTTTATCTTTCTGATTCAGCCATCCCAGCTGTTGAGAAGTGGGGTCTCCGGCGGTTGTGATTTGCATTTCCCCAGTAGCTGATGCCGTCGAGCGTCTTTCCGGGTATTTATTGGCCATATGTGTGTCTTCTCTGGGAAATGTCTATTCCAGTTGTTTGCCCATTTTTGAACCGGTGGTCTTCTCGTTGAGCTGTAGGAGCTTTTACATTCTCCCAATATCAAGTCCTTACTAAATCCATGACGTGAAAGTGTTTCCTCCACTCCATGGGCTCGCTGTCGACATGCCTTTAATTGCGCAAAGGTCTTTGATCTGATTTTCCTTTTGTTGCCTGTGCGTCCCTGTCATAGATAAGAAACCATTGCCAAACTCAACGCTGGGAAAGTCTGACACTATGTTGTTTCTAAAAGTTTTAGGGGATCCCTGGGTGGCTCAGCGGTTTAGCGCCTGCCTTTGGCCCAGGGCGCGATCCTGGAGTCCCGGGATCAAGTCCCGCGTTGAGCTCCCGGCATGGAGCCTGCTTCTCCCTCCTCCTGTGTCTCTGCCTCTCTCTATATAGGTCTATCATAAATAAATAAAAATAAATAAATCTTTAAAAAATAAATAAAAGTTTTATAGTTTTAGTTCTTGAAGTTAAATTACTGATCTACTTTGAGTTAAGTTTTATATGTGGTGTGAGGAAGGGGTTCATGTTCACACATTTGCACATGGATGTCAGTTTCCCCAAAGTGTTTGTTGACAAGGCTGGTTTTTTCCACATTGAGTGGTCTTGGCACCTTGCCTAAAATCAACTGACCATGGGGCACCCGGGGGCTCAGGTGGAGGAGCGTTTGCTTTCGGCTCAGGTCGTGACCCCAGGTTCCCCAGATCAAGTCCTTTGTCAGGCTCCCTGATCAGTGAGGGGTCTGTATCTCCCTACCCCTTTTCCCCCCACTTGTGTGCATGTTCTCCCCTCAAATAAATAAATAAAATATCTGAATAAATAAGTAACTCCCACTGGCCATAGATGTGAGGATTTATTTCCAGACTTCTGTTAAATCGATAGGTGGGGATGGGCTGGTCTGTGAGCCAGGATCACACTTTGACAGTGGTTACAGTGGTTACTGTAGTAATAACCACTACACTACAGTGGTTACAGTAGTACAGTGGTTACTGTACGTTTTCATATGTTTTTAAATTGGGGAGCATAAGACCTCAACTGTGTCATTCTTTTCAAGATTGTTTTTGCAATTCAGAGTCCCTGGTGTTCCATGTGAATTTTAGAATAGGTTTTTTTTTTTTTCTATTTCTGGAAAAAACGCTGTTACGATTTTGATGAGTCATCCTAGAGGCGGGCTGAACATCCTGGTAGGCTTTGTCTTCAGGGAAATCGCGGCACTGATATTTGGGGGAGAGTGTGACACTTTCAGTAAAACTTGTCAAATCCAGGGCAGCCTGGGTGGCTTAGCGGTTTAGCTCCGCCTTCAGCCCAGGGCATGATCCTGGAGACCTGGGATGGAGTCCCACGTCCGGCTCCCTGCATGGAGCCTGCTTCTCCTTCTGCCTGGTCTCTGCCTCTCTATCCATGTGTCTCTCATGAATAAATAAATAAAATCTTTAAAAAAAAAAAAAACTTGTCAAATCCAGATGCAAGGCTTGTCTCATCCCGGTGCCCAGGGTTGAAGCAGGAAAAGATTTAAAAAACTTCTCTGTTTGAAGTATTTTAGATTTAGAGAAATAGGGATCCCTGGTGGCTCAGCAGTTTAGTTCCTGCCTTCGCCCTGGGGTGTGATCCTGGAGTCCTGGAATGGAATCCTGCATTGGGCTCCCTATATGGAGCCTTCTTCTCCCTCTGCCTACGTCTCTGCCTCTCTGTGTGTCTCTCATGAATAAATAAAATCTATTAAAAAAAAAAAAAACGATTTAGAGAAATGCAGCAGGATTAGCTCAGAGCTTCCTCACCCAGCTGCCATTGGGTCACATCCTAGGTGACGATGACTCATGACCCAGGCAAGGAGTGTCATTGCCCATAAGCATCTGTGCCCCGGGCCCCCTCAGGTTCCCACAGCCCCCTGCAGGCCTGCAGCCCTCCCTGCATGTCCAGATGTCCGTGGGGTGGGGGCTGCTTGGCCGCAGGAGCATGACCACCCAGGCCCTCAGCCTCCCTGGGACCATGTGAGGCGGAGTTGCACTGATTCTGCAGGATGTGAGGGCAACATGGAGACCGCCAGGCTCCCAGGAGTTCTGGCAGGACAGGAAGGTGCTCAGAGGGGCCCATGCCCTCTGCCCCATGGTGGCCCATCCTCCCTCCTCCTCCTCAGGCTCACCCGTCCTCAGTTCCCCCTGCATCAGCAGACAGATGCATGTGTGCTTCTTACACACCAAGCGTGTCATGCTGGATCTGCCTTTACTGCTGGCACGGTCCCCACGGTCCACCCAGGAGGTCTACCCTGTGCACCAGGCCAAGCTGACCTTCCTCATCCCCTGCAGCTGAGTGGACCTGCCTCAGTCGTCCAGCGTTTGGTCCCCCCGTCACGAGGCCGGTCCCCATGTTCTGCAGCGAGCGGCCCCGGGCACTTCTCGTGGGTCCCCCTCCCGGCTGGCGCCCACCCGCACTCCAACCCTGGGGCGAGCCACAGTCCCCACAGCTGGCCAGTGCTGCGGCCGCATGTCCCCAGGCTCCCAAGTCTCATGGGTGAGAAACGATGTCCGGGTGTTGGTGGCCCCAGTTCCCCTGCTTCAGGCTGAGCTAAAAGGTCCTTGAGTCTGAGAGCCATTGCTGTCCCCGTGGAGTGGCCTCTTCACGGTTTCACCCCACTTCTCGGTGTGGTTTGGTCCTTTGTCCCTCAGGCCTGAGAGTTCTTCACCTGCCAGCTTTCCTTTCCAGGGGCTCCTGGCTATTCTTGCGCCTTTGGCGTCTCGTGTCGCAGGACTAACTCTGTAGAATGGCTTGCTCTGTTTTTTACTGGGATCGAATTGAACGTATGGATCAACCTCGGGAGGAAAACCTTCGGGCTAAATGCTGTGCCGTCCTTGGCGAGAGGGGAGCGTGCACCCCGTGCGCTCCGTTCTACCCTCGTGATTCTGGAGTGCTTCCCCGGGGAACACATTCCTGCACGTGTAGTCCCCGCTCGTTGCTGTTGTGAAAACACCTCTCAACCACCGCGTCCGCTGGCCCTTGTTCATGTGGAGGAAGCTTTCCACCTAGCCGGCTGCCACTCTGCTCAGCTCTTTCCTCCAACATGTAAGTGTTTTACCATAGGTCCCTGAGATTTTCCAAGTGCACGGTCACCTGCTCAGCAAGCAGAGACAGGTTTACTGCATGGGTGGGTTCCCGGGGATGGTGCTGGGTGCCAGCAGGTTGTGTGTCTCCCACTCCCTGTCCTGGTGGGTGCCCTCCATGTGTCTCCACTGGACAAGACTCCGGGTTTGGGCCCTAATGGGTGGTGCATTGCCTGTGAGCTATTCCTCAACTTCTTGAGCGTCAGGTGCTTCCCAACATCCATGGAGATGATCGTGACTGTCTACCCCCTAGGACTATTTCTGTCGTGTACAACATCAGGGGATTTCCTGCTGTTGACCCTGACTTGCGTTTCTGGAATGAATGCTACTTTTTCTAGTATTTTTAAAAGTCACATTGAGTTCTTCCTGTTTAATAATATTTGCTTAGATTTTTTTGCACTGATTTTGTAAGTGATATTGGGCTGTAGTTTTCTTTCTTTGCAGTAATTGTGTTGGGTTTAAATATCAGTGTTTCCTGCTTCATGAGAGGGATGCAGAGGCCCTGGGACACTTCATTGCATGTTGGGACTGTCTGGTCTCTTGGGTCTGGCCTTGGCACCTTCCATGCAGTGGTTCTTTTACATCTTCCTTGTTTCTTCAAGGGACATTGGTGTGTTTACATCTCTGACTCTCATGGGATCCACCTTGATAGACTGTGTTTCCTGAGAAAACTACGCATTTCCTCTATGTTTCCAGATTTATTTGCATGGAACACTGCCAACTGTCTCATAGTTTTTCTCTTCCATTTCAAAAGTTAATTTCTTGAATATAATCACGTGGCTTAAAAAGGGGGCGATAAAGAAGCTCGAGTGACAGGAAAGATCATCCTCCTAGGTCATCCTAGCATCAGTGTGTTCACAGCGACATGTTACAGCATGTTGCCCACCTCAGGTTCCGAACCGGCTGATGTGTAGTTACAAGAGAACAGCTCTGTGCTGTTGCCGAGGGAACTACCCACCCCCCTCCCCGCCCCGTGGAAAGCAGCTTCCTTGCCTGAGAACTGCAGGGGCTCCGTGACTGAGGAGCCACCTGCTGCCCGATGCCCACTGATGCCAACTTGCAGCAAGTCCTTGGGGGTGAAAGGCTGGTGCATGCTTCACACAAAGGCCAGTCACAGTGCCACAGTCAAGGGCTTCTGTCTCACCATATAAAGAACCACAGGATGGGACTCCCCCAAAGATCAGATGGTTTCCTTCCTTTCCCGGCTGCTAACGTTGCTAGGTCCTCTGTTTGAAAAAGAAGAAAGTCAAAAGTAGGGATGCCTGTTTGGCTCAGTGGTTGAGTGTCTGCCTTTAGCTCAGGGCATGCTCCCAGGGTCCTGGGATCGAGTCCCACATTGGGCTCCCTGTGGGGAGCCTGCTTCTTCCTCTGCCTGCGTCTCTGCCTCTCTCTGTGTCTCTCATGAATAAATACACAAAATGTTAAAACAAACAATACAAACAAAAAACCAAAGCAGGATTGAAAACCATAGTGGAGAGAGCAGAGACGACAAATGCCCTGCCCACCCGTGTGCTGCCCACCATGGAAGCCTTTCCTTCCAGAAGTCTCCTTACGCATCTGCCCCAGGAAGAGGAGCCCATACAAAAGGCCAGTGTAGGTCCATGCAGTTGTGTAACCTGCTGCTCTGCGGGGTCACGTCCCTGGCATCCCTGCGCGGGGTGAATAGGGAGTCCTCAACAAGCCGCAGAGGAAAAGCCCTGAGGCAGAGGCTGCAGGCCATGGCTCGGAGCACTGAGACGTGCCCCTCGGCTGCTGGGGGATGAGCCTGCAGGAAGGTTGGGGCGAGGCCGACAGTGTGGTCCCCAAACCTGCACAGGGCAGGTTTGCACCCTAAGCCCTTCACGTGGACATTGTCACTCCAAACTTCACGTGAAGACTTGCTTCTACAGAGAGTGGGCAGCACCTGGCATCCTGGGGGTGCCGAACCCCTGTGAGGAAGCGAGGGTCAGGAAAGGAGGCCCCCGCCAGCCCCCCCCCATGGCCGTGCTCTTGGCACCTTGGCCTGGTGACCGCAGTGTGTACAGTTCCTCTCAGAAAGTTAAGTGATGTGTGTTCCATGCTGTTCCACAGGCATGGCAATGATTAATTAATTGCTTGTCTTACAACATTGATCTGAAAAGGAAATGACTAAATAAGAATTGTCATGATTGAAAAGTAAAATTCAATTACCTGGAAACTTTGCTCACTGTTCCCTGTGCACTCTCCATGGCATGCGAAGGGGCCCCACCAATCTCCTGGGGACACCACAGGGGTCTCAGGCCCTGAGCTCCAGCACAGCAGCGAACCCCAGAGCCGGAGCCGGAGCTTGGAGGAGCCTGGCATCTGAGGCATCTGAGGTGACAGCAGCCCTCCTCCCTCTTGGGTGCCGGGGACACTGATGGGCAGGCGTTGGGGCAGGGGACCTGCTGAACTGCCTGAGGATTTCATTTTTTTTTGTTTGTTTGTTTGTTTTTTTTGCCTGAGGATTTCAAACAAGCCCCTGTCCACTCCCCCTGCGTGTTCGGCTTCAAGGGCCTGGCTGTGCCAGAGCCGTGGCAGCTCAGTCCTGGCCCAGCGAGGGCTCCCTTCATGACAGGCAGGGGTTCAGGGGCAGCAGCTCCCAGACTTGTCCATCTTGGGAATTATTTAGGCCATAAAAGCACTTTTTTGTTTTTTTTAAACATTTTATTTTATTTTATTTTATTTTATTTTACTATTTATTTTAGAGAGAGAGAGAGAGCACTTGTGCAGATGGGTGGTGGGGTGCGGGAGGGCAGAGGGAGACGGAGAATCCTCCATAAAGCAGGGAGCCTGATGCAGGACTCGATCCCAGGACCTGGGATCACGCCCTGAGCCAAGAGCAGATGCTCCACTGCAGAGCCACCCAGAGGCCCCAAAGACCTTTTTTTAAATGTGGGTCATGTGTGTCACCATTACAGGCTGGAAACTGATGGGCAGGGAAGAAGCCCCCGAGGACCTCGTGCCCTGGGGTCCGTGTGTCATGGAGGGTCCCCCAGGGCCGGGCCCTGTGTCCCACAGTCCATCACAGGTGATTGCTGCTCGGAGTGGACTTGGGAAATGCTAGGAGGAAAGACTCAGCCCCCAGGGGTGTGAGCCACCGCGTAGGATGCCGCTTCCTCGAACCTGGGGCCCAGACCCAGCGGGACGCGCCGCCCAGCTGCCCCCTGCTCAGCACCCACTGCCTCAGAGTCTCTTCTCTGGGCTCCACCAGCAGAAACGCGGGTATAAACAGCTGCCTCACAGACGAGTGGGGTTGACAGTCCGTCTGCAAACAGTGTACCAACTATGACCCTTTACCTTGGGGCACGAGCACCTCGACTGCCTGGAACAGGCTCCTCTAAACACAGGCGGGTGCTGCGTCCACACCAGGACGTGTGCTCAGATCGCAGACTCTCACGGGGCAGTGGACTGGGGCCAGGCCATCTCTACACCAGCCTGGAGGGGCCAGGGGCACACCTGGGATCTGCCCCACCCCGCCCGGGAGACTGAGGCAGGCCGAGCAGGTGGGCGGCACAGTGACTCCTGGGCTGGTTCTCGGGGAAGGGAGGGGAGGAGATGGCTCTGGGTTCACGGGACAGGACAGGTGCGGGGCCAGGTGGTGGAGACCCCCATCCAGGGGGAGAGGGAGTGGACGCCATGCTGGGGGCTGTGTGGGGCTGACTAGCAGGAGCCCCAGAGGGACGGGGCCAGGGCCCAGGAGGATGGGGGCCTGTGCTGGAGCCTGGAGGCAATGCTTCTCACATCACATAGTGTGCAACCTGAGCAGACAGGAGACGGGGAGAAGAAGGGGCAAAGCAGGGGGACAGGGCAGTTCCCAGGGTAGATGGGAGGGTGGTCTTGGGGGGAGGATGTACAACAGCCATCGTGGTGTAGGTGGTAAGCAGATGGGATAAATCCTAACGTGCCCCTGGAAGGACAAGGTCTGTAACTGGGGGGTGGTGGCCCAGGTGACAGGGTGGAGCTCACAGCGTCCAGGGACCCCCAGCTGATCCACCATGACAAGATCAGACACTGAAAACGTGCTGTGTCCTCACATCCTCTAACACATCACCGCCCAGCCAAGGTCCAGGGGTGCCCAGGGCTCAAGCCATGAAACATCCCACTCTTGGTTTTTAGTCAGGTCGTGGTCTCCAGGTTGTGGGTTCAAGGGTCACATCGGGCTCCCAGCTCAGTGGGGGGTCCATGTCCCCCCCCCCCGCACCTCCCCCACTGGCTCACTCTCTGTCAAATTAGTTGCATAAATCCTTTAAACAAAAATTAAAAAGTAATAAGACAAGGATTTGACCTATTTCAGGGATCTGCACACGCTGGCAGAGGCGTGACAGGACGGGATGGGACGGCGCCCCAGTGGACGGTCACCTAGATGGGCCAGCGTGCAGGGACACCTGCCTGGGGTAAGGAGCAGGTCTTCCCACAGCGTCCCCCTCAGAGGACCAGAGGCTGAGTGGGTAAATGAAACCAGTCCCCGAGACAGTGCTGATTATGTGATGCTGCTAACACCCCAATTTCCTGGAGCTGAAAAGAGGAGTGAGCAGAACAGTGGGCCTAGAGGCAGGACCTGGGCAGGACCCAGGCCACAAACAGGGCCGCTCGGATGCTGGGGCTGCAGGACAGCTGCCTGCACCCCTGACGCCAGTAGGGGACCCCAGGTGCTCCCTCAGTTTGACCTCAAGAGCCTCAGGGAGAGCTGCAAAGCAATGACCTGGGGTCTGCCCGCCCTGGCCTTTGTCCTGTGAGCCCTGAGGCTGCAGCCCACCTCACCCTCCCTCCCTCCTCCCTCTGTCTGTATCCATGTCTGCCCATCCATCCGTGGGGCAGAGCAGCAAACCCTGTGGAGCCGGAGCCGGAGTGAGAGCCACACTGTTTGGGGTCCAGCCCAGGATCCCACACTGAAGGCTGTGGGGGTCCAGGCACCCACCACGTGTAGAGAGAGTCCCCAGCTGCCTCCCACATCTGCCCCCCAGGCTCTCCTTCCCCTCCCTCCTGTGCCCCCCTTCCCCTGCCCTTCGGACCCTCCCTCCCCTCATTTCCTCCATCCCCTCCCTCCCCTCTGTCCTCTGCCCCCCTGGGTCCCTCCTCTGCACCCCCTCCCACACCAGCCTGGGCCTCCCCCTTCTTCAGTCTTTGCTGCTCCTTCCCTCCTCCCTCTCCCCACTGCACTGTTCTCCAAACACCACCGGTCCCTCCATGTCCACTCTTACCTGGAGGAGAGCTAGACATCATGTCTTTCAGCCCTGGGTTTGCTACCCGCACCCTGACCCCACAGGATTCGGGCAATGGGCCCCAGATGCACATGCATGAGGCCGAGACCCACAGGTGTCCCCTGACTCGGTCTGGGGTGCCTGCCTTGGCAGCAGGAGTCCAGGGACACAGCCCTGGGCGAGCGGGAGCTTCATGCACTCTGGCATCCGTCCTCTTCAGGCCCACCGTGTGCCCACTCTGACCCCCGGGCACAGGCGGGGCCATGAGCCAGAACGTGGCATCCAGCTGGTCCCCTCGTCCGTGTTCCCACCGCTAGTGCATCCACTCCCCATCGGGGAGGGTAGAAGCCTAATTTCCTTAAGAACCAGTAGAGGAGGATGGTGTGTGACTGTCCTGCTGCCTCCGTGTTTCTCCGGCTCCACGGCCAGCTCAGGGTTTGTGGCGTGTAGCCTGACCTCTTGCTGCACTTTTTTTTTTTTGTTTTTTTGTTTTGTTTTGTTTTGTTTTAAGATTTTATTCATTAATTCACAAGAGACAGTGGGGGAGAGAGAGAGAGAGAGAGAGAGAGAGAGAGAGAGAGAGATTGAGAGGCAGAGACACAGGCAGAGGGAGAAGCAGGCTCCATGCAGGGAGCTGGATGTGGGACTCGATCCTGGGACTCCAGGATCCCAGCTGCCCTGGGTGGAAGGCAGCATTAAACCGCTGAGCCACTGGGGCTACCCTCTCGCTGCACTTTGATGTGACCGTCGGCACCGCTGGGAGTTTCTCGTGTGCTTCTCACCATTTTCCTCTGACACATCTTGTGGTTTGGGGAGTGAGGAGGCAGGAGCTATGAACCAAAGCTGCCACAGCAGATTTAGGGGCACACGTTCACTAGGACAGTCCACTGATGGGTGAAGGCTGAGCAGGCCAGAGAGCACAACCAATGAAGGTGGGCAGATCAGTGTAGACTCAGCTGTCCTGTCTGGCCCAGATCTGTGCATAGGAATCTGACAGGGCACATCACGCACAGCACAGCTGAGTCCTCAGCCGGGGCCACACTGCACCTCCATCCTGGGGCCGCAGAGGCGGCTGTAATGTTAGATGGAGCGGGCCGGGGAGAAACGCCCTTGGGACCCACAGCAGATGATCAAGAGCACGAATGCCCAACACAGAAAGTAAGATCACGAGAGTCATGTTTTGTTGGTAAAGAGTTTTTTCGTTTTTTGTTTTTGTTTTTGTTTTTGTTTTCTTGCTGTTTCTCTCCTGCTTTTTTTAAGTGAATAAGATCACATGTAAACAAAACTTGAACGCATGGTACACGGGGACCTGGTTGCCTATATGTTCGTGTGTGTACGTACAGGAATGGGTGCATGTGCTCATACATACGTGGAACAGTATCCATCTGGGGTTGGCTTACAGAAGAAAGTTGCCCCTGTCTGTGACCACAATACCACATAACACTGAGGAAAACTGACGGCAATGAACATGTCACATCTGAATACAGATTTCCCCAATTGTCCCAAAACTGTCTTGTGTAGAATTTTTGGATAAGATTAATTGGGTTTATACAGTTCATTGGCTACTATGTCTCTATCTCTTTGACTCTTGATTCTAGAACATTCCTCCCACGTCTTTGACTCTATGAAGCATCCAGTTGTTCTGCAGAGTGGCCTTTCTGTGTGGTGTTTTCCTAATTTCCCTACTGCCTGGACACAGGGACGTGGGGCTGTGGGTCTGATTACCGGGTGTCCTAAGGGCAGAGCCAGGAGACTGTTGGTGGTGTCAGCCACTGCACATTGTGTCACATTCAAGGCCCGTGGGGTCAGCACGGCCATGCTAAGCGGTGGGCTGTATTCAGGACTGAACCCCACATGTACTCCCTGTAGAGCCACATCCCTGTCACAATGACAGGGGAGCCAGCGCAGGGCAGGCGCAGTCCCCGGTAGGGGGTGGGGGGGCAAACATTGATTTCCCTCCTCTGCACGTCTCTTTCATCTGCATGTCTGCAGACTCACGGGCCTCTATTTCCTCGTGTTTTACAATAAACTGAGTCATTACACTTCCATGCTCAGCACCAGACCCTCCTGCATGTGGCTGTTCCCACCAGAGCACGTCCCGCATCCCATCACACAGCACTGGCTCTCCCCCTGCACTCTGCCTGCCTCCCATCAGGAACCGGCCCTTTCTGTGATGCGGCTCACGTGGGAGGGATGCGCCTGTGATGGCTAAGTGCTCCTTCAGTGACAACAGAGGGTGTTGAGCTGTACAGTCAGATGCGCTATGTGGAATGTGTTCTGAGTGGCTACAACAGAAGGCTTCTATTCGAGCCACAGTCCTGTACATAATGCCCAAGATTCCCAGCTTTCATTGGAAAATCAGTCGTCATACCACCAACCAGGAAGATCTCAAACCAAACGAAAGACAGTCAGTAGACACCAACGTTGAGTTGACACACACATTAGAACTACATAAGCAGCCTTTTAGAAACACTTCAATGAGTAATTACGAACACACTTGATGCAGACAAGAAAACAGTCTCAACAAAGGAACGGAGTCTCAAGGAAAGAAGAGAAGATGTGAAGAAGAAGGAAATGGAAATACGATAAATGATGTGAAAAACTCAGTGGATGGGGATCCCTGGGTGGCGCAGCGGTTTGGCGCCTGCCTTTGGCCCAGGGCGCGATCCTGGAGACCCGGGATCGAATCCCACGTCAGGCTCCCGGCGCATGGAGCCTGCTTCTCCCTCTGCCTGTGTCTCTGCCTCTCTCTTTCTCTCTGTATGACTATCATAAATAAATAAAAAATTTAAAAAAAAAAAAAAAAAGAAAAACTCAGTGGATGGATTCAAGCGCCAATGAGGAGGATGGATAAAAGCATCTGGGTCTGCGTGGCTGACCCCTGAGGAGCCGCCAGGAAATAGATCTGGGACCCAGGGTCATGCCCTGAGCCGAAGGCTGACGCTCAACCACTGAGCCACACAGGTGTCCCTAGAGCTTCTTAATTTAAAAAAAAAAAAAAAAAAGAGAGACCACTTAAATAATTTTTCAAAGCATAAATGGTAAAAAAAAATAAAATAAATAAAATAAAGCATAAACGGTATAAAGAAAACAAATACCAATTAAAAGGCAGAGAGATTGACAGAACGGAGACAGAATGGATGGAAAAACATGACCCGACATGTCACCATTATTGCTGACAAGAAATCCCCTTCACTGTATGACCTCAGCAGGTTGACAACCAAGGGCTGCAAAATAGTGGAGCAAACATCAGTCAACAGGAAGTTGGCTCCATATTGTACTTGATGGAGTGGATGAGAGCAGACCGGGGCCAGGACACGGAGGGACGCCACCCCTGCTGACAGTCACATCTCAGAGACCAGCAGCACTGAGTGTGCACACTGCATGAGGCTCCAGTGGGACTGGCGAGCTGCTGGCCGGCCGAACCAGCTCTGAGGTCAGCACAGGTCCTCTGAAAACCCAGGGAGCTTTTTGTAACTAAGGAGAAATGTATTCTGGAATGTACACAGATGGGCAAGGCACCTCGAGTCCATGAAGCTGTTGGAAGGAACAGGAGGTTGGAGCCTGGCCGTGTAGGTGCGGAA
This sequence comes from Vulpes vulpes, assembly GCF_048418805.1. Taxonomy (NCBI): domain Eukaryota; kingdom Metazoa; phylum Chordata; class Mammalia; order Carnivora; family Canidae; genus Vulpes; species Vulpes vulpes. The sequence goes on from NC_132784.1 coordinate 58,336,900, forward strand.
CAGATGCTAGCCACTCCGTGGATGGGACACAGAGCCCACGGGACACCAACTGCCCAACTCGGTTTCCATTTTTGTCTTTCTTGAAGATAGATTTGAGAGAGCGCACATAAGTGGGAGGGGCGGGGGGGGATCACGCCCTGAACCCAAACCTGCTGCGGATGCCCCCGGGGTGGTGTTTGAAAAAGGCTCAGAATGACCCAGTGAAGGAAAGGTAGTGCTTAACCCGTGAGGCTGGAGCAGCACGCAGGCCACGGGACGGAGCCTCCACCCGCATTCCCGCCTACAACGAGTAACTCAGGTCAGATCCCGGAGCTGCACGCAAAATGTGAGCCCTGTGACCTTTAAGGGAAAGTAGAAGATCTTTGGGCTGTTGGACTCGGCGTCTCATTCTCAGCACCAAAGCAGAGGCAGTAAGAAATGATACATTGGACTTTATCAAAGTGAAAACTTTTGCTCCACCGGCCACTTCACCCAGAAGGGAAGATAATCCTTCCTGGAAACGTTTATAGCAGCTTTGTTCAAAATAATGAAATCCTGGAAATAACCCCATATCCCTCACCTTGGGGGTGGGGACCCAGACTGTGGCCTCCCCCAGCCCCGAGCCATCACCGTGTCGAGAAGCCAGGCGGCTCTGGTCCTGGGGGCTGCCCACCAGCCCACCTCTCTGCCCTCCTGGGTGCGGGGTTCTCAGCTCATCTGTTTACTTATTTAAGCATTGTCTCCAACCCTGAGACGGAGTCACAGGCTCCCCAACAGTCCCAGGTTTGACCAGAGGACACAGAAGGCAGCTTAGCAGTTGCCGGGGATCATGGGGGGTGTTGGGGAGATGAGCCTTGCCCCCACCCCTGCCCAGGGTTGACGTCTGACTGTGGGGACGTGTGATGTCCCCACCTGCAGGGAGGCTGGGCCGCAGATGCAAGGGCCTGGCAGCCAGGGAAGGGTACACGAGATCTCTGCAAGCTCAACATTTACACTGTAATTTTAAAAAATCTTTGAGGCAGATCGCCCAGCCGGTTGGGGTCTAGTCATGACCTCCGGGTCCTGGGATCGAGTGGTGCCCCCTCCTCCCACGTCAGGCCCCCTGCTCAGCGGAGAGTCTGCTTCTCCCTCTCTCCCGGCTGTGCCCCCTGCACCTGCACTTGCAGGTGATTTTTTAAAAAATCAGAAAGGAATTATAGGAATGATCCCAATAAGTACCAATTTTTAAAACTATGAGAATCTTCTAAGAGTCATGTTTTATTTGGAATTATTTCCTTCTGGCTCTTGTTTTAACTGGTGGGTGATCTTCATCATCACTCACATGACGCTTATGTCGCAGGACAGTGGGAATCTCGAATGAAGGGTACGTTAGGCTGTGAGCTCTCGCGTCAGGGGCCCTGCGCCCTCATAGCCCTGCACGAGCCGGCTGCTAGAGGGGGCGTATCTCGTGGAGACCACGTCCCTGTGGTCCTGGGCATCTGCTCTTGTGAACACAGGTCATCTCGGAGGTTAAAGGTTTCCACCCCAAGCAGACTGCACCCGGGGAAGACCTGACAGGCCGGGACAAGGAGATGGCCGTGGGAAAGGGCCAGGGTCCTCGCCCCATGAACAGGTGCTCATGGCCTTGGCAGCTGCCGTTGAAAAGCCAGGAGGGGGTCTGCTCCGTGAAGATACCAGAACCAAAGCCGTGATGGGAACAACTGCCAAGGCTTTCACTGCTGTGCTCATCATCTGTTGTGTGAAGACAGGAGTGGCTGCTGAGCAGAGCACACACTGCTCTGTGCTTCATCCTCGCCAGGTCGCCACCCGTGCAGCTTGGGGCCTCGCCCTCCACCGGCTTCTGCGTGGACACCTGGTGTGACAGTGACTTCCCTTGCGCGGATGCTTTAAGGACTCAAGCATAAGCGGGTCTCATCCTTGGCACCTCAGACATCGCTATGAGTCACTGCCGTGCTTTCTGTGCCCCGTGGGCAAGGGGCAGCACCCAGCCAACGGCAGGCAGTGCACCCATCCCCGGGGAGGGGGGGCACTCTGGGACGCAGGAGGAAGCCTGGGTCTGGAAACCTGCCCAAGCCATCTCTGCTGAAGGAAGACGCGTCCCTGGAGCAACTGCGCAAAGCCCTGGCGGGGCCTGCATCTGCTTACAGCCCTCAAACCTCCAGGGCACCAGCCCCCCCAGGGAGGCAGCCTCCACATAAGCAAGTGTCCCCACGCGAGCATGTCCAGAGGTTCAGGGTGATGTCTGTTCATGATGATAAATGTCTTTGTTACATTTGCCCAGATCCTCTGTGACCCCGGGTGATCTCATTCTGTTGTCACACATCTGTAGGTGGGAAACCCCGGGGGCCCCCAGAGCACCTCCTTGTCCACCTTAGCCTTCATTCCTTTATTCAAAACCCAGACTTTTCTCCCTGAGCACCTACTAAGCGCAGGAGGTGTTACGGGCATGGGTGACACTGCCCTGCCCTCTGGTGGGCCGGAGTCCCCTCTTGGCTCTCAGGTGTCCTCGCTAGCCGCCCGCTCCCTGGGCCTGGGCTCTTCGGGGACAGATACTCACGCAGGCCGCAGGCACAGCCAGGGGGCCTGTGGATCTGTGGTGGTCATGGCAGCCGCCAGGCTCTCCCATCACCAGCATCGGGGTCCCCATACATGTGGCAGATTCCCCAGCGGCAGTGGCGATGTCAAGAGGCTCACATGGACAGCCCCGGGGTGCGGGATCCATCAGGCCTGGGGCCTCGGCTGCAGGTTGGGGGTCAGGCAGGAACCGGCAGGTGGTGGACGCTGCCTGGTAGTCAGAAAGCCACGCGTGGCCCCTGTGCCCTCCTGGCCTCCTCACAACATGGCCCCCCGGGCCCCTCGATGAGGCTCCTGAGGGACGGGGAGCTGGTGAAGGCCTGTCCTCCAGAACCGCGTGGCATGGCATCCGCCGCCTGCTTCCCCAGCTGCGGCCCAGTCCTATTCCACGCGCTGCTGCAGAACTCCACAGGGAAGCCGCCCCACCGGGACGTCAGCCACACTGAGCTGGCGAGAACTGATGCTCCTACACAGGCCGCAGTAAAAGACCAGAAACATCGTGCCTCTGAAACACAGCAGTGCACGTGTGTACACGCGTGTCAACACTGTGCATTAACAGCTGTGGAGGACTCACCTGAGACACTGTCCGAAACGCTCACCTGACCTTTGGATCCTTCAGGGCAGGTGCCACTACTCCCGGTTTACAGGTGTGGGTGTGACTTAGCAAGTAGTTGCACGGCCCCGGGGGCAGGACCTGGGGGCTCCCGACCGAGCGCGGTGGGGCTGAACCATAGCCATCACAGGTCATGGGCTGCCACCACACCGACCCCTGCTCCCTCGGTGCCAGGCCTGGACAACTGGCCTTCCCCCTTCTCAGAGGGCCCGCCTGCCACCCAGACACTGCACTCCTCGCTCCCTGAGGAGCACCTTGTGTTCAACTCAGTCTCTGCTCTTTCTTTCCACTTAATCACATCCAGGAGCCCGGGCACGGACGGCTTGACTCACCCCTGAGGGGTCGATGTCAGTCAGTGAAGAGGACACTTCCCGATACTGAGGCGCCTGCCCCGCAGCATCCCTGAGGAGAGTGTACAGCCCCGGGGGCGGGCGTGCCAGGTCCCTGACCATGCCTTGGCCTCCCTGGGCCAGCGTCCCCAGAGATGTGCCCCTCAGGGTCCCCCCGCCACGCCAGGCTGCAGCCCCTCAGAGCTACTCTGTGGAGTCCCAGCCCATCGGGGGCAGAGCCGCAGGTGGACTCCAGGCCTGCCCACCTCCCCACCCCCCAGACCCCGTGCTCTCTGTGCACCGCAGCCTCAGGACGCAGGCTCCTGCCCCCCTAGGACTTGTCCTTTCTTCTGGGGAAGCGACCTGGGCCGTATTCTCGGGCCGTGTCAGCTCAGACCAGTTCACCCAGGAACCTCCTGCTGGCACTCATGGGCAGGACAGCCCCAGTCAGGGGCAGGGGACACGTGGGCCAGACATGCCGGCTGTCTGGAGTGAGGCCGGGGCTCACTTGTCCCTTAGCTCATCCCTCAGCGAGTATTTCCTGACCCCCCCAGTATGCTCCAGGGACTGTTGGGGTGTTTGATATGGCAGCAGCAGGCACAAGAGACAACAGCCACACCCTCGTGGGCCTTCTATGCAGCAGGAGCAGATGCGCAGCGGACGCCACAGAGAGAAGAGTGCTACAGACAGAGGGACCAAAGGCCTGAGGCTGTGGGAGGATGGACATGGGGGTCGGGGCATGAACCTGGGGAGGACAGGGGCGCAGGTCGGGGGTGAACAGGGGGAGGGATTAGGGGTCGGGGTGTGAACCTGGGGAGGACAGGGGCTCGGGTTGGGGTGTGAACCGGGGGAGTACGGGCATTCCTAAATACATTTGTATTTTAAAGTGAGGAAGTAAAACGTCCTACAACACACATAAAAGCCAGGAAAATGCTCTCAAGTGTCCAGAGCATGGTCTTCTCAAATTCCGAGAAGGCATCGAATTTCTGTCCCCTCAAAACACTGTGGGAGACTCAGGGATGGACAGGCTCCCTGGGGCCCGGAGGTGTCCACTTGCCAGAGCAGCCCGAGTGACAGGTGGAGCCTGTGGCCGCCACCCTGGAGGAGCCAGGGCGGCCCTACTGCTGTCCTCCCACGGCCGGCCTGACTGCTTCAGCCCATGGTGGGCAGCCTGGTCAGTGGTGTGCCAAGGCCCTGCCAATGGTAAACACAAGCTGCCAGGCCGCAGGGAATGCATGGGGATTGCATACATGGGACCCTTCCTCCCAGAACGGCTCTGCCTACAGACTCTGCATCCGTGTTGTTGGCCACTGTCCTAAGGAACTCTTGGCTGAACCAAACGCCATCACATATCAGCTGGTCTGGGAAAAGACAGAGGCAAACAGGGTAGCAGGACCATGTGAGGTCCCTCTGATGCAGGGGTCAGAGGGAGAGATATGTGTGGGAGGCACCAGGCCCAGAGCTCCAGCTCTGGCCACCATGTCACCTCCATGGGCCTGTGTGCAATCTATAAAGTGCTGTCAGCAGGACCTGCCTCTTCAGGTTGGTGGTACACATGAGCAATGCCGAATTTGTGGAGGGCCTGCCACCTGGCAGGCCCTCAGACGGCCACCCCAGCGGTGTCCTCGGGCCCCTGCCTGGGATTGGAAAGAGCCTCCCGGGTCGGGCTCCTCTCTATCCTCCACCCCACGTGGCTCCTCTGGGCCTGGTTCCCGTGGGTTGGACATGAATGAGCTCCAGCGTCACCTGTGCACAGGCCACCACGCCAGCCCCTTGGGATGAGTGGGGGAAGCAGACCACGTGCATGAGCTCCAGCCTCTCCCAGAGCACCCTCCACAGCACAGCCTGTGCCTTCCCGTCCCTTCTGCTCATGGGGACAGGATGACACCAGCATTCCCTGTCGATGTTAGCAGCACCCTGTGCCATCTGAAGAGTGTCTCTATTTGGATGACAAATGACACGGCACAGAGCAGGAAGGTAACCAGCAGGACATTGGCATCGTGAGGTTCGCAGGCACGGTTCATTAAATAGCAGTAATTCCTACAGAAAGACCCAGAAAAGCAGCCCCAGGTAGTGGTTTCAAACTGCTTTTCTTTCTACAAGGAGCAGATGCTTCCACTCTTGAATCTAAGAGCACGGCGTGGAACAGGCGCTGAACAGCCCTCCGTTACCAGGACAAAGGCATGCATGCCTGAAACCTCAGGTGACAGCCTCCTTTGGACTCTTCTCTGCACATTCCTGCTTCTTTTTATTTTATTTTTTTTAAATTTTTATTTATTTATGATAGTCACACAGAGAGAGAGAGAGGCAGAGACACAGGCAGAGGGAGAAGCAGGCTCCATGCACCGGAAGCCCGACGTGGGATTCGATCCCGGATCTCCAGGATCGCGCCCTGGGCCAAAGGCAGGCGCCAAACCACTGCGCCACCCAGGGATCCCACATTCCTGCTTCTTTAAAGCTCCAGGAAACCCATGTTCCAAACACAGAGCTGGCCTCATGTGTCTCAGATGTCCGAGTGCAGATCCTCTAGGATCAGAGGAAACAATGCAGGACCAAGTAGCTTCCCTGAGAGGCAACCCCAGGAATGCCAATCTGGAGTGACCAGGGATGGAGTGCAGAGCCAGTCAGCCAGCGAGGCCCCTGGTGGGACCAGAGAGCTCTGGGGCCCTCACCCCAGCTTCTCAGCCCTGCGGACACTGAGTCTCAAGCATCTTTGGTCCATGCTGGGCAGGCCGGGAGGCCCTGGCGGCCAGAGAAACCCAGGCAGAGACACAGGTGCTGGCAGCTAGGAGTCCACCCAGTGTGTGCTCAGGCTCAGGGGGACATGGGGCCAGGGGAGCATGAGACCTGGGGGACGTGGGGTCAGGGGGACATAGGGTCAGGGGGGGACATGAGACCAGGAGTACGTGGGGTCAGGGAGACTTGGAGACCAGGATAATGGGTCCAGGGGGACATGGGGGCCGGGGATATGGGGCCAGGGGTATGTGGGGACTGGAAGTGAGACCATCCCTCCGCGGTGGACCTGTGGACGTGCGGGCTGCTTTCCAACCCTGGGTTGTGGGGATGTCCAGTGTGTTGCCGGGGTCAGCACACGTGGTCTTCACTGGGGATTCTCGGTCACGCTGGGTGACAACCATGAACAGCATCACCAGGGCTTGCCACATGCCCGCAGGCAGCTGGAGAGCCTCGGCTCTGGACTGAGCGTGTGGCGCTAACGCATGCGGCAGGGACAGCACGCACCCACCACTACCTCCCACCAGAGAGGATGTCATAGTCTCACAAACCGAAATTCTAACCTCAAAACCACTGTGTGTGGGGGGGAGGGGGGCTTTAAGCTCCACGCCCCCACTTCCCAGCCGGAGCCAGGCAGGAATCTTCTGATCTGCCTGGAGCGGCAGCTGGGTTTTCTCCTAGTAGATCCTTTCCAGAGGGCAAAGCCCAGCAAGGGCCTGGTAGTTCATGCAGCCAGCTACTTATTGCCCCAGCCGTGAGCGAGCCTGCCAGCACCCCCCCACCCGCAACCACCTGAGCAGATGTCTTCGTATGTTCCAGGACGAACCTCTGCTGATCTGAGGGTCTCTGTGCTGTTGGGAATGAAGCTGAGTGTCTTTCTATGATGTGTAAACCCTATTTCTTCCTTTCCTATAAACTTTGGGACAATTTTCCCATTTTTCTGTTGAGCTATCATCCTCTTAAAATCAATGGCATTTAGATGTCCGTTCTGTCCCACATTGGGAAGGGGGTGTGTTCAAGTTGCTACAAGTGACGGCATCTTCTCTTAAGTCAGCAGGAAGTTGACTTTCAAACACTTTTAGGGTGATGGAGTATTTAATTATATTTCTAAATGTATATTCTGGGGGAAAAACTGTTTACCAAAGTTTGAGGGTCTAGGGGATCATTCAGTTCTTTTCATGATGATCCACACATCTACAGATAATGTGGGGCACACATCTGAGCTGCAGAGGAGGTCTGTCCTGCTGCACAGGTTCAGTGCGGTGCCAGGGGGGTCAGAGGGGGCGGGACCAAAGCAGGTGGGGCCCAGGGGGCTTCCAGCAAGTCTTTCCTGGAAGGTGGGTTCCCTCTGGGTCCCTCTGGTGAAGCCTGATGTACGGTTCCTGTCCCATCTGTGACCTCAGCACTTCCAGGCGCCGGGGTGTGTTGTGCGCAGAGGAGCCACCTTCCCAGCTACCCAGAGAGCTGCAGGCAGAGGCAGGAGGGTGTGCCTAGGAGTGCTGTGTGCCGCCCCCACAGGGCTTCCCTGATGGATGGCTGTGGCTGCTGTGGGCCTTGTCACGTCACTAGGGAGGTTCGGTGAGTGAGTCTGGGGTGGCATAAGCTGGAAGTCAGGGCCTCGGATCCCTCAGTCTTCCCTTTGAGGAAGCAGCAGGAAATCTTGGCAGCAAGTTTCCATGAACTAAATGATGAATTGCTTTCTAGTAGGTGAGATCTTGCTCGTTTAACACAACTTCCACATTCCCCCAACCTCTTGGCTAGCCACTGCCTCTGAGAAGCCCTCCCAGCTGCCCCGGACCTTTCTGGGTGCCATCCAGAGCACCCTCTTGTCTCCTGTAGAGCTCCCCTCTGTCCCCCAGACTGGAATTCCAAGGAGCCCTGTCCTCAGGGGTGGTTTCTGGCACACAGGTGTTCATGAGGCATTTCCCGACCAGAGGCACAAGTATGCACAAGATGCAGCTTGACCGTTTTCTCTCACATGGAACCTCCAGCTCCGCTTTCCAAAGCCAGTGCGCACATTGTCCCCCAGCTTGCTGGAAACTCCTTCCCTGCCCTTCCCCCTGAGCCTTTACTGGAGGAGCAGGTGAGTCTGGCCTGAGGGGGGCATCACCAGGGCCGCCATCCCTCCGGCGCAAGGGACTTGAGCTGAGGCCAGGGCGTCCTAAACGGATCTGCGGTACCAAAGGGGCCGGCTCTGGGGTGGCCTGCGGGCGTGGGGCGACCGGCTCCGCACCGCTCTGTCGGGTGCCCCGCGGCCTGACGCCCCTGTTCCTTTGCAGGCGCTGTGTCCTGAGCGTGGCTGGCACCTGGGCCATGGCCCTGTGCCCTGAGCCCGCGGGCGGCCGGCGTGTCACCATCAGCGTGGGCGGCTGCAGGGTGCACCTGGCTGGGCGGCGCTGGCCACTGTCCCCTCGCGCCTGGAGCGCCCGCAGGCCGCCGAGGCCACGACGAGGTCCTGCGCGTGTGCGACTGACGCGGGCCGCGACCAGCTCGTCTTGGCCCTCTGCGCAGTCGTGGCGCTGCTGCGCGGGGAAGCTGCGGCTGCTGGGCCCCGGCGCGCTGGCCTTGGGCGCCGAGCTGCCTGCTGGGGCACCGAGGAGGCGAGGAGGAGGAGGAGGAGGAGGAGGAGGAGGAGGAGGAGGAGGCGGCCGAGGCTCGCGGGTCCGGGGAGCCTGGGGGGCGCGGGGCGGGCCGGCGCCTGCAGGACCTGCTGGACCTGCTGGACGACCCGCGCTCCGCCGGGCCTGCAAGCTTGGCCTGCGTGTCCGTCGCCTTCGTGGCCGCCACAGCGGTCGGCCTGTGCCTGAGCACCCACATCCTGCAGGGCGGGTGGGGGAGTGGGGGTGGAGCTGGGCGCGGGCAGACCTGGTTCCCAGCTGGGGTGGCTGTGGCCAGGGCAGAGGTGGGGGACAGCGGGGCCTGGAGACAGCTAGGCCCTGGGAGAGCAAGCTGAGCACTAGCCTCTGATGCCCCCACCCCTTGCAATGCAGCTGACCCGCGGCCTGGTGCACCCTCCCTGCTCTGCTCAGAGCACCCACAGTGAGCCTTCCCAAGGAGGCCCACAGGTCACCCCCAGCTGGGGGCTGACTGGTTTCAAGCTCCTCAAGGTGGCCTCGCCTACAGCAGTCCCTCCCCAAGGCTGTGCCGTCAGGCCTGGGAGTGAAGACTTCTGGCCAGTTCATGACGGCCTGCAGAGCTGCCTGCTGTAATCCCAAGTGCTGCCATCTTGAACCAGCGGTACGTGACCCCACATTCTTGGGGGGTTTTAGAGCTCAGGCAAACCTAGGGGTGGCTCTGCTGATGTGCTGGGGCACGTTTCTGAGCAAATGGCAGACTTCCTGCCACACTGTGGTCTGTGCAAATGCCAGCTTGTGTGGCAGATGTTCCTAGGTGAGGCTGTAAGTTACCTGAGGCATGTCAGTGTTTGTGCACTGAGGGCACCACAGAACATTCAGGAAGGATTCAGGAGGGCCCTAAGTGTGCCGTCTGGGCAAGAGGGCTGAGACACAGGAGGGTGCAGTCTGTGAGGGACAGTCACATGTTGCCCTGCCTTTCCTCTTCTCCACAGCCCCCTGCTCCCGCCTTCCAGCAATGGGCAGACCCAAACCCCCTCCTGGGGCCGCGAGCTGAGATCAAAGCCTCAGAGCCCTTCAGAGGTCGCAGGGTCTGCGGAGCACACCTGCTGGGGTCCTCCCATTACCCAGAGACACAGTGAAGAGGTGAAGGGAAACATCCTGCTGAACGGATAGCTGTTAGCTGGCTTGGAGCCTGGCGACCCTGACTGCAGATTAAACTTAATCATACATTTTCGGTAATTGGTTTGGTTCTCTTCATTTGGAGGTGTCGCTTCCAAGTGCCTTCCCTTAGCACCAGGTTTGATTCTGCTTCAACAAGACACTTCCTGTGTTTGGATCTTCTAAATGGCAGTAACTCCATACATTATGCAGGAGAGGACGCATTTACACAAGAATCCAGACCCAGGAGAAGGTAGGGTTGCCAGATTCCTGGCATCCTCGGGGGAGTAAGCTGGCCTTTGTGGAATCCTGATAGCAGCCTAGTGGAGCAGTCTGAGGGCCTCCATACCTCGGGTTCCTGTTTGCATTCCTCAGCCCGCTCCTCCCCACTTCCCAGAGTGTCACTTCACACTAGCCAGGCACTGTCTTCTCCAGTCAGAGTCACCCCAGCGTGAGCTCAGGGTAGACTATGCCCCCTCACAGCCCGTTGCCGGCAAGGGAGGGCTGTGGAGTACCTGGCCCAGCACAGAGCAGGTGCTGAATAGAGGAAGTGTTGTCAGTCATGGTGTATTGGGTGTGGTAAGATATACCTAGACTTTCCCTTAACCATTGTAAAATGTGCTGTTCAGTGGTTTTAAATACCGTCTCGTGGTGCGATTATCACCACCCTCCGTATCCAGAACTGTCCCTTCTTCCCTAGGAGGAGCACCACGTCCAGGTTCATCCATGTGGTACCAGGTGCCAGAATGTCCTTCCATTTCAAGGCTGAATTCTATTTCACTGTTATGTATCCACCACATTTTATTTGTTCATTTACCTATGGACAGGTGGGTGGCTCCCACTCCGGGGTCATGGCATGTAACGCTGCTGTGAACATTCATGTAAAAACACCTGCTTGAGTCCTTGCGATTATTTTGGGTGTAGACTTGCTGGGTTGTATGGTAATTCTAGGTTTACTTTCTTGGGGAACCTCTGCACTGTTTTCCACCACTGACTCTCCAGGCACGGGGCAGATGGGATGGACGGCAGAAGGGAACAGAGAAACTTGGGATATTGCGCCTTTTCTTGTTGGGGTTTTCCCAGTAGAATTTAACTTGAAAGTCACAGGGCTAAAGTATTTTCTGTATGTGTTTTCTGGTTTTAAATAAGTGGTTAAGAGATTTTTTTTTTCATTCTGAAGGCTCCCAACTGAGTCCTCCAAGGCATGGGTTGGCAGGCTTTGGGCCCCTGGCTCTGACATCCGTGGGCCTTTACGGGTGACAAGCATGCCCGCCCTGCTCCTTCTGCACCATATTCACCTGGATGTTCCTAGGAAAGGCCCCAGTGTGTTCTGGAAAACCGTGTTGGGAGAGTAGGGCGTGTCCTGGAGAATTGTAGGTGAGCTGAAATAGTTCCCTCAGTCACCTGTTTGCTCTCTGGCAGCAATGGTGTCCACAGTTATTGTTTTGTGTTGGCCTGGAGATGCGGAAAGGAGAGAAACCACTGTCTTCCCCGCGTATGAAAGGGATTGGAGCATGGTGGGCTGTGTGTGATTCCTGGGGCTGTGAGCACATGCACAGGCTGAAGGATGCTCGAGGCAAAATACAAATCCCGTCTGATTCCACTCACACAGGGCACCTCGAATCACCAAATCTGGATGACAGAAGGCTGGGTGGGCACAGGAGCTGGGCAGGGGTCGGGGGCTCTGGACTGAGGGAAAGGATGGTGCCTAAGTGTGGACGTGCCCGATGCCGCTGAGCTGTGCACTTACAAATGGCAAAGGTGGTAAACATGACGTTCTGCATATTTCACACGTGGGAAGTCAGCGGCTCAGCTGTGTGGGCAGGAGAGGGTGGCCGGGGCCCTGGGGGGCACCCAGCGGCTGGCCCTTTGCCCCCAGGGTGGTTGACAGTTGTGTCTGTCTATCTTTCCGTGTACTCCGCTCCTTCTGGTGCTGGTCAGCCTCGGGGCAGGCACAGGGTACGCAGGTGCAGCCCGGGGCGTGGGGAGACCAGGTTCACCTGGTTCTGCAGTTGTCCCATCACAGAAGAGTTTCTGGCTTCCTGGTCTACAGCCCAGAGTATCCCTGTGCTCCCCATGGGACACAGTCCTGGGGCGATGCCTCACCCTGGCCTGCGGTTGGGGGGGAGGCCCACCCCTGCACCACACACCTGGAGCCTCAGTGGGAGTGCCTGGGGACAGGTGGGTGGGTCTTGCAGTCTGTGTGGGCGGGGCCTGAAGATGAGTGGGTGGGGCATGGATTGGGGTTGGGGCTGGTGCCCAGATGGGTGGGTCTAGAGCCTGTATGGGCAGGGCCTGGAGCCCTTTGCCCAGTCAGGCCAAACCTGAAATAGGCTCTGACGCCCAGGATCACAGGCACCACCTCACAACACCCTGAGGACCCTGGGCCAGGAGGTGTCCTTCCCAAGGTTTAGCTCTCCCACCACAGTGAGACAGTGAGTCCTGGGAGCCCCTGGGGGTTTTGAGGGGCTTCTCCAGAAAGGCTGTAGGGGACACATTGCCCCCTCCTTACTCATTTCTGCCTCCTACTCCATCCCTCTAGGATGAGGAGGGCCCCTGAGCGTCCAGACATAGGTGCAGGAGCACCCACAGCCACCAGGGCCGTGACCCCAGCTGCCCCAGAAGGACCCTAGGCCAGGCTGAGCAGGGGCAGGGGCTGGGCCCGGCCACTGTGTGTGCCCCACATGACCCCAGGGCTGTGAGTGCAGCCAGGGCTTGGGGACCCGAGGGCCCCTCCTCTGGCCCCTTCAGCACTGCCCCAGGGCTTAGCCCAGGCCCCCAGCACCTCTGTTCTGACAGTGACAGGGTGGCATTTCGGTCCCTTGTAGGGGTCTTCACCCGCAGGTGCTGCTCCTGTGACAAACCTCATGGGCTGCCTGGGGGAAAACCCACATGTCTCCCCTCACAGTCTTGGCCCCAGTCTCCCCAGGCAGAGACCCCGGGAGGTCCCAGGGAGGGCACCCACCTCTCCTTGCAGCTTTCCAGCCGTCAGGGCATGCATGCTCCTGCTTATGGCATTCCTCCATTCTCATGGTCTCCTTCCTCTGCCTCTCACTCTTGGGGCTCCATCTCCTGAGGACCCAGGATGACACCGGGGCCTCGATCCAGGAGTGTCCCCAGGGGACTGGGCATGCTGCCATCCTGGCCAGCGCTGTGGTCAGACTGCTTGTGCTGTGCTCACACTCTCAGGCTGAGCAAGTGTGAAAACCACATAAAGTGGTCGCTGGGCGCCGTGGGTCAAACGTGCACCCTGCAGGATGTCCAGAAAAGTGCTGTGGTCTCGCCAGCAGGTGAGCATGTGGGGTGGAGACCTTGCTGTCAGGCGTGTGTCTAAGCACAGGACAGAGCCGACCAAACTCAGGGAACACGCTGCAGTCCAGGATCATTTGCAGGCAAAACCCTGGCTGCATGTGGCTGACAGCTCTCCAAACCTGAGGAGGAGTCATGCTACCTTGCACTCCAGCATCTCGGGTCCACCCAGGCCCCACCCACGGTCCTCCGAGCCCCTAGCCCCCAGGGCCATGGCTGCCAGCATCTTGGCTCCCACCTGCAGGACCCCCAGCGCGGCACACAGAACCCACCCTGCCTGATCCCAGAGGCCTGTACCTTGAAGTGGGTGCCCTCTGCATCCCCCCCCAACGCGCACCCTACACACACACCCCTGCACACCCGCTACGAATGGGGTTCGTCCCTAGTGCTGGGTCCGCTGGTGGCTCGCTGCCATCCTGAGCCCTAAATGTTCTCACAGCCAGGCCTGGGGGGCATGTGCTCAATGGCCCCACCCCGTTTGCAGGGACAAATGTCCATGGCCAGAAAGGTGCGTTCAATTCTCTGACCCCAAAAAGTATTTTTTTTTAATTTTTATTTATTTTTGATAGTCCCACAAAGAGAGAGAGAGGCAGAGACATAGGCAGAGGGAGAAGCAGCTCCATGCACCGGGAGCCCGATGTGGGATTCGATCCCAGGTCTCCAGGATCGCGCCCTGGGCCAAAGGCAGGCGCTAAACCGCTGCGCCACCCAGGGATCCCCAAAAAGTATTTTCTAAACCGGAATATGCCCCGTGCGCACCGTACTTTCCCACAGCTCCTACAAGAAGTAACGGCGGTGCTGCTAATCCAACGACACCCCGCTTTCCAACCACCCTGCAGGGGCTTCTCTCAGCGGGCAAGTAGATGTTCTAGTGCCGGGTGCTTGGCCAGAGCATGGGATCTGTGCCACCGTGGAGTGAGGGGGCCGGGGGGGGGGGTACCGCTTTTGCCGTGGAGACTGCAGGCCCCCAGCTGAGGATCCTGCCCTGCATCTCAGTAGGAGCCCGAGCCAGAGGCCCTCTGTGGCCTTCACCTTCAGGGTGTAGGAGGCTCTGAGAGGTGAGAACAGCATGCGGCTACCCCGTGAGCATGCACCCTGATTACTGCGGGAAAAATCAGGAAGCAGGCATTGACTCTCCTGTGAGTTTGGGGTGACAAGGCCACCACGGCCACAGAGTGACATGTTTTTTAGGGCCTGGATGGCCGGACATGGCCGGGTGAGGCTGAGGCCGTGCCGGATGTTGGCAGTCGTGAGACATTGGTTTATCTCAGGCTTCTGGGGGAGGCCTCAGAACTGCTGAGGACGGGGGACGGGAATTTGCGCTCCAGCTAACAGCTGCTGGATACCTCTTGTATGGTGGCAGCTGGGGTGTCGCTGGGAGAGAGTGCTAAACTCCCCTGGTGGCTGGCCCTGGGGACTGGCCATGCATAGCAGGCTGTCAGAGGACACGGTGTCTCGAGGAGGGTGTGCCTGTCACAGCTGTCATGTCCCTTCACCCTGTGCTGGTGCCGGGCTCAGGCCGCCTTTCTCTTGCATGCTTGCGTGACTCAATCAAGGCCTGTATAATTAGTTATAGATTCCACGACTGTGATTTCAGCCTCAAGTTTGCTGGGAACATTTTGGCAGCAGCATCTAAAGCCGGTGACAAAGCTTCTATGGCATGTGGCACAGCAGCCATCCGTGGAGTTGTGCCAGATTCTCAGAGTCAGAGCTTCACTCTGAGCCAAGCTAGGATTTTGCAGAGAAACAGAACCAGAACCAAGGCAACGGAGCCTATGTCTCTGTCGGACAGAAATGTCTGACCTGTGCCCACCTGCCGTGGTGTTTGGGGAGGACGGGCCTAGTCTGCACACAGGCTCATGGCGGCGGGGACTCATGGATCACCCCTGGAGTATCACCCACATGTCCTTGGTCCAGATCCCATGAGACTTTGGCTACAGACTCTAGAGCTGATGCTAGAACAGGAGACTTTGGGGCTGTGGCCTAATGTCCAAGGTGATGGTTTGAGGAAGTTGGGCCTTGGGAGGTGATGAGGTCATGAGGATGGAAGCCCCGTGATGGGATGAGTGTCCTTATAAAGGGGCCTGGAGAGACCCTCAGCCCTTCATTGGGAAGACTTGGTGAGAAGACGCTGTGTGAAGAGAGGCCGACCCTCAGCACTCCTGAATCCACTGGTGCCTTCATTTTGGGCATCCAGCCTGCAGAGCTGCAAGAAATAAATGTCCATTGCTTCAGCCCCACTGAGGCTTTCCTACAGCCGCCCTAGCGGACATAGCTGGCGGGTGGAAGAGGCCCCCAGCTCTGAGCACAGGCACCGGGGCTTTCCTCCTGAGAAGAGGGGCTTTTCCCATCCACAGTGGCCTCAGAAAGCAGCGCTGGCTCGGGCCAGACCACGGGGCATCCCCCTAGCATGCAGGGCTGGTCAGTGGGGCACACTCAGTAAAGGGGAATGCTGTCCTGGCCAGGCAGCCACAGGCCCAGGTGAGGCCTGTTCTTTGCTGGATGGAGGAAGGTAAGACTGACGGGACCTGCCAGGCCTTGCGGGCTTCCCCAGGGGCACAGGGATGTGGGGTGCAGAACAGCAGCAGCAGTGCTCCTGGTGACCTAAGGAAGCCACAGAAGAGAGTGGATTTGGTTGGTTGATCTTCCCATTTGCCAACATCTGACCCAGGAATCAGCAAAACCCAGGGTCCACATGGGGAACGGGATGTGCCTGCCCGTGGAGGCTCTCATTCTGGTTCACCTTGCTCTTCTGGAGGGTGAGGACGGTAGCCTCCAGGGCTGCTAAGACAGGCAGGCAGGCACCGGATGGGATGGGTGCCCCAAGGAGTGCTCTCACACCACCGGGTTCCTCAGCTCTGCTCCCACCCTTCCCGGTTGCTCAGGCGCCAGGCTGCGAGGGCTCCAGACCCCCAGATCCCAGACCCCCAGGGCCAGGCCGGTGCTCCACACTCCGCTCCAGGGCCTCAGGCAATCATCGCCCCACTTTGAAGAGACCCTTTGGTGAGGCCCTTACAGGCTCTGGACACGGCCAGGAACGCCAACGTATCGTATTTATACGATAAATATAAAGCTCAGGACGTTCCCCCTCCATTTCTGCACAAATTTGACAGGAAAAAATGGGGGATTTGTATTTTGGATTTGTGCTTCAGTCTGAAAAAAAAGAAAAACAAGACTTGAACTCAAACGCCTAGAAGACAGGCTACAAGAGTCTCCTTTTAATAAGAGCATTCTTTATTTTTATTTTTATTTTTATTTATTTATGATAGTCACAGAGAGATAGAGAGAGAGGCAGAGACACGCAGAGGGAGAAGCAGGCTCCATGCACCGAGAGCCCGACGTGGGATTCGATCCCGGGTCTCCAGGATCGCGCCCTGGGCCAAAGGCAAGCGCCAAACCGCTGCGCCACCCAGGGATCCCAATAAGAGCATTCTTTAGAGCAGTTTCAGGTTCACAGAAAAATTGAGAGGAAGGGACGGAGATTTCCCATAGACCCCTGCCCTGACATGTGCAGCCTTGCCGTTGTCCACACCCCCACCCTGACGTGCGTGCACCCATCATCCTGCGGAGCCCCCAGGGACATCATTCACCCCCTAGCCCACAGCTGCCACCTGGGCTCTGTCCTGGTGCCGTCCTTTCCCCACGATGGCGTCTTACTGGTGGTTTCACTGCCCCAGCCTAGGGTCACACAGGATGTAGCTCTTCACACTGGCTTCTTCCACTTCCTGATGTGCCCTCGAAGTTCCTCGGCATCTTCTCTTGGCTCTAGAATATCTCTCTTTACTACTGAATAACGTCACCTCGTCTGCATGGACCAGTTTATTTATCCACCACCTACTGAAGGGCACTGCGTGGGCTTCTGGGTTTTGGTAGTCATGAATAAAGCTGCTGTAGCTATTGTGTGCAGATGTAGTTTTCAGGTCGTTTGGATAAATAATTAGGAG
Source organism: Vulpes vulpes (assembly GCF_048418805.1). NCBI lineage: Eukaryota > Metazoa > Chordata > Mammalia > Carnivora > Canidae > Vulpes > Vulpes vulpes. The sequence continues at coordinate 58,354,115 of NC_132784.1, forward strand.
TGTGACTGTGAGATCAAAGGATAAGAGAACATTTGTGTTTTGTGAAAACCCCACACACCATCTTCCAAGGTGGCTGCAGTGTGTTGCTTTCGGGCCACAGCAGGCAGCAGGTGCTGTGGTTTCACATCCTCTACAGAATTTGGTGTCATCAGTATTTTGGATGTTGGTCATTCTAACAGGTGTGTGCTGCTATGTCATTGTTGCTTTACTTGCACTTCCCTGCAGGGGCGCCTGGCCGGGGGAGGGGTGCGGGGGGGCTCTGTCGGTTGAGTGTCCGATTCTTGATTTAGGCTTCGGTCGTGATCTCGGGGTCCTGGGATCGAGCCCCGCATCGGGCTCTGTGCTTGATGACGAGCCTGTCGGAAAGTCTCTCTCTCTCTGTCGCTGTCTCTGTCTCTCTCTCTTCCCCCCACACACATGTGCACGTGCTAACTCTAAAATAAGTCTTCAAGAACAAGCACTTCAGGGGCAGCCCAGATGGCTCAGCGGTTTAGCACCGCCTTCGGCCCAGGGCATGATCCTAGAGACCCAGGATCGAGTCCCATATCGGGCTCCCCGCATGGAGCCTGCTTCTCCCTCTGCGTGTCTCTGCCTCTCTCTCTCTCTCTCTCTGTCTCTCATGAGTAAATAAATAAAATCTTAAAAAAACCACACACACAAAAAACCAAGCACATCTGCATTTCCCTGACAACATACAACCTGACACATCCTTCCCTTGGCGCGTCTTATGTGAGAACGAGGTCAGGCTCCCAGAGCCAAAGCTGGCCACACTCAGGCCCACCCTATGGCTGAGGCCTCCAAGACTTTAACCCTCAGACTCATCCGCCCTGCGCGCCCAGCTCTTCGTCAACTGTAGTTGGCATTTTCCTGCCCCGTGCTGGCTCCCAGAGGGGCTCCCGTGGCTGCTGTCACTTGGGTGCTGGGGGAGCACGGGGCCACCCGCACTGATCCAGGAGAATGCCTGGCTGTCCTGTGTGTTCCCACTGGGCTGGGGGGTGACTCCCAAGCGCGTGGGCGCAGACCCGCACTCTGGCCCCAGGGCTCCTCTACCATCATTTGCACAGGGGCTGTTTCTCTGCAGACGACACCAGGTGTGGGAAGCTCTGGAGGTTGCATGCAGGGCAGCTGCAAGGCCCAAGACCTACCTGTCCACCTTGCCAGCCCTAGTACCTCATCCTGTACCTGCAGGCATCCCAGAGCTGTTGAGATAACAATAATTCATGCAAATCACATCAGACTATGCTTCGCACACAGAATTAAGTAAGTGGCAGCAACTTTTACCTTTCTGCACTAAGGAGGATGCCCGGCACTCGGGGATGGGGTGGGTGGTGAGAAGGCAAGCTGCTTCCTGCAAGCTGGCTGCAGAGGAAGGGGGAGCTGACTGAGGAGGCCGCTGGGGTGGGACATTGCACCTCGCTGGCCATCTGTGGGGTGCGCCCACCACGACATCCACCTGTGCGTCCCCTCCTGTGCGTGGAACTGCCCCCTCCCTCTCAGCCAGGGGGAGCCCCCCAGCCTGTCCCCCAGTGGCACGGGGAGAAGGTGGGCAATGCTTCCCCCAGGCTTCCCCTGCTGTCAGCACAGGTTACAGACTCCCTTGTCCCCCTGCAGCTGCTAGCGCAGGAGCAGCTCCGAGAATGAGCAGCGTTTATCACAAGTGAAAATAGAAACTCTCTGCACATTTGTGTAATCCCATTGCCACCCAGCATTTCTGTCATGGGACTGAACTATTTTGACTTACAAGCCATATTCATGAGGGACCTAAATTTCTCCAAGCACAGGCTCATCAGGTGTCACTCAGTTGGGGGAAGAGACCTGAGAATTCAGACGATTTTAGGCTCCACTTAAGCCTGAAATATTAAATATAACAGGAAGGGATGTTGATAATAATGAGACATTAACTATTCTAACTCAGCCTACTGGCTATTCCCGAATGAGCCTGTGCTGCTTATTTAATCGAACATGTTGACTGAGCGGTCGGTAGGGCCTGGGGTTGGGACCTGGGCAGGAAACACGCTGGTGAAACCCGTACCCTGGGGGTCCTGGACCCCTGAAGGGCAGGCACTGTCCCCGCAGGCTGGGCTCTGAGCCCTGTCCAAGGAAGACTCACAGTGTGTGACTGGAAATGTCCAGCTCGAGAAATAAGCTGGGTGCTTCCCCGAGAACTGGTGTGTGGCCTCAGGGCTAGGGAACACAGCCGTCAACCTCGTGCCCTGTCTGGGGTCGGGGGTCCTGTCAGGGGTTGAGTCCTGTCTGGGGTCAGGGGTCCTGTCTGGGGTCAGGTCCTGTCCGGGGCTGGGTGCTGTCCCGGGGTTGGAGGTCCTGTCCAAGGTCGGGTCTTGTCCGGAGTCGGGTCCTGTCCAGGCACTGGGATTGCCTCCCCCGTCTGTCCCCCACCGGCCCCCAGGGCAGCCCCAGTGGTCCCCAAGCTGCCTGGAGAACATCCTTTGCTTTCGACGTGTGTCCCTGACTGTCTCTCGCTCTCTGTGGGAAGCGTGGAGGGCACAGTGCATTGACGCCCAACCATGATGTTGGAAGGCAGCGCCTAGGCCCTGGACATGGCAACAACATCTGAGCAGCTGTGCTTGTTCCCTCCTTGCACCTTTTCCCAGTACAGTCACAGACTCCTCAGGAGGGGACCCGCAGCCAACCTGCCGCATTAGGGCCCTCCCCCTGCCCCCTGCGTCTTCCCCGTGCCCCTGCATATTCCACCTGCTGGCCCTCCTTGGCCTCCCCCGCAGCCGCCTCCCCTGCCCCTCTGTCCCATCCTTTGCTCCCATCATCCCAGCCCCCGGGTGGCCTCTCCAGGGGCTCTGCCTCCCACCTCCAGGCCTCCTCTGTGCAAGCCCCTCCATCTGCAGCCTCTGCACCTATCTTATCACCATGGGCATCGGGAGCCGCCTGCAGCACAGCATATGGCAGCACGTCCCAGGAGGAGCCATTTGTCTCCTCACCTTGCATGGGCAGCGAGAACAGCCCATGGTGGGTCCTTGTGGTACCAAGTCCTAGCGTCTGTTTGGACAGCTGTGAGTGATGACAGTACAGCAGGTGTCAGTGAAGGCAGAGGGCAGGGTCCTGCCCAGGGAGCAGCCTCAGCATCTGGGAGGGGGCTTAGTGCAAGGGAAGACACGGCCGTGGGTGATGCAGGTGTAACCGCCAGCCGTGGGCCAGGCCATTGCAGAACATGTTCTCCGGTCTCAGCCTCCCAAGGGCACCCGGGGTCACACGTGCTGGGGAGGCGGCCTGGCCTGGCCGACGTCTGATGGTGGCCCCGGGACCAGCTCCTTACAGGGCTCACACGTTAGGGGCAAGTCCAGGCCCTCTGCTCCATTTGTTTCCAGCTTTACTCCCAGCTTTGCTCCTGCAGCTCCGTGTAACCACCTGTGGGTTCTGCCCCACCCCCTGACCCTCATCTGTGACCTGTCCCTCCCCCAACCCCAGGCTGACAGGTGGGGATTCTGTTCTGCATCTCATTACCAAAGACAAGAAAAACCACAGAAACGTTTTTCAAAATATAGCATTTATTTCTAATAAGCCTTTAGTAAAACTGGCATAATCAAGCTCTTCATCTAAAAAACATAAAATATGAATGGTAAAATAAACATAAATGTTCTTTTGGCCCATGAAGTTCTAAGCGATTAAAGGATTCACAAAGATGGTAGACAGAGCCCTGTGGAAACAGAGGCACGGCCCTGAGACCTTGCGCACTTCGGGATACCTGGACGGGGGGTTAGCAGGTCCACTTCCCACACCTCCGTGCGGCCCATTCCTCATGCACCCTATGCACCGCCATGCAGGCCGCACATGTCAGTGATGCGCATGCATCCACTAGGCCCTGCAGCCCTCGCCATCACCAAGTGGGAGGCTTTTCGAATTTGCTGCATTCTTTGCAGGTCAAATGAAAATCCAAGAGAATTAGCTGAATAGTTATTATAAATAAATGAGTTTGTTAAGGAAGCTGGCTTCAAAATAAATATGCAAAGTTCAGTCACTTTTCCATATATCATCAGTAATAGAAAAGTTAGTGGAACATCTATTCTGGTCACTGTAACAACAAAACATGAACTCACTAGGAATAATCTTAGCAAGAAAGGTTCGATGCCAATAAAAGAAGCAGCAACGTTAACTCTACTAAGAGACATAAAAATGGGTAAATAAGGAGAGACAGACACATCATGTTCTTGAATGAGAAAATCACTCCCCAGGTTAATATATACATTTATTATGCTCTCAATAAAATATTAGAACCTAACAAAATATCTTTAAAAAGGGTGGGTACCCTGGGTGACTCAGTGGTTGAGCATCTGCCTTTGGCTCAGGGCATGATCCCCGGGGTTCTGGGATCGAGTCCCGCATTGGGCTCCCTGCATGGAGCCTGCTTCTCCCTCTGCCTGTGTCTCTGCCTCTTTCTGTCTCTCATGAATAAATAAATAAAATCTTAAAAAAAAAAAAAGAACCTAACAAAATAACCTCAAAAATCTAGAGAAATGCAGACAGAATACTAGTTCATAAATTCCGGAGAACACGGGACGAACTGAATGAGAAGCACGCACCCCAACACCAACTGTCTTCCTGTGTGACAAACTCCACCAAACCCAGTGCCTCGAGGCCGCCGCTTCCTGACCAGTGGTTCTGAGGTCGGCACAAGCCTGGGTCACCGGAGGCGTCCATGGGGCACCTGCATTCGGGCCAAGGGGCTGCAGACCTCCGGCCGTCCTGGCCCTAGCGGCCCCCCAGGCGTTTCTCACGGGGGTAGGAGCTTGTTGCCCCAGTGTCAGGGCCCAGCCAGAGTGACATCGTGAAAAGCTCTAGTGCACCCAGGCCTGAGCTCGACTTCCTGGGCAGAGTCCCTTCCAGCAAAGAGCAAGGGGCCATGAAGGTCCCTCAGGAGCAACCACTAAAACTAGCGAACCAAATGAAGGGCAGTGGCTGCAGATCGTGTTGTGCATGTGCACATGGCTGCCGCCGCTCACATTCCACAAGGACACCGGGGACCCAGCTGCACCCCACACACACCCCCACAGCGCGGGGTGAGCAAGTGAACGGATGTCCAGGGTACAGGCATGTGTGCAGCTGTGACACTCTCTCACTCCCCTCTCAGCACACAAACCATGAGGTGCTGTGGGCCTGGGTCTCTTCTGGTTTGTGTGGAGACCCTTCCTGGGTGGAGCCCGCCCAGGACACTGCTCAAAGAGGAAACCAGCAGCTGTGGGGTCGGACCTCTGCAAGACCAGGCTGTGGAGACTTTCTCTCCTCACGAAGACCCCACAGAACGTGAATCGACCCCATGCTTCAGTGGAGACGACCTGAAACGAGCACGTTTCATTATTCCCACGAAAACGACTCTATGTTGAACAATCTGTTCTGCTAAGTACGTGTGATATTCTCCTACTCTTCTATTTGCACAAAAGCCTTTTTCCATAGATAATTGGGAAGAATAAATCTCAATTCAGGTCAAAGCTGGATTGTGTAAATTCATAGTGAAATGAGTTAATAAATATTTTCCCTCAGGAGGCTAAAAAGAAAATCTGCTCAGAGTCCTTCACAAACGAGTGAGTCAACAAGGAGGACCTACCCTTTGTGGTGTGTGGTCCGTGAAGGCGGGGAACACACAGCTTCGGACGCGGCTTGGCTGCCCGGGTCTGCCAGTGGCACAAGGTCTGTGAATGACGAGCCGGGCGGCAGCGTCCAAAAACCACAGGGTCAGCAAAGGGACACGGCCCGCTGTAGGACTTGAATCGGCACCAGGTGACGCCGGGGGAAGTCTTGGAGGGGGCCCTCCTGCGTGCAGGTGACGGCATTCAGGCTGTGGCGCCTGGGGGCCCTTACTCTGTGGCTCGAGGAGGAGCCAGTCCCGTCCTGCGGCCTTCACCCCGCCGCGGACACGCTGGTTCGTCCACCGAGAGTCACAGCACAGTGTGATGGGATCGGCGGAGCTCCGTGGCCAGGCCACCAACTGGTGGATGCTGTCAGTGAGAACAAGGCCCGGGCAGCGCCACACGCGACCTCTGCTGCGGGAGACTGTGCCCCACAGCCTCACAGTGGCGGGGCGGGGAGACCGGGTTGCGTGTGCTCGGAGCATGATCACCGGGCACTGGACCCCGCAGCGCTGCTCTGGCTCCCATCTCTGCGCCCCCTGGTGGATCTGCTCCATGTGCAAAGTGCTGACATGACGGGGGCAGTTTTCCGTGTGAATGTTAAACCTCTGCAGCTGCGTGGAAAGCTTGGACATCATGGGGAACAGCTCGAGGTTCCGCGGGGGAACTGCTCTGCTCACCATCAGCCGTCATAGCAATCAAGGGTGAGGACGGAACTAAGGCTCTGCAAACACGCGGAGGCTCTAAACTTTGCCTCCCAGCACCCATGCTTAGGAGGCTCCCAAAAGATACGCCTCAACAGAAGGTGGGAGTAAACCATGGTGGCGAGAGACACCTGTTCAAGTTGGGCACAGCGGCGGGGACGCTACGGATGGTGGCCTTCAGCAGCAGAGTGTATGTGCCCGCAGAGGTGGGCTGGGGGCGGATGGAACCCACCGGCACCATGACGTGTGCACATCTGGAATTCGTAACAGAAGCCCTTAAGCGATGTTGGGGTGAGGACACAAAACCTCAGGAAAAACATCTTATGAGGGAGAAAGATGTAATAATAGACTATGCCCCAGGCCAGTAGTGACATGTGTACATTATCTTAGTAGTTACTGCTCTTACCCCCAACAGGCGACATGGCTATTTTTGGAGGAAGGGGACCGTGGGTGTGAGGATGGTGAGGGGCAGCAGCGGCAGGTGTAAGGAGACCAGATCCTAACACAAAGTCAGCAGAAGTGGACAAGGCTCGTGTGCCTGGGAACGGCCAGATAGACCTGTTATTTGAAAGTACGGAAAGAACTGTCAGAATAACCAATTCAAATTGAAGATTATTGACTCCAGGACATAAGAGTTGGGGTGAGAATATTCTTTTTTTTCCTATAACCCTGTTAGTATTAATCCAGGTAGGTTTTTAAAAATTATATGCATGTATTAGTTTTGTAAAACAAAAATTTAAATTGAAAACATGCTCAATCACCAAAACTCACCCAAGAAGTGAATAATCCAGGGGCACCTGGGTGGCTCCGTTGGGTGAGCGTCTGGTTCTCAATTTCTGCTTGGGTCATGACCTCGGGTCATGAGATTGAGCTCCCCCGTCAGGCTCCCCACTCAGCCCACCACCCCCCTCCCTCTCAAAAGGAAAAAAAAGTGGATAATCTGAATAATCCTATGCTAGCTACAGAATTTTTTATTTATTTATTTATTTATTTTTTAGCTATAGAAATTTAATTGATACTTTGAAACCTTTCAAAAAGAAAACCCCAGTCTTGGGTGGTTGCTTTGGTAAATTGTACCAAAACTTTAGAGAAGTAATATCATCAGTTCTGCACAATATCTTTCAGAAAATACAAGAGGAGGGAGCACTCCCAAGTTGCCCTGTGAGACCAGTACTGTCCTTGTACCAAACCAAGGACGTTGCAAGAAAAGGTAAAACGCAAGCCAACATCTCGCGAACATAGATGCAAAATTCCTCAACAAACATCAGTAAATCAAGTCCTGTAACTTATAAAACGAGTAACACCTCACGACCAGGATGAGTTCCCAGCTCAGCATCTGAAAATCACCGTATAATCTATTATATTAACTCACTGAAGAGGAGGGGTACCTGTGCAGCTCTGCGGGTAGAGCGTCCGCCTTCAGCTCGGGTCATGGTCCCGGAGGCCTGGGATCAGGTCCCACGTTGGGCTCCCTGCTCCTGGGGAGGCTGCTGCTCTCTGCCCCCCACCCGCCCATGCTCGCACTCCCGCTCTCTCTCTCTCAAGTAAATCAATAAACTCTTTAAAAACACACACTGAAGAAGAAAAGCCATCTGGTCATCTCAATAGATGTAGAAAAAGCGTTTGACAAAATTCAACATCCATTTTGATTCCAATAAAAACTTCCCCCAATCTAGAAACAGAAGGGGATTTCCTTAACCTGGTAGAGGACACATATTTTAGAGACTTCCAGCTGATGCCATATGAAGACAGAGGAGACACTGAACACTTCCCCCAGGAGTGGAGCAAAGCTGACGAGGAAAGCAGGAGTCCTGGGCAGGCAGTGGTGCGCAGACGGAAGGAACAGGCTACAACTGGAAAGAAAGAAAACTGTATGTGTTTTTTAAATGCCCACAAAGCCGCGAAAAAGCCTGCAGAACTCCTGAGTGAGCACACTCGTGCACCCCAGGTCTTCCCCGGGAGAGGTGACAGTGCGCGTCTGTCACAGATCCCATGTGGACGAGCATGTGGCTGACCTGAAACAGCCCCTAACTGGGAACAAGTGTACACAAGCTGGTGACGGAGCAGATGCATACATGCAGCAAGCTACCTGGAGATCAGGGACAAACCGCAGATGCCCCGTCCCTGAGCCTCACAGCACACGGGGCCGGAAGGGCAGATGCAAAAGGCTAAATCCGATGTCCTCCCACTGGTGAGATGTGGAAGAGGCAAGGGGTCACAATCGCTGGGGGCCAGGTGGAGACGGTCTGGCTGTAAGGGGGCCATGGTGCCCTGGTCATTGGGTGGACAGGTGTGCAGTGAGTGTGCAGGTCAAGGTGGACACCGAGAGTCACAGCACAGTGTGATGGGAATCCACCGTTCCCCAGACCAGAGCTTCCAGGTCAAGGTGGACATGCACTTCACAGGCATTTACAACATACTTGTGAGAATTGGTCACATAGATCCTCTGCCCAGTGACCTGGGACCTGCCTGGACCCACCCAAGGCCTCCAGATCCTGGGCCTGGTGGGGCGGGGGTTACATTTGCAGAGCGACTTAGGGACAGCTCTGCAATCCTGACAAATGAGGAAATGTTCTTGATGAGCCCGTGATTCCCTTCCCAGGAAAGCCCTAGACACACCCAACACGATACGTGCAGAATATTCCCAGCACTTTGGTTGGTTGGTTGGTTGGTTTTTTGCTTGTTTTTTGTTAACAGCAGATGGTGACACCCACCTGGGGTTTGAGGCCATGCTCCAAACCCGGTAGTCAGCTTAGCAGCACTGCAACGCCCGGGGGCAGAGGCTGCAGGCCCGGCAGCGACTGCCCCGTGTCCCCACAAGTGTGTCTGTAGTGCGGCCACGGTTCGGTGACCAGCCTGCTTTCTTTGGGGCTGATCTCTGGTTCCTGGGCCCCGAGTGATCGAAGGCACCCATTTCCTGTTCCAGAAACACGACAGGCTGGGGACAGACCTTCAGCCTAAGTTCTTGGACACCTGCTGTGCAACTTCCAGTCCCCGCTGGCACCAGGCAGGCTTCAAGGTTGACACTAGCCCCAGGGGTCAATGGGGAAGGGCAGGCCGTGGCCTCCAGCAGGAGGGGAAGTTCGCCTGAGGGACCCCATGGGAGGTCTAGCTTGTGTCCGGAGGAGAGGTAGGTGAGGGCAGCGTCTGGGCTGCCGGCTGGAGGGAAGAGGAGGCTTTGCCTGCAGGGCTATGGAGGCAGGGGCCACGCACCCTGGCTGGACACCTGCTCACCTTCGGCCCAGACTCAGGCCATCCCGACCCACTCAGGCTCCTCGGCCATGGCCTCCAAGCCGCTGTCCCAGGCCCTCCTCCTCCCACTGGGCCTACCCCCCCTCTGTGGAAGCTCTTCCACAGGCTGTGTGGACACTTGGGGAAACCTTTTAGGAACCTCCTCCAGCCTCCCGCCAGTATCCACTGCCCCCAGGCTTTCTGGACGTGGGTCCAGCATCCTTGCCCTGACCTGGGGCCCCAGGCTCACATTGCTCTGGGCCTGGAGGCCAGGTCTCCTCCATGGTTTGCTCTCCTGACCCCTGAGGGGGGGGGCACTCGCGGCCTGGATGCCACCTCCCCGTTGTCTGGGCCATCCCCGGGGCCAGTCTTGGCAGCAGTGGCCGGCACCAGCCTTGACCACCAGGGCAGCATGAGCCCGCAGCTCTCGGCCATTTCCGTAGGGACATCCACTCTGTACTGTTCCAACCATCCCGTTGGCCCGTGGCCTCTGTCTGGGCTGGGACTGTCCCCTCAGGCTAATGTTTCCATCTCCAAACCCCCCGGGTGACATGTGAGAGGATGCCAGCAGGAGGCAGAAGAGCAGATAGCGAGGGCCACCCTCCATGCTCGGTGAGCCGGGCTGGGCGGAGGCTTATTTCTGACCACTTTAGACCAAACAGCCCAGACGTGTCAGATCATGATGAAGGATGGAGGCGGGGAGTGGGGGTGGGGATGGTTCGAGTGAGCCTACAGGGTCCCTGCTCATGCTCGGGTGCGGGCAGCCGTCCCCAGGGGGCCGGGGTCTCCATCCCTCCTGCACATGGTCGAGCCCACCTGGGGATACTCACGGCTGCATGGGACCAACAGCAGGGCAGGGTCTCAGGGCCACAGTGGCCTAGGGGGCGGCTGGGGGTGCAGCATGGACACCAAACACCCCTGTGCTGTGGTCCTCAGACTCTGGCAGGCGAGGGAGGCCAGGCCCTGGTGCCCTCCCCCAAACCCCCTCCCCGTCCTGAGCCTGGGTCCCAGCTGCCTCCCGACAGAAGGCCTGTGGCTGGGCTTTTCCACCCGAATCCTGTCTCCTGGCTTCTTACACCTGATGCCTGGCGTCCACGTCCTGAGGCTCTCCGTCCAGCCAGGCGTCCCTGTCCTGAGGCTGTCTGTCCAGCCCCCCATCCATGTCCTGAGGCTCTCCATCCAGTCAGGCGCCAGTGCCGAGGTGCTCAGGAATACACAGTGCATCAGGCCCTGGCCTGGAGAGTCCTGTAACTGCCCAGAGTCTGACTTAGCTTCAGCCAGATTCAACACGGGGGATGTGCCCTTGGGGTGGACAAGCAGCGAGTCCCCAGGTTCACCGAGGCCCAGGAGTGGACCCAGAGCCACCAGCCTAGCAGTGCGACCCCGACCTAGACAAGCTGGGGGTGGGGTCCCCCTTGAAGCCCTAGTGCCGTGAGCTCCCGTGGGCATGGACACAGCCCTGGGGAGATTGGATGGATGACATGGGACCAGCAGGCCTGGGTCTGTCAGCCTGGAAGCTGGCCTTGGTCCTATGGAACCTTCCAGAAGGATGAGTGGCAGATGCCCTTGATGCACCTCTGCCCCTAGTTGCCTTTCTCCCAGGCTGTGGACTGTCCTCCCACTGGGCCTCGCCCCTCAGGGCTGTCCTGTGAGGGTCTGGGGTGAACAGAGCCAGGTGGCCCCCACAACACCCTCTGCGAGGGGAGCGCGGCCAGTGCCCACCCCACCCCCGGAGCTGAAGGTAGTGTCCCCGGGGAACCTGGGTCTGGGGGTGAGGCTGGCAGCTGGGAGCAGGCAGGGGCACCCAGGGCACCCCAAGGGCCTAAGTGGTGCAGGAGTCTGGGGTGCTGCGCACATAGCAGCCCCTCGTCCTGAGGAGACGTCAGAGCCCACTGTGCCACCCCACTCAGGACAGAGGGACACGGGCACAGACTGGACATGCTGGCGACCCCAGGACGGGCTGCACTGCCCACAGAGACCCCAGGCCCCCCGGTCAGGCTGTCACCCCGCTTATCTGTAAATCAAGGGCACAGAAGCCACAGGAGTTTCTGGAACAGTCGCATACCTGGGACCTGCAAGGAGCCAGCTGTCCTCTCCGGGCCAGGAAGGCCAGTGATGCCTGGGGAGCCCTGCATGGCTCAAACACCGCCCACCCTGCAAAGAAGCCCGTTGGGAAGACCCTCGACCAGGGGGACCCACCCCGGAGCTGGAGCAGCACTGCCTCCGATGGGGCAGAAACTGCCAAGCTGCATCCCTGCACCTGCGACCGGGCAAGCACCTGCCCAAAGCAGAGGTCTCAGGCCAACGGCTGGTCACTGAGGGGCTGGACTCACTGAGTACCCATGTCACCTGAGCACTGGGCAACTACAGGCGGGCAAACCCCGAGAGGTCGGGGGAACCTGTCTGTCCTGGGGTCCCAGAGGCCTCGGGACCAATCAGGGCCCGGCTCTGGGTAAACAAGCCCTGGGAGCCCACCCCCCGCCATGCCCTCAGGATGCCAGGGTCACTGCTATGACATGTGTGCGGTCAGTGACAACACTGCCAGTCCTCCCAGAGCTAACATCTGTGGAGGATGCAGACTCATGGCTGCTGGCCCCACCCCAGGGAGGGCTCGGGCATGAGGTTCTACCCCCAGAGCTTCGGGGGACATGAGCCAGTGGGGGACAGTGGAAGGGTCCCAGTCCTCTCACTGCCGACGTTGGGGGGACGCGGGAGCTCAGCGCCGCAGGCCAGATGGGGCGGGACCAGGACCCGCCTGGAGTGTACCAAGCTCCCCAGATGTGCGGGTTATCTAAGTGCCTCTGGATATCTGGTGAGCTTTCATCCATCCCTTCTCTGTCCTCTGGCGCTGGCGTGCTGTGCACATGCCTCCATTTGTCTTCAGAACCCCTGGCTTGGGGTTCTGAGACAAATGCACAAGTCCCTTGTCTCAGCATGACAGGTCACAGTTCGTTCCTTGGACAGTTCCGAGCCACTCTGCAGCTCCTCCAGTGAATGTATTTGTTCTTGTGCTTTTCAGCTCCAAAACTTCCATGTGGCTGTTTTAAACGTTTTCTCTTTATTAATAATCTCCCTTGATGCAGTGGATGTCATCACACATCCCCTTCCTCCTTGGATCTTCCTCTGGTCCGTGAACACAGATGGTGCTTCTCAAAAGTCTGACACCTGGTCCTCTCAGGTGCCATTTCTATTGCCTGATTTTTTTCTCATGTATGGATCAAACCTCACCGTTTCTTTGGCTGCTCTGTGGGGTTTTGTTGGCTACTAGACGTTTCAGTGTAGTGTAGCAATCCTGAGTAATGTCCCTCTATTCACTTAGGGCTCACTACTGTTATTTTAGTGACTGGTTCAATGGTTTTAGTGCAGTGTCTTCCTGTCCCTCCACACACATGCACACGCATGCACACATACACATATGAACATGTGTGCACACAGATGCCACCCCTCGAGGAGGCACAGCTTGGGTCTGCCCACAACCACCCGGGGTGAACTCCCTTCCTGTGAATCTGCTCCTGTGTTCCTTCACTACAACCCCCGATCCTTGAACATACCTCCTGGCTGACCTCTGTGCCACGTTACAAACGAAGTCAGTTTCTTTAGCAAGAAATGAGGAGCTGTTTTAGAGGCCTGGCCCCCCGCCCCGCGCCCCAGGCAAAACCTCTGGGCTAGGCTCTTAAGTTGGGTATGGGGATGGTGCCAGGCTTCTCTGAGGGGAGTGGGGGGGCATGCGACGGAGGGCTGAACAGTGGGCCGGGTCCTCAGGCCGGCCTCTCCCCACACCAGCCAGGGACAGGGCGGGGGGCTCGGTGTTCCTAGAGCAGCTCGGGGCAGAGCTCCATCCCAGTGCCCCCGGGGTGGGGACGGGGAAGGAGGTGCCCCTGGGTGGGGACTGGGCGGGAGGTGCCCCCCTTTTCAAGCACACTGTCCCAGGGAGGAGGGGGTGCAGGGAGGTGAAGGGAGGCCTGTGTTCCCAAGCTGAGCTAAGGGTGGGGAGGGGGTATTTCTCTGGCCTTTTTAAATGAATTTTCATACATTTTCTTGAATAGATGTTCCATTTGCTGCTTGCCCTTAGGCCTGTTTCCAGAGGCTTTAATGGTTACTTTTTATGATTTTCTCCAGTTGGGCTGGGGAACGGGTCAGCCGAGCTTCTCTGCGCTCCCAGGCGGGACACCAGCCACTACAGAGATCTTTTTGCAGGGGGACTGGGCCCTGCAGCTGTGCGCCCTCTGGGGTCGGGGTCGAGAAGGACCCCGGGGCATGACCTCTCCTCCCACCACCTCATCCCACCCTCTCCCCGCAGGGCAAGTGTTCCCCCAACTGCCGCGGCCTCTTGGTGCTGGAGACCGCGTGCGTGGCCTGGTTCTCCTTCGAGTTCCTGCTGCGCTCACTGCAGGCGGAGAGCAAGTGCGCCTTCCTGCGGGGGCCGCTCAACATCACCGACATCCTGGCCATCCTGCCCTGCTCGTGGGGTTGGCGGCGGGGGGCGCGGGCGCCATAGCGGGGGGCGCGGCCTACTGGAGCGCGAGGGGCTGGCGCTGCGGCTGCTGCGGGCCCTGCTGCGGGCCCTGCTGGGGGCACTGCTGGGGGCACTGCTGCGGGTACTGCTGGGGGCACTGCTGGGGGCACTGCTGCGGGCACTGCTGGGGGCACTGCTGGGGGCACTGCTGCGGGCACTGCTGGGGGCACTGCTGGGGGCACTGCTGCGGGCACTGCTGGGGGCACTGCTGGGGGCACTGCTGCGGGCACTGCTGGGGGCACTGCTGCGGGCACTGCTGAGGGCCCTGCGCGTGCTCTACGTCCAGCGCCTGGCGCGCCACTGGCTGGGGCTGCGCTCGCTCGGGCTCCCGGTGCGCCGCTGCACGCGAGTCCGGCCTGCTGCTCCCCTTCCTGTGCGTGGCCGTGGCGCTGTTCGCGCCGCTCCTGCACCCGGCTGAGTGCGAGCTGGGCGCACGTCGCGACCTCTCCAGCGAGCCGACCAGCTACTGGTGGGCCGTCATCGCCGTGACCACCGTGGGCTACGGCGACATGGTGCCGCGCAGCCTGCCCGGGCAGGTGGTGGCGCTCAGCAGCATCCTCCGCGGCATCCTGCTCATGGCCTTCCCGGTCACCTCCATCTTCCACACCTCCTCGCGCTCCTACTGCGAGCTCAAGGAGCAGCAGCAGCGCGCGCCAGCCCTGCGCGAGGACAGCTCGCGCTCAGCCACCGCCACGGGGCCAGCTGGCCGGGCGGGCGGCGCGGGTCAAGGCGGGGTCCCCGTGCCCCCGGGTGTACAGGACTGCGGCCCGGCGCAGAGGCCACCCCACCAGTAGGAGCTCGGCCCTCGCCTCGCCGCCCCCTCTGGAACCCTTTGCACGTGGCTCCAGCCCAGGCGGACCCGAGCGCAGCCCGGCTCCGGGCGCGGGTGAGAAGCACCCCTGCTCCCCGGCCCGTCAGCCCCATGCCCTTCTCTCCTACTTCCCTTCGGATCCGACTCTGCCCGGAAACTCCCAGCGAGTAGGGGAAGCCACAGGCCACACCTGGCCCCAGTGGAGCCTCAGCCGCCGTCCTCCGTGGCCACGGCGGGCCCAGGCGCCGGCACCTCAACACGTGACAGAGACAAGGGGGACGTGAGCACAGCCACCCAGCTGGGGGGGGCGGCCCTGACCTCTGACCTGCCCCCTGCACTAGCTCCGGGGTTTTCCTGGACGCCTCCTCACTCGTGCTCCCCTGAAAACGTCTCCGCGGAGCCCAAGGTGTGCCCAAGGTGTGCGAGCTGGCCTCGGGCCCTTCCCTGGGGTCGCCTCCACCAGGGGAAGGGGAGGGGGGCAGGAGCCCGATGCAGCTCCCGGAGGCCTGTCCTCACCAAGCGCCAGCAGCCTGCTCGAAGCCCAGATGGCAGGAACTTCCCAAATCACCTCACTTTGTACTTTTTCATTCTAATGAGCGGAGCCAGGACACTGGAGACACTGCTGCCATGGCCGCAGGGAGAAGCGCCCGAACCACCCCAGAGAGCCCCCCCTGCACCCCCCTGCCATCCCCCACCCAGGCGAAGCCAGAGCCAGAGAGGCTGAGGCGGCGCTGGGGGTGGCCTTGCCTCGAGGCCTTTTGTTAGGACGCCGCTGTTGCCGGATAAACCACACCACTCCCCTGCCTCTCCAAGTTCCTTGGGCCACACCAGTGTCCACCCCAGGCTGGGAGGGCTTTCCCGTGCTCACGAGGACTTGGCAGGTGACCCGGTGGGACACGTCTGCCTGCACCAAGCCCTGCGTGCACGGCCCGCCGTATCTAGTCCCACGGCAGAGCCCCATCCCCACACTGTGCCCCCAGGGCAGGGGTTCTTGAGGACCCAGGGCTGGATCTGGCAGGATTCAAACCCCAAGCCCCAGCTCCACAGCCGCACACTCCTCTCCCTCCTCCCTGCAGGCGCTGGAGCACCTGGGCTCCGCCTCAAGTCTGTAGGGACAGCAGGGAAGCTGACTTCACCAAGATCAGGGCTGAGGCCCTGAACCACAGGGAGGTGAAGGCCATGTCCCCCCCCCCCGCCCCCCCCCCCATCGATCCCACTCAGATGCTCACATCACCTGAAGCAGGAAGGGATGCAGCCTCACTCTGTCCTGGAGGGACCTGGCCTCACAGGAGCACCTGCAGCTTCTCCTTGAAGCCCACTTCCTGCACCCCTTGGGGCAGGTCCCCAGCTCCCTGCTGCACCCCCACCTGGAGCCAAGGCCAAAGGAGGAGCTGCCAGGAGAGAGGGCCGGGGGCCGGGGCCACTGAGTGCAGGCTCCAGGCAGATGGGACTTAGGGCTTAGAGGCGCATCCTCTGATGTGCTGGGTCGGCTGCCAGCCCACAGGGTGGACCCGGGTACCCATACACCCCATGGTGACCGTGCTCCCGCAGTGATGGCATGCGGCTTGCTCAATGCCTGCTACCTGGTGACATGGCGGGATGAGGGTGCCCAGGGGATGCTGCGCTCGGAGGCCACACTCAGGGCATCTGATCCCCTGCTCCTCAACTGGCAGGGCTGATGCCCTCCAGGGCAAACTGCATTTCCTGAGTGTCACCAGGAAGACCTCCAGGAACACCCCGGGGCGTCCCTCCAAGGAGCAGGTCAGTGTGGGGGGACAGCCTAAGGAATCTGTCCCTGTGCCCCTCCTCACTGTGGCTGCAGTGGCTCTGACACCGCCCAGGACCCCCAAGGCCCACGAGCCCTCCAGGACGCACCAGGACATGCACCACGGGGGGAAGCACACAGACCAGCCCCCCTCACAGGCCGGGCCCCCTCGGGCGATGGCCTCACTGTCCCAGTCTTGTCAGGGGCCCAGGGACTTGCCAGGTCCCTGCTGACAAGATGTACTAAGACAGGTAGGGAGGCCTGCGTGTGGTGCTGATGCACAGAAGCAGGGCGGGAGGCAGGGGATGTGGTCTGCGAACAGGACACGGCAACCCCCAAGTCGGCCCAGGGCATCACTGGGGGGACACGGGCTCCAACAGCTGTGGGCCTCGGTCCACCATGCCCCGTGAGCTCCAGAGGGCATTAGGACTTGGGCCTGCGATGCTCAGGGGCAGCAGGCACCCCCTGGGCCTCAGGGCTGCTGTCCATCTTGGCCCCCCACCACTGAGCCTGGGGCCCCACCGCCATCCCACCCTGGCAGGGGTCTGGGCTTCCCCCACATCAACTGCGCACCCCCCACCCCGCCTCATGTGTGCACAGGGCTTCTCTGCGGCTTGAGCTGTGGCCACGTTCACAGCCATCCAGCTGCTCTGGGTTCCTGGCAGTCCGGGGGCGGGCGGCACCTGGTCCCTCACCCTCAGGCGGGGCGCTATCCCCACTCAGTCCCATCCCAGAGGCTGCCCCAGGGGAGGGAGGGCTCGTCCCCCTTGTCGTGCAGTTACTGGGCCTGGTGCCACCCAACAGGCTGCTGTGTGCAGATCCAGGCACGGGCCCTCTCATCGGGGAGCACAGGTGTCACCACTCCACCTCCCTGTTCCTCAGCAGAGCCTCAGAACACAGGCTACAGGAAAGTTCTGAAGAATCGAAATGCACTCTGGGCGCCCAGGGGGGCTCAGGGGTCAGCTCAGGCTGTGACCCCAGGGTCCTGGGATCGAGTCCCACATTGGGATCCCCACAGGGAGCCTGGTTCTCCCTCTGCCTGTGTCTCTGCCTTTCTCTCTGGGTCTCTCATGAACAAATAAAATCTTTAAAAGAACAGGATGTGCTCACAAAGGCATCTTTGTCTACTTGCGTTTCTCATTTCACTGCTGGAACTTTTACTGCATGAACGTAATTAAAAGTTAATTTTAATTCACATATCAGAAAGAAAGTAAAAATCCACACAAGGCAGGACAAGGCCCATGCGGGAGATGCGCACCACCTGAGGGCCATGTGGCGTCACTGGCTGGACCGGCTCTGGGGCCAGTGCTGGGGGAGGATGGAGACGCAGCCAAAAACTTAAAATATGACTTTGGTGTTTCTTCACCGTGTCTTTTTCATATTGTTGATATGTCACCCCCACATGTAAACTGTCTCCATGAAAAAAAAGCTGCTCAGTACAGACCGTGCCGTCGCTACTTGCAACACAGATGCGTCAGCTCCCCTTGTCCTCAACAGGCCACGTGGCCTTTCTCTGAACAACACACTTCTCAGCCTCCAGGGGCACTCGGTGCTTGATCCCCACAGGCCCAGAGTCACCAGCAGGAGGCCCCACCTCCCAGGGGCTGGTCTGTCCAGGGAGTGCGGAGACGGCAGCCCGGGCCTCATTGGGGCAGTGCTGACCCCAAGGAGGGGCGCCTGCTGTTCCTTGGGGGCCCCAAGTGAAGGGAGGCCCGGACACAAGGCCCCCTGACCAGGGCCCTGTCCCTACCCATTCACAAGGCCACACTGGATCCATGAGGGCTTTATTGTGTTCAAGCCACAGTGCTGACACAGTCTCCCCAGCCAGGTGTGCGTGGTCACAGCTGTAGCCCCTTCGTGTGTAGGAGACAAACGTGCTCAGAGCCTCTGATAGCCCAGGTCACAGCGAGGACCCTCACGCAGACACTCAAGAGTCCACAGGAAAACTCAGGAGCAGCACACAGCTGAGGGCAGACACCACTGAGCTTGGGCACCGCCTGTGCTAACATGCCAGAGCTGCCCCTCTGCCCAACAGAAAGGAGGCCACATGGAAGCATCTAGAACACGCAGATGTGGGCGGCCTGGGAGCTTGCCTGGGGCCATTGGGCACAGCTGAGATGCTCATGTAGAAACTGGAGGGGAGGGGGATGCAGGGCGACCGAAGATGCCTGCCCAGCCCCCACCCTGGACAGTCACCCAGGCCCGAGAGCTCGGCACGTGGGGACACCCGCCCCACAGTCCCCTCTCCTGACCTGCAGGCCCCTGCCTGCCCTGGAAGACGCGTGTGGAAGGCCCTATGCTGCAGGTGCGAGCAATTCCCAGGATGTAGGGGGGACAGCCCACACATGTGGCCCTCCCTGGGGCAGGGGTGCATCATCTGCCCAGGCCTGACCCCAGGCCCCCAGCTTTCCTGGGAGCACACGTGGACCACCCGCCCCTGCACCCCCAGGACTCGTGGGCAACTCCGGGCTCTGGTGCCAACCCCCTGAGCATGGACACAGGTTGCCCCTGCTACCTGTGGCGTCTGCACCAGCATCTTCAGGATGCCCTGCACAGCCCTGGATCCACTGCCACCTGGGGCCATGTCCTGAGTCCCATGAGACAGCTGCACTGAAGGCAGCTCTGATGAGGCCAAGTCCGGCCAGAGGAGCAAGAGCACCTGTAATGGGCGTCCTCGCAACATCCTTTCCACAAGGAGCAGGTGCATATAAAGCCCCAGCCATGCTCTGCAGGCCCCGGCCACCATCACCTTCGGTTACACGCTGGCACCAGGGCACTCACCGTTTGGGCCATTCAGAGGGCAGGACCACGTTCTCTGTGCCACCTTCCTTGCTCCCCAACCCCACCCCTGCTGAGGGTCGCCCAGGCTGCAGGCCCCGGGGACCCCGCCCTTCAATCCCCAAACCCCGGCAGGCTGGGACCCAGTGGAGGATTCCTGGCGCCCTCTGTCCAGCAGCAGCCTGAGGTCTGCCTCTTCCTGGGTCCATGTGCATGTTCCAAGTTCCAGACAGGCGTGTTTTGGGAGGAAGGAGGACACACTTGCTTGTCCATTACCTGGGAAGCGGCTGCAGCCCAGCCATGGGGTATGAAGCCCACTCCACTCGTCCTTAGGGTGAGCGAGCACAGACGTCGGCACCAGGCCCCCAGCAGCCCACCCCGACCCACAGAGGCCAATCGGGATCCCAGCAGCCAGGCTGGCGCCCCTGCAAGAGACACACATCCTCATCTTCCCCAGATGCCTCAGAGGGCCTTGGCACTGGCTGGGTGTGCCACATGGGGGGCCGGCTTCTGGGGGCGGCGGGCGAAGGCATAGGCCTGCCCCAGGATGGCCAGGTCCACCAGCACCTGTAGCAGGCCGCACACAGAGAACTGGAGGGGTGCGCCATTCAGCAAGAAGTAGGCCGTCTTGAAGGTGTCACCGCTAGTCCACATGAGCACCATCTTGATACTGTGGGGACACAAGCCAAGGGTGAGGGGTGCTCAGGACACAGAACAGGGGCTCAGGACCCCGCAGCACCCTTCCCATCTGCCCCGAGGCCACCGCGTGCACAGTCACGGGGACCAAGGCCCCTCAGCTGACACGGTGGCAGGGACCATATGCCCTCAGAAGCACCCACCCCTCAGGAGACTCCCCGTGGCCCCCAATGGGAGGGGGATGACCACCCCGACAAGGTGTTCCAGGGGGCCCAGCAGGCAGGGGCAGCAGCCACAGCCTGCAGATGCCAGCAAGCAGCACTTGGCCACAGGGACGGGCAGGCCGTGTGCAGCCCTTCTCCCCCAAGCCTTCCCGCCCTGGGGTCCCCAGGCTGCACCCACAGGGAGTGGACAAAACCAGGGGAGCCACTGCCCTTGGGAATCCCTGCTGGCTGGACCCCCTCGCTCACAAGATCACAGGAGGGTGATTACATCTCTGGTCACAATGCCAACCACCCCCCACCCCCAACATCCCAGATTCGCCGCGGGGACAGGGAACCTCTGTGAGTAAGGAGAGGACCACCATGACCCATGCACACACATCCGGGCACGCAGGCCCCAGCACCCCGGCTGCCACCCAGGGGGCCTGAGCCCCGCTGTCTAGTCACAGCAGACCCACGTCCACTGGTCACATAGGTGACTGACCAGCACTCAGCGAGAAGGAGGGGATGGAGCCCCCAACACAGAGGATGCACACTGACTGCAAACACCTGGGTGGAGGCAGGAGCAGGGTGACGGCGGGGCTGACACCCACACCCTGGGGATCCTCACACCCACCGCCCTGGGCTGGTTCTCGTTCCTAGGCCCGAGGACCAGAGTGAGGAGCCTGTCTCCTGTACCCCCGCCCAAGGCCCTGGCAGGGGCTCAAACACTGCTCTGCGTGCCCTCCACCCATTGGGAGTCAAACTGGCCATGCAGAACCCAGACAGGAGGCGGGGAGCTAAAACCTAAGGCCTGGGCAGCTGCGCGCCGCCAGTCTGCAAGCAGGACGTCATGTCCAGAAAAGCCCACTGGTGCACCGTATCCAGGCTGTGATTCTGGCTCACAGCATTTCAGAACTTTTGGTTTTTGTTTTTTTAAATATTTTATTTATTTATTCATGAGAGACACACAGAGAGAGGGGTAGAGACACAGGCAGAGGGAGAAGCAGGCTCCATGCAGGGAACCCGATGTGGGACTCAATCCCATGCCAAACTGCTGGGCCACCTGGGCCGCCCTCAAGACCTTTGTTTTGAGTTAGTGGGTAATTGTGCATTTTAAAAATCCAGATTTATTATCCAAAACAGATCCTGCTTTCCTGGCTGCGTTCAATGTGTGACATCGGTGCTCAGCAGGTTATGACGGGATACATGTTTGGGATTTGCTGAACTTGCCCAATCTGTAAGTTTACTGAACATCAAATTTGGAAAGTTTTCGATGTTTCTTTGGCTATTTTTGTCTGCTCTCCACCCCTTCTCTCCTCCAGACTCAGATGACATCAATGTGAGATTTTGGGTACTTTCTCTACTTTTCTCTGTTGTTGAGAATGTATGATTTTCATAAACGCATCTTCCCCTGCCTCCTGCACCCCACCCAAGTACATTTCTGTTGGGCTTTACTGTATTTTTTTTATTGAAAATGCTCAAGTGGTGTTCTTAGCGCCATCTCTGAGGAGACGCCCAGCTTCCATTCACTTCCAGAGCCCTTGCTCGTCTCTGGGTTCCTTGCAGCCACTGCAGAGTCTGCTGGTTGCCTTCTCAAGAGCTGTGCAGGTTTCCTGGTTCTCATTCGAGTAATTTTGGTTTGTATCCTGGACACTGTGCACGTTACAGAACGAGGCCCCGCCGAGAACTTCCGTCCTAATGACAACGGACACAGTCCTGTTCAAGCTGCACCTGAGCTCAGCTCTGCTTCCAGGGCCCGTGCCATGTGGGCAGTGCATGGCAGGTCCCCCCCACGTCCAGCCCTCCACACCCAGGGGCCAGTCAGGACATTCCAGGGCCCCTCCCCAGGTGTGTCCTACCCCCACCTCCCTGAGCTGCCTCGGGGACACTCTCCTCCATGGCCTGTGGCTAGAGAACCAACAGCTCCCGTGTTGCAGCCCCGCCATGCATGCCCCATGGTCAACAGGCCTCAGGTCCACATGGTGGGTGGGCACACAGAGAGGGTAGAGGCATGGGCTCCCTTGGCTCTCAGGGGAGGGGGACCTGCCCTCGTAGGGGGTGCCTGCCGGCCACCTGGGGCCACCAGGACGGGGCCCTGATGTAAAAGATCAGCCACAACGTCAACACCCAACACCGACCTCACCCCCCTCCCGCATTCAGAGCCGCGGGGGCTCCCTTGGCTGCTCGTCTTCCCACCGGGCACGGGCCTGAGGCTGGCAGGGAAGGGAGGGCATGACAACCTGTATCAGCCACACACATAGGGGGCTCTGGTTCCCTGCCCCCAACCTCCCCCCGACCGCCCCTGACCTCCCACAACCTGCCCCCCAACCTCCCCCAACATGCCACCAATCTGCCCCCGACCTCCCACGACCTGCCCCCAACCTGCCCCCGACCTGCCCCCAACCTGCCCCCCGACTTCCCCGACCTGCCCACCTGGCCCTGGCCCTAACCTGCCCCCAACCTGCCCCTGACCTGCCCCCCAGGCTTGTGCCCAGGCCTTGTACTCGAGGGCAGAGATGGGCTTCTGCTGAAAAGACCTGAGATCAGTGGTCGGGGTCTGTGTTTCCCAGTGGCCCCCTTTCCCCAATGGGTCCCCACTGACATCTGACCTGGTCAACCCTGGACAAGGATTTGTCACCCGAGGTAATAAAGAGCCCTCCCATTCCCAAGGCTGTGCCTCTGCCCCTATCGTCCTTGTGAGGACTTCAGGGGCCACAGGAGGGTTGAGCCCACAGATGACTCTGCGCCATCAGGACCTCAGGGCTGGATGGCAGGAGAGGAGCGCAGGGAGCAGCAGGTGGTGCCCTTGGAGCTGCAGGGCAGGGGCTCTGGCTACTGCACAATTGAGCTATTGAGGGGAGTGGGGGGAAGGCAACGGACATAGCAGAGCCAGGGGCCCCATGAGGATGGCCATGTCAGGCAGGGGTCAGGGTCAGGGTTAGGTCTGCGCCCCCAGGAGGCCACAGGCACCGGGCACGAGGGGCTGAGATGCCCGCCTTGCCTGCACCGCGGAGGCCCCACTCAGACCCCACAGAACCAGCGCACCCAGGACAAGCTCCAAGAGCAGCCAGGCGTCTGCAAATGGCCACAAAGACAAGAAAAGGTACAGTCTCCCCCTGAGATGCATAAATGGTGGCAGGAGGCGAAACAACTCCCTCAAAACATATAAAACCTAACGAGTCACGGCGACCCAGGTGGCAGGTGATGCAACCACGGGGGAGCAGCCTGAGTGGGAGGGACGCCAGCCATGTCCCCCTCCTCACGCCAGACCCAGGGACAGGCTGCTGGTCCCGAGCAAAGCTCCCGGCCCCCTGACCTTGTGGAAAGCTGGCCAGGCTGTTTACGGTGGCTCCACGTGGCCGGGACGTCCCAGAGGCAGGTGGCACACTTCCCATGGGGCAGGCAGGCCAGTCCCAGGACTCCCCACCCAGGCCTGCCGGAGCCCCTCTGAGCTCTAAATGCACAGCTGCACTCTTTACACCACCCCCCCCACTGCGGATGGGAGGTCACCCACAATGGGGAGAGCTCCCCCTGATGTGAGGAACATTCTGGGCTGTAGACACCTCACCCAGCCTTGGCCGTCGGGCTGGCTTCTGCTCAGGGTCTGGAACGTGACAGCCCCACCTAGGTAGGGGCCCAAGCTGTCCCTGCCTGGTCCCCTGCGGGAAACAAACACCCCAAGAAGGACTGTCCTTGTGCAGAAACCCGGGCCCAGGGGTACAAGCTCTCGGTCACCCCCTGACCCCGAGGTGCCCACCCCTGCGCCTCCCGGTACTGCCCTGAGCCCTGAACTCCCATCACCCAAACCACACGAGGGATGAACCCCAGAAGTGGGGCTACGACTGATACACACCGGGATGTCCTGCAGCCCCGCCTCCTTGGACGCACCAGGCTCAACCTGCCAGAGTTCCATAGATGCCAGAAGCCTGGACTGTCACCTCCCAGGCCCCAGGTTGTGTCCTTCTTGCTCTGGCTGGATTCCTCTCCCCTCCTGACTCCAGCGGGGCCCCTGCACCCGGACCCCCCGCCCCCTCCACTATCTTAACCCAGGCTCCCATTACCTCACTATTGGCTCATTCTTCCTCCCAAACCATTCCAAAAATCCCTCTCAGCCCATCCTGCTCTGTTTGGAGTCAAGTCCAAAAGCCAATTGGTGCTCAAGAGACAATGGCCAAGCTCCCAGCCTGCCCAGCCTCTTCCAGTGCCCACCAGCTCAGGCTGGCCAACTCCCACGGCCTCCCCAGTGCCCCTCTCTGCTCCCTCCAGCCTCAACCCAGACCTCCCTCCCCCTTCCACCCATCAAAAGCACTCCAAGATTCAAAATCTACCCAAAACACAACCCAAAGGAGTAGGTTTTTGTGATCTTGGGTTAGTCAGTGGTTCCTTGGGTAGGATGAGAGCATAAGCAATACACCCACACACAAATACACTGGACTTGGGCAAATTTAAAATTTTTGTGCTGAGAAGGGTAATATCAGGAAAGTGAAAAGACAACCCACAGGATGGGAGAGAAAAACTGGAAATCATACACCTGATAAGGTTCTAGCCGCCAGTGAATATAAAGAACTCTACAAATCAATAATAGAAAAATAAACAACCAAATTTAAAACTGGGCAGAGGACTGAGCACACATTTCCCCAGAGAAGGTACACAGATGGCCAACAAGCACATGCGAAGATGCTCAACATCATTAGTATCAGGGAAATGTCACCAAACTCAGCAAGATCCGCATGACACCCACTAGGGCGGCTCTAATCAACAGGCCACGGAGGACAGTGAGGACGGGCAAGGGTTAGAACCCTCACACCCACTGTGGACCCAGCACGGCAGCTTGAGTAGGGAGACACAAGCTGCCATCTGACCCGGCAACCACCCCACTCGCATGTTCCAGGAGAAATGAAAGCACAGGTCCACGCGGACACTTGCATGTGAATGCCCACAGCAGCGGCATCCCTAACACCCAGGCGTCTATTGGCTGAAAAACACACAATACAGGTCTCAGCAACAGGCACTGCGGCGCCTACACAGAGGAGCTCGGGAACACCGCTGGGTGAAAGGAGACACGAGAGACATCTTACAACATGACTCTGGTTATGAAGCACCCTTAGAGATCGCAGGGAAGGGGCTGCCAAGGGAGGGAGGCCGGGGGCAAAGGAAGAGGGATCACCAGCAGGTTCGAGGTTTCCTTTCCGGGTCATGGAAATGTTGTAACGTTGGACGGTGTGGTGGTCGCACAGCTCCATGGATCTTCGAAAACCCACCCAATGGCGCGCAGAAGCAGTAACGGTGCCTCTGGGGAGCTTCGCACCCGCTCCAGGTGCTGCCCTCCCACCCGCCTGAAGCCTCCGCCGAGCTCACCTGAAGGACCAAATACAGGTTTCTGACAGATTGTGACGCTGCAATTCATGCATCGCAGTTTGCAGATCCACTGGTCCCTCTCTCAATGGACACTCGGGTTCTTTTGTTGTCAGCTGCCATGAGATATGCAGCCGTGAGCACGGGTACACAGTCATCTCAGGCCCCGCTTCCAACACCCCAGGCAGATGCTCAGGACTAGACCTGCCAGATCACATGGTGACTCCGTTTTTTATTTCTAAGGTGGCTTGGTACTCTCCTCCACAGTAGCTGCATGGCCCAGCCTTACTGCCGCCGTGCACGGGCTCCCGCACTCACCACCCTTGCCGACACCGGCTGCTCTTCTGTCTGAGGGCAGCCTCCTACCTGTCCTACCGGGGCCAGGTGGGGCCTCAGCAAGTCTCCTCTGCATTTCCCTGATTAGTGGGGCCAAGCGTCTTATGCTTATTGACCACATGCATATCTGCCTTGGAAAAAAGAGTTTTCCAGTCTTTTGCTCATTTTTAATTGGGTTGTTTCTTTGTTATCAACTTTTAGCAGCTCTTTCTATATTCTCAATATTAATCCCTTATTGGATAGATGATTTGCATATATTTTCTCCCATTCTGTAGGTTGCCTTTTTAATCTTTGGATAGTCTTTTGATGCATCAAACCTTTTGATTTCATAAAATCCGATGTGTTTTTGTTTCTTTGTTTCTTCCCATGCCTTTGGTGTCATATCCAAGAAATCACTGCCGAATCCAGCATCATGATGCTTTTAGTTTTTCTTCTAGGAATTTTATTGTCTTAGGTCTTACACTTAGGTTTTTGATCCATTTTGAGTTAATTTTTATCTAGGATGCCAGGTAAGGGTCTAACTCCATTCTTTCGCATGTGGATGTCCCATTGCCCCAGCTCCATTTGTGGAGAAGACTGTCCTTTCTCCACTGGATGGTCTTAATGCCCTTGTGGAAAATCATTTTACCCTATGTGTAAGGGTCACTCCTGGGCTCTCTGCTCTATTCCATGTCTTTATGCCAATGACACACTGTCTTGATTACTATACCTTTGCGGTTATCCTTGAAATCTGAAAGTCTGAGTCCTCTAGTTTTACTCTTTTTTGAGATTGTTTTAACTATTTGGGGTCCCTTAATATTCCACATGAATTTTAGAACTAGTTTTTCTATTTCTGCAAAAGAAATCACTGGGATTTTTTTTTAAGATTTTATTTATTTATTCATGAGAGACACAGAGAGAGGGGCAGAGACACAGGTAGAGGGAGAAGCAGGATCCCTGCAGGAAACCTGATGTAGGACTTGATCCCAGGACCCCAGAATCACACCCAGACCTGAAGATAGACACTCAACCACTGAGACAACCACTGAGTCCTTCACTGGGATTTTGAAAGGGATTCCATCAAAGCTAGGATTGCAGGATCCCTGGGTGGTGCAGCAGTTTAGCGCCTCCCTTTGGCCCAGGGCGCGATCCTGGAAACCTGGGATCGAATCCCACGTTGGGCTCCCTGCATGGAGCCTGCTTCTCCCTCTGCCTATGTCTCTGCCTCTTTCTCTCTCTCTGTGACTATCATAAATAAATTTTAAAAAAAAATCTGGGATTGCTTTGGGTAGTACTGACATTTTAGCAATACCAAGTCTTCCTGTTGTGAACACAGGATGTTTTCCCATTTACTCAGGTCTTCCATTCCTCTCAGCAGGGTTTTGTAGTTTTTGTCGTACAAGTCTTTTAACCTCCTTGGTTAATTTCAAGTATTTATACTTCTCATGTAACCATAAATGGAATTGTTTTTGTAATTTCTTGAGTGCCCTGCAACCTGCCCTTGGTGGCGCTGGGGGATTAAGCTGTTGTGTCATTGCCTATATTAAGAAGCTTGAATCTTGAGGCACGTGGATGGTTCAGTCAGTTGAGCGTCCAACTTTTGATTTCAGCTCAGGTCTGATCTTAGGTTATGAGATCGAGACCCGTGTAAGGCTCCGTGCTCAGTGGGGAGTCTGCTTGAGATTTTCTCTCCCTCTGCCCTTCCCTACACCACTTGCACATACTGGCTCTCTCTCTAAAGTAAATAAATCTTAAAGAAAAAGCAGCAATAGCAGCTTGAATCTCTGCCTTCTAGAGACATCTGTGGAC
Source organism: Vulpes vulpes (assembly GCF_048418805.1). Lineage (NCBI taxonomy): Eukaryota > Metazoa > Chordata > Mammalia > Carnivora > Canidae > Vulpes > Vulpes vulpes. The sequence goes on from NC_132784.1 coordinate 58,381,835, forward strand.
TCGGCTTCGTGTCTGTGGATCAGAGCCTCCAGCCATAGTCACTGTCAGCCTCTGCTCTGGCCTGCCTCTGACCCTTGGATAGTCCTTTTCCATCACAAAAGTTTGGCCTTGAAAAACTGAGACAATGTTATATTCAATCACCAGGGTATCCCCTAAATGGCAGATACAGTAAGAGATGCCTACAGGATCCAACCAGCAATAGGAGACAGCTCAGGTGCAGCCACACACACGGGTGGGCTTGGAAGCAGCAGTACAGGAGCAACGTGAGCCCACTGAAGCCACTGTAGCCATAAGTCAGTGGTCAGCCTGAGTGAGTTTGCAGGCGCCAAGGGTCCCTGGGGAGAGGACACCATGCCCCAGCTACTGGACAGGCCTCCCACAGCACATTCAGATCCACAGGAGCACACTAGTCATCTTCTTTACACTTCACCTGAATAGATACCCATCCAACGAGAACCGGGCAGGGAAGGGACTGTAGCCACATCACAGGAGGGGCAGCCAATGGGCCTGAGGGGGACAAGCACAGAGAAGACGCTCCGGGGAGGTGGGGTCACAATGCTCCTCCACACCTGGGCCCACCCTGGGAGGGGCTGAGGGTGTGCATGGATGTCAGGGAAAGGGGCATGAGACATTCAGGTACAGGACGCCCGGGGGCTCAGCAGTTGAGCGTCTGCCTTCAGCTCAGGGTCCTAGGGTCCTGGGGTCCTGGGATCGAGTCCTGTACCGGGATCCCCAAAAGGAGCCTACTTCTCTCTCTGCCTATGTCTCTGCCTCTCTCTGTGTCTCTCATGAATAAATAAATAAAATCTCTAACATACCCCCCTGCACAGGTGTACTGACACCTGAGGAGGGAGCTCCCCATCACAGGAAGCAAGCAAGTGCTAGAAGAACACCTGGCAGGAAGGACAAAGATTCTGAACAGGCCAATCCAAAGGTCCCTGTAATTCTGGTGGACACCCTGTTCCAGTGCATGGGTGACTCTCATGGGGTCGGGACAGGACAGTGGAAGGCTCCCCCCAATGCCCCCAAGGTCTGTTCCACACTGGCCTCCCATTACTTGGAGCGCATGTGAAGACATGAATGGCAACAGCACACATAGCTATCACCAAGAGTGCCCCTCAATGACACACATCCCCTGCCTCTGGAAGCCAGGGCACCTCTGCACACCTCCTGACTATGGGCAGAGCTCTCCCCTCACATCCCCTCTCCTGTGCTCGGCACATCCTTCCCACTATGATGCTTCAGGTTCAACCTAAAAGAGAGACTCTCAGACCCAGTACCGTGAGCTTCCCCTCACCTGTTCCGTGCTAACATATCTGCTCAGGCAGCAAGACGCCAAAGGACCCATGCGCTCCAACCCAAGCTGTTCTTTACTTGGAAGCTGTACAAACAGGACTTAAAATATAGCAGCCAGGTTTGTACACATTTGACTCTGACCAATCATGTGGGCACATCGGTACCAAGAGGTGCAGTGAGATCGACACTTACGAGCCTACCTCATTCCCTCAGTGGACTTGTGGCGGTAGTTGCGGTAGAGCTGAGGGACACCTAGCATGGCTTCGGTCAGCACAGCCAGGAAGCCCAGGGTCTCCACAAAAAGGGCTGAGTCGATGGACAGGTATGTGACGTAGCCTGCCACGCCCGTGAAGGCCAGGACACATTGCACATAGTCCCCGAAGCTGCTCCAGTGCCAGAAGTGGTGAGGGTCAAAGTCTAGGGCAAGAGGAAGAGAGATATGTGAACTAGGCACACAGATCAAGGTCATCATGAGGAGAGAGGATGTGAACTGAGGTCAAGGTTATCAAGGGTACAGTGTCAGCTGAGTGAGGGGGTCAGGGAGGAGGTGAACTGAGTGAGAGAGTCAAGGTCACCGTGAGGACAATATGGGCTGTGGGGCTCCACATGGTCTTGACCAAGGCGCTTGTGAGGGAGCCTCGATACAGATATTAATTCAATGTAAAGATGGTAAAACCCATAAGTCTGCTACTGCAGTCAGTGGTACCAGAGCTGCTGAATCTCCCTCCTGGGTAGAGCCCTCGCCCTTCCCCTCCACAGCTGCATGAGTCAACCATGCACCTCCGTTTCTTCTTCTTCTTCTTTTTTTTTTTTTTTAAAGATTTTATTTATTTATCCATAGACACAGAGAGAGAGAGGCAGAGACACAGGCAGAGGGAGAAGCAGGCTCCACACAGGGAGCCCGATGTGGGACTCGATCCTGGGTCTCCAGGATCACACCCTGGGCTGCAGGCGGCGCCAAACCGCTGTGCCACCGGGGCTGCCCCATTTCTTCTGATGTAAGAGAGTAGCAGTATGACCTGCCTCCTATGGCTGTTCTAATAATTCCGTGAGTTAATCTCATGACCCCAGTCAAGTGCAAGCCTGTAATAAGGGCCCGATGAAGGTACGTACTCATCATTGCTACCCGCTTCACTGATAGAATGTTATCGTTTGCTGGACACACATGTCCTGCAGACCCAAATCATAAGTACTCGCAAATGAGCAAACTACATCAAGTTCCTGGGCTCAGGCAGATAAACGTAGGAGTCCTGGGGACAGAAGCACTTCAGGAAAGGTCAGGAAAATGGGGTAAATACAGAGAGAACATGAGGGGGCATGATGCACCCCAAGACCAGCCTGGTCCTGACACCGGGAGGGCCTGGAGCCGGGGCACCGTGCGGGGCTGCAGGCATAAGCAAGGGCATGGGACGGCAGGGCTGGCCAACTGGGGCCGGGAAGTACCCCAAGGGGAAGAGCCAACCTGCACACATGTGCCTGTCCTCCCACCCAGACCCTCCCTCCCACCCCCACCCCCCACTCCACAGGAGAGCACTATCCTAAGTCTGAGCTGGAAACGGGGTGCAGACAGGATGGCCAGAGGAGGACGAACATGGCTGGCAGGAGGGATGTCATACCAGACTGAGGGTCCATTCCTAGAGCAGGGCTGGGTATAAGCCAGCCGTGCTGCAACACGGGGGTGGGCTGAGTGTGTGGGGAGCCTGGAACACAGGCTGGGGGCAAACGAGGGGTCCCCTATGGAGAATAGGAAACCATGAAGGATGCAGCAAGGGGACGAATTTCAGACCCGGCTGAAATCCCTGCCTTTGTGCCTGTGGAGTGGAGAGAACACAGTCAGAGGTGAGAACCTGGGCCAGGACTGGGATGACTGGGGGACATGTGAGTACGGATAGGGGCCCAGGGGCTTTAGGAAGCTGGTCTGAGTTCAAGGTGTCAGAAGCCTTTCTACTTTAGGTTCTCAAGGAGCAAGTCAATTAACAGATGACTAACAGAAAATCCTTATCAAAAGTTTCTAAGACTGAGGCAGGCTAGACCCTTAACTCAGCATACACAAAAATTAATTCAAAATGGATCAAAGACCTAAACATGAGAGAGAAAACTCTTAGAAGAAAATATAGAGGGAAAGCTTTGAGACATTGCATTTATCGATGGTTTCTTAGATGTGACAACAAAAGCACAGACAACAAAAGAAAAAATAAATTGGACAATATCAAAAATGTAAACTTCTGTGTTTCTAAGGGGAAAAAGGTCTTTGACATTATTGGTTTTAGCAACAATTTTTTGGATACAACACCAAAAGTGCAAGCAACAAAAGCAAAAATAAATGAGTGGAAGTACATCAAACTGAAAGGCATCCGCAAAGCCAAAGAAACAACAGGCCAAACTAAAGGAGACCAACACAATGGGAAAAATATTTCTAAACTGTCACCCTTACCAAGGGTTTATATCCAAATACATACAAAACTCATACAACTCAAAGGGAAAAAAAAGCCAATCCAATTAACAAATGGTCATAGGACTAGATTAGACATTCCTCCAAAGATGACATCCTGATGGCCAACAGACACATAAGATGCTCTAGCTCACTCATCATCAGGGAGATACAGGTCAAAACCACAACAAGGTCCCATGTCACACCCGTCAGAATGGCTAAAATCAAAAAGACAAGAAACAGCAACTGCTGACAAGGCCATGGAGAAAGGGGCGCCCTCATGCCCTGTGGTGGGAGTGCAAGCTGCTGCTGCCACCCTGGAAAACAGCATGGGGGGTCCTCAAAGAGTTAAAAATGGAGCTGCCCTATGATCCAGCCATTCCACTTCTGGAATACAGCTAAAGGAAATGCGATCATTATTCCGAAGAGCCACCAGCGCCCCCCACTCCCTGCAGCACTACTCACAACAGACCTGGGAACAGCCTAAGCAACCATCAGGAGATGAACGGATATGAAGGTGTGCTAGACACACACACACACACACACACACACACACCAGATTATCCTTCAGCCATTTGAAAAAGGGGGAAAAGGGATATCTTGCCTTTTGTGACAACACAGATGGATCTTGAGGACATTATGCGAAGTAAAACCAGTCAGAGAAAGACAAGCACTGCATGTTCTCATTGTTGTGTGGAATCCAGAAAGCCAAACTGACAGAAACAGAGAGTAGAATGGTGACTGCCAGCATGCGGAGGGGGGAAAAGGGGGTATGCAGTCAGAGGACACAAATTCCGAGCCTATGACGGACAAGTTCTGGGATCTAATGCACAGAATGGTGACCGTAGTTAACGATGTCATAGCATACATAGGAAAGTGGCTGGGGTGCCTGGCTGGCTCAGCTGGTGGAGCCTGCGACTCTTGATCTAGCCCTACACATCAGGTATACAGTTTACTTTTATTTTTTTTTAAGATTTTATTTATTTATTCATGATAGACACACAGAGAGAGAGGCAGAGACAGGCAGAGGGAGAAGCAGGCATCATACAAAGAGCCTGATGTGGGACTCGATCCAGGATCTCCAGGATCACACCCTGGGCTGCAGGCAGCACTAAACCGCTGCGCCACCGGGGCTGCCCTATAGTTTACTTTTAAAAAGAGGGGAAAAGGAACGCCTGGGTGTCTCAGCGGTTGAGTGTCTACCTTTGGCCCAGGGCGTGATCCCCGGGGTCCTGGGATCGAGTCCCACATCAGGCTTCCTGCAGGGAGCCTACTTCTCCCTCTGCTTGTGACTCTCCCTCTCTCTCTGTGTCCCTTATGAATAAATCAATCTTAAAAAAAATTAAATTTAAATTTAAAAAGGGAAGAAAAAAGAAAGGTTTTAAGAGGATAGATCTTAAAGGTTATCTCCACCAAAAAAGAGTCATTATGTGAGGGGGTGGAACTGTTCATTGATCTTACTGTGGTACTTATTCCACAATATTTAAGCGTATTAAATCATCACATTGTACATCTTAAACTTAAAAAGGTTATACGTCAATAATATCTCTATAAAGCTGAGAAATCTTTAAAAAAACCTTTGTGTTTCCAAGGACACAATCAACAAGGTGAAAGGCAACGCAAATGGGAAAAAGTATTTGCAAGTCAAAGGGCCTCATATATGTGCGTGTAGGGCTGAAGTCCCTGGGTTTTGGGGTGAGAGGAGGGCAAAAAAATTGTGGAAAGAAAAAGGACCAAAATCTTCCCAAATGTTATGGACACTCTAAGTCCTACATCTAAGAACTACAACAGATCCCAAGCACAAGAAACACACAGAACAGCGTTCCACATGCTAGCAACAAGCAATCAGAAATTGAATTCTAAAACCATCACCACACAGACCATCAAAGGGTAGGAAACACTTAGGAACAAACCTGACGACGTGCAAGCCCAGCGGAAGCCAAGGAAGCGGCGCTGAGAGAAACCTAGGTGAGATGCGAGCACAAAGAACGGCTTACAGACTGTGTGAATGAGGACGCGAAGCGGCAGGAACCCACATGCGCAGGACGGGGCGGTGCCGTGGGGAGGTGTGCACACATACCATGGGTCCAGCCAGCCCACCCCTGGGTGTGCACCCGGAGAAGCAAGCAGACGGTCACGTATGGATCAGAGCAGCGTCAGCGGTAACTGCCCAGCCTGGGAACGACCCACAGGCCTGCCGGCCAGTGGAGAGACACACACAATGCAACACCACGGAGCTCAGCCACGAAGGGACTGCTCGGTCACACTGCAACTGTCCGCCCGCCCAATGGCCAGGCTGCAGTGTCTCAGCTCCTCCTGCGTGCCTGGCTCTGTAGCTCATCAGGCCCAGCTCCCGGAGGAGGGACCTGAGGTCAGAGAGCCTCCTCCAGGCCGCCCCCCTACCGCCAGAAGTCAAGTGAGACCCCCTGGGGCATGCCCCCAGCCATCTCCTTAGTGTGACCAGGTGATGGCCATCGCCGGGGGTGGGGTGGGGCAGAGAGCAGCCATGAGCAGTCCCAGGACCTGGGGGATCCCCAGCACTTTACCGCCCCCCACACCCCGCCAAGCTCCACGCAGAGAAGACACACATTCCAAGTGACACTAGTGCCCAGAAAAACTGAAACGACACTAAATTTTAATAATCTACAGAATACACATCATCTAGAACTCCTGGGATAGCTGAAGAAGCCACTTCCCTCCTGAACACGTATGTGATGCACAATAAAAGGACAACTCAATTAAGACACGGGCAAGGGGCCTGAATAGCCACTTTTCTAGAGAAGATGTTCGGATGTCCAAGAAGCACACGAAGAAATGCTCCCATCACCCATCATTGGGGAAATGCGGGTCACAGCCACACGGAGATGCCTTCACAGCTGTGATGACAGCAGTAAAGACAGTAAGAGGCCTGGGGGCGGGGTGTGGAGAAACCTGATGTGCAGCTGATAGGAATGAAAAGAGAAAACAGCCTGGACGTTCCTTGGTGACCGGGCGCAGATCGCTCCGTGGCCTGCGATCCTGCTCCAGTGTACAGGCACAGAGAACTGAAAACACGTGTCATGTAAAACCTCATGCACGAATATTCACTCAGAAAGGTAGAAATTGGGATGCCTGGGTGGCTCAGGGGTTGAGCGTCTGCCTTCAGCTCAGGGTGTGATTCCATGGTCCTGGGATTGAGTCCCACCTCAAGTCCCACATTGGGCTCCCTGCAGGGAACCTACTTCTCCCTGTGCCTATGTCTCTCTCTCTGTCTCTCATGAATAAATAAATAAAATCTTAAAAAAAAAAAAAAAAAGAAAGAAAGGCAGAGACCATCCAGATGTCCATGATGGATGAGTGGATAAGCAAAATGTGGTAGATTCACATCTGGAAATACCACCTGGCCTTGGGGAGGATCAAGCGATGGCACCCATGGTGGCGTGAACTGATCTGGAAAACATTTTGCTAGTGGAAGAAGCCAGTGAGCAGAGACCACATCCTGGATTCCTCCCATACAGGAAACGTCCAGAACAGGCAAATCACACAGAAATGCCTAAGTGGTTTCCCAGGGTAGGGGTAAGGGAGACATGGGGGCTTATATAGGGTTTCTCTTGGGGTGATGGAAATGTGCTTTAAGTAGACAATTTTTTTGACATAAATAACCTCTACACTCAATGTGGGCCTTGAACTCACAAACCCAAGAGTCACAGGCTCTTCTAAGCCAGCCAGGTGCCCAAGAAACGCTCTATAATTAGTGGTGATGATCACACAGCATTGCGAATGTACTAAAACCACTGAATTGTATACTTTAAGGTGATTAAATGGTGAATCTGATGCGAATTTTATCTCAAAAAAGTTTTCAAGGGTAAATTTTACGGTACGTGAATTACATCCCAAAAAGCTAATTTTATTTATTTTTTCCAAAAAGCTAATTTTAATACATAATACAGTAAAATAGTCTCTATGTATGTGATGTGTTATGTAAAGAGGTAGAGAAATACCCAGTCTAGTAAGTACATTTTCCAATCCTGAAGTTAAAAATACTTCTCTTAAACTTCAAGTGTGAGGTGCTGTCATTTGCATCCTGAGCAATTTAAAGTAAACCCAGCAACGCATCCAACCACCACCTTGTGGGATGCACCACGGTCACTTGAGTGGCAGGGAGAGAGAAGCGGGACTCCTATAAAGCGGAATGTCTGCGAGGGTAATACCGGATAAATACAGAAATGAGATTTGCAGAGTTTAGATGCTTAATGAAAAGTATAGGTTCCTGATCTGTTCACATAGAACCAAACCTCTATACTTGAGAGGTTTCTACATCAGAGGTCGTCTCATTAATTTTTGAAAGAAGCTAAGAGAGGAGAGGCCCAGGGGAGGGCAGCCCCCAGGCAGCACCTGCCCCACCCCTAGGGCAAGCCCCCAGCAGGTGCAGGTACAGGTGATGTGTCAGGAGGGGGTCTCCAGGACTGGGATAGAAAGGGGCGGTGCCCCAGGTAACCCACCATGTGGACCGAACTGCATCCCCTCGACAGTTTCACGACCCACACACCAAACCCAGACGCAACATGTTGTCCAGACAAGACCCGGAGATAAGGCATTGAGCCCTAAACAATGCTCCCAGGACTGGGGGCCAACCGGTCCCTCTCGGCCACCATCAGCTCTTCCCCTCATGACTGCCTCTCAGAACTGATCTGCCTCCCTGGCCACTCCCTGGTCCCTGTGTGGGGAGGGGCCACGGGGCCGCAGGGGCTCCAGGAGGCTGGTAAGGGTGACATCACACCGACCTGTGCACCCCCAGGGGCCCCCCTCAGGAGCCGGGAGCAGCGGGGTCCTCGGGCTTCATGGACACCCAGAGCCTCGCAGACCCCGCGGGCCCCCCCAACAAGACACACCTGCATGCCCAGTGTCAGACCAGTAGGCAGTGCAGCTGCGCCCCCACAGGGCAAATAGGTGCTCCAGCACAGACCACCTCCCCCTCCCCACCCAAGAGCCCCTCCCACAGGCCCACTCAGGCCTGAGCCCCTACAGCACATGTCCCCACTCCTCTGCACTCCCCCTGCCCCAGCCCTCTCTGTGCTCCAGACCCCCCTGCCCCCAACTCCCTCCCTGCCCCCCTCCCCTCATCTTTCCTCCAGGCCCCACCCCCTTCCCCCAGCCCATGGGTCCTGTCTCTCCCCCATACCCCTATCTGTCCTCCACCTCTCCCCAGCCCCCATCTGTCCCCCGTCTTCCCCCAGCCCTCCATCTGCCCCCTATCTCTCCCCCAGCCCCCCTCCGTCTCTCCCTCAGCCTGGCCCCTCTCCCCCAGCTCGTTTATCCCCCAGCCCTACCCCATCTCTCCACAGGCCCCCCCTTCCATCTCTCTGCCAGCGCCTCCATCTGCCCCCCATCTTTCCCCCAGCCCATCTATCCCCTGTCTCTCCCCCAGCTCCCCCATCTGCCCCCCATTGTCTCTCCCTCAACCCCCCTCTCTGAGGCAGGAGGTTGGGTGGAGACGGCTCCCCAGGGACTGACTCTAACTACCTACCACCCATCAAATGTGATGTGAGAAGGCACAGAAGCTATTTTTTGCAGCTGAAGACTCTGGAATGAGAGCTGTTATGTCTATCTGCTGGGGGCCCCGCCGAGCTCTAGGGTCACCTAACATGGAAGCACGGTGACCACAGTGGCTCAAGGTCACCACAGGAACCTGCCCTGTAAGGTGGCCACACCTCCAGAGGCCAACCAGGAGGAGGAAGGAAACCCCAGGCTCTGTGCCCCCCACTGACCCCCAAACCCACCCAGTTTTCCTGGTGTTTTGGGGGAAATCCTGGTGTTTTCTGCCACCTTCCTCAGTCTTCCTCACAGGGCAGCCCTGTTCCACCTGCACACTCTCCAGCTGTCCCAGGGTCACACAGCTGGGCCCCCCAAGCCATCCCTCGCCCCATCCACTGGGGTCACCGCTCCTCCCAGGGAGAGGGAGCACACACCAGGTGTCCCTGGGGATCGCTGCTGACTGCCTTCATTCTGGAGGATGAAGAGGCCACACAGCAGGGCATCCTGATGCCCTCGGGGTGCCCAGGACGGCTCCATCGAAAGGGCTCAGCCCTATTGGTGACCCGGGCTTGGCATCTGGAGCCAACGTTCCCCGGGGCCAAGAAGCAGATAAACACACACCCGGCCCCTCTCCACAGTCAGCACCCAACCCCAATACTGGGGGAAACCGAGGCAGAGCCCCCTGCTGCGGCGATGCATGGGATTGAGCCCAGACCCTCTTGCGATGCTGCCTCCAGGGGCCCAGGGTCAAGAGGTGGCACCACCACCCCGGCTGCATGACCCTGAGACGGGCTTGGCTTTGCTCACCCCACCCCTGCGCAGCCTCCCTTGAAACTCCGGCTTCCTGCCCACCACCTGTCTCAGAGGAGACGACAGGCCCTCGGTGAGCAGGTGGCACTCTGGCCACAGTACAGGGGATTGTCTGGGCAGGAGGAGATGCAGGACCCTCCTGGGACCACCCTGGGGAGAGGGAGATTGCAGGACCCTCCTGGGACACCCCACCCCTGGGCAGGGGTCCCTGCCAGCCTCCCCGCGGCCCAGGCATTCAGAGTGGACCTGGACGCCTGGGTACCATCACACGGTCCTGCTGACTTGGTCTCACTTCCCATCTGGAGAGCTGGGAAAGCCCAGCGTCCACGAGGGGGCCTGGGTATCTGTCCTTATACCCTCGGGCCTCGTGGGGCCACAGAGGGCCTGGCCGGGCAGGGAGTGAGAGGCTGAGCGCAGCCCCCACCACTGTGGGGGGACGGCAGCACCCCGGCCCTGCAGCCCGACCCCTGGAGGGGCAGGTGGTGGTCACCCCTGAAAAGGCCCCATGCCTCTTGCTCTGTGTTCCACCCCAGCGGGCGGGGGTCATATCCTGACTGGCTCGTCCTTGTCGGGCGACACTGCAGACCCCACTGCAGGCCCCGCTGCAGAGCCCCCTGCAGACCCTGCTGCAGACCCCGCTAGAAATGGAACACATGTAACCCGAGCACAACCCCAGCAGGTTTCTGCTCCCACAGGTCACACAAAGCACCCCCCCCCCCCGGTGGTCTAGGCCTAGTAGGCCCTGAGAGGTGGGGGATGGAGGGTGGGCTGTGCTCCCTCCCCAATGGCTACAGTGACAGCCAGGAGCTGCTGGAGAAAGCATGCGAACAGCCCCATTCAAAGGCCCCACATGCTCCTCGGAGCCCACAGTGGGGGCTTCTGTCACGCAGAAGCTGCGGGTCCCAGACCAGCCCCTGGGGCCCCAGGACAAAGGTCTGGAACTGACCCCTGGGAGCACAGAACCAGAACGGCTCCCAGCTAATGGCTTGGGGGGCCTCTGACAGACCCCTTCCTGTGCTGCTGAGCAAACAGGTGAGGTGGGGGCAGGTGCCTCTGATCGGGACACCAACGAGCGATGGAGGCTCAGATCCTGCTTTCCAGAAGCAACACCAGAGACTTGAGTGTCACCAAGCACCAAGTTGGCAACTTATTCTCCCAGCTCAAGAAAACACGCCTGCACTCCCACCGCAACCTTGCAGTCTTCCAAAAAATATTTACGTGTTTAAAAATCAATTCTCCGTGAAAACAAAACCACTCTTACTACTTCCTTCAAAACCCTGGATCAAACTAAACTGTGGCTCTCATCACAGTGCTTGTCTGGCAGCTCCCACCCCCAGGCATGTCTGCTCATGTCTGTGACTCCCCAAGTGACGCAGTCTGGGGACACAGCCCTGATCTCTGACCCCGCATCCTTGGGTGCACACCCCAACATGGAAGGGGGGAAGCCAGGCCCCCCGGCTGAGCACGGGGAGCCTTGGGGCCACCTGAGAAAGCCCAGGGCAGCCAGCCCGGCAACCTGGCTCTAGGACTGACACCCTGCCCAAGTGTTCACCTGCACCACCACCCCTGCCAGCAGGCCAGCAGGCCAGCAGGCCGCAGCTGCAAAGGAGAGGTCCGGGGACCCGAAAGCCCCACTCCACCCAGGGGACTGAGTACAGCTAACCAGCAAGCAGGAACACCGGGCCGAGTTAAAAAATGCTGCCCTAGAGGGATCCCACTGTGACCCGGGCTGACCCCCAGCAGAGGTGACGTTCCTAAACTGCAGGAGCCTTTTCCTTTCATCCTATAGGATTTCTGGGCGGTTTTTTACTAACAATTTCCGCTGGGTGGGCCAGCCGACACTGGACAAGAGGTCCCCAGTTGAGGCCCCAAGTTCTCATGCCACCGACACACAAACAGGCTGCTTGCTCTGGCCCACAAAACCTCACCCAACTCCCTGAGCAGCTTCCGTGCTGCCTCACAACACAAGCACCCCGGCTGCACTGAGCAGAAAGTACCAGAAGGGCCTGACCCAGATGGGCTGGGATACACAGCTCTTCCCTAAGTCAAAACAGCAACTTCACTTCACAGTTAAAGTTTTAAGGCTACTTCTAAACACTTAGTGGAGAATGTGACCTTCACTGAGGCAAACACAGCACCATATCAGCCCCTGAACACAAAACCAACTGAGGACAGGCAAGGCCCCAAGTCCATCCTTCGGTGTAGCTATAGATAAAGACAAATGCTACCTGCCCTCCCAGCCTGGAACTTCCTGCTACTCTGGCCACCAGGGATCCTGTCAGTGAAACTGCAAGCAGGAGTGGACGGCAATCCCGGGGTGATGTCTCCCAGCAAAACAACACAACTGCTGTGTCTTCTAAAAATCAACCATGTAGGGCAGCCCTGGTGGCTCAGGGGTTTAGCGCTGCCTTTAGCTCAGGGCGTGATCCTGGAGACCCTGGATCGAGTCCCACATCAGGCTCCCTGCATGGAGCCTGCTTCTCTCTCTGTCTGTGTCTCTGCCTCTCTCTCTGTATGTCTCTCATGAATAAATAAATAAAATCTTTTTTTTTTCTGTATTTACTTCAAGTTTTATTTTATTTTTTATTTTTTTATTTTTTTTAAATCTTTTTTTTAAATTTTTATTTATTATTTATGATAGTCACACACAGAGAGAGAGAGAGAGGCAGAGACACAGGCAGAGGGAGAAGCAGGCTCCATGCACCGGGAGCCTGACGTGGGATTCGATCCCGGGTCTCCAGGATCATGCCCTGAGCCAAAGGCAGGCGCCAAACTGCTGCGCCACCCAGGGATCCCTATTTTTTATTTTTTTAATAATAAATTTATTTTTTATTGGTGTTCAATTTGCCAACATACAGAATAACTCCCAGTGCTCATCCCATCAAGTGCCCCCCTCAGTGCCCGTCACCCATTCACCCCACCTCCCGCCCTCCTCCCCTTCCACCATCCCTAGTTCGTTTCCCAGAGTTAGGAGTCTTTATGTTCTGTCTCCTTTTCTGATATTTCCTACCCAAATAAATAAAATCTTAAAAAAAAAATCAACCATGTAAAATCACTGTAAAGTGTCCTCGGGCCACACAGCAATGGAGAAACTCTACTCTAGAAAAGACTGAGCTGTGGCCTGGTAGGGCTGTGGTCTCTCCCCAGGAGCAGCAGGTGCCCAGCACTTCTCATCCCTCAGCTCAGCTCCTAGTCTATTCCAGGCAAGAAGGGCACAGAAGTCAGGGCTCCCCAGCCCCTCCCAGCCCCATTCGTAGGACACAGGCTCAACCCCTGCAGTGAGCAGAGAATACTTTCCTACCCTAGTTTGTCCACACTGGGAAGAGCAAACCAAGGAGACCTGGGGTTACAATCCCCTCAGTGCATGCATTCCAAGGAGGGGCTCAGAGGCTCTGCCTCAGGATGGGGCACATAGAACTAGCTCTCCCGACAGGGACTAACTTTGGTTAGAACAGAGCACAAGCAAGTTCAAGCTTAAGGCACCAACAAGAACAGTGGGGGACTCGGTAGTGGAGCAGGTAAGAGGAAGAGAGCAAGTGAGACAGCACACCTGCTGTTTATCAGGTGAAAGCAACCAAGGAGAGGCCTCCTGGGGACACAGCAGTCGTCAAAGACAATCCTCAAGATCCCCTTGCCTGGCTTCAACTGATCAGACCTGAAAGTGCACACCACAGGGTGTTACCAAAACCAATGGAGCAAACTACCAGCCCTTTGTGGAGGCTAACAGGTCAGTGATTCCAACGGAAGGAGGCCACCCAGGAGCCTGATGGGACCCAGGAGAGTCAAAGACTTAGCTGGCACCACGGCCGGGCTGGGAGAGGAGAGGTTTGGAATTGGCACAGGTCTAGGCAATTCACTAAACAATAAGCAAGCTTCCCTCCACAAAGGGGTGGGGGCCCAGGATCCAGAGTTCCTACAATATTTTACAACACACAGTTTCAACAAAATATTTGAGAATTGCAAAGAAATGGGAAAGTAGCCCATACACAGAAGGAAAATAAAAGGAAACAAAATGACTTTTGAAGGGACACAGCCACTGGACTTAGCAGAAATGACTGCAAAACAGTTATAAACATGTTCAAAGAACTAAAGGAAATCATAAAGTAAAGGAGGGCATAACGACAATGTCTCGTCAGATAGAAAATCAATAGAAAGAGAAGGTACCAAATGAAAATTCAGAAATGGAAAGTTAAAATAGCTGAAATATAAATCTCACAACAGAAGCTCCACATGAGATTTGAGTTGGCAGAGGGGTCAGTGAACTTGATGACAGGTCAACAGAGATGATGCAATCTGATAACCAATGAGAAAATAGAATTGAGAAAAATGAACAGACCCCACAGAGAAATGTGAAACAAAATTAAACATATCAATATATGCAAAATGGGTGCACTGAGGGTAGAGAGAGAAGAAAAATATTCAAAGAAGCAATTACTGAAAACTTCCCAAATTTTATGAAAACATTAATCTACACTCCCACAAAGTTCAACCAACAACAAGGAGAATAAATACAAAGATGTCTACACCCTCACACATAGTCTACAAGTTGAAAAGAAAAAAAAAAAAAAAAAATCTGGGATCCCTGGGTGGCGCAGCGGTTTAGCGCCTGCCTTTGGCCCAGGGCGTGATCCTGGAGACCTGGGATCGAATCCCACGTCGGGCTCCCGGTGCATGGAGCCTGCTTCTCCCTCTGCCTATGTCTCTCTCTCTCTCTCTCTCTCTCTCTCTCTGTGTGTGTGTGTGTGTGTGACTATCATAAATAAATTTTAAAAATTTAATTAATTAATTAAAATTTTAAAAAAATCTTGAAATCAAAAAGAAAAAAAATGACTACTATATTTGAAACACTGAAAAGAAACTGTCAACTGAGATTCTTACATTCAGGAAACTTTTTTCTCAAAACAAAAGCAAAAAAAAAAAAAAAAGACATTCTCAAATAAGAACTTAGAGAATTTGTTGTTAGCAGACCCAACTTCAGGAAATACTAAAAATAAATTCTTCACGCTGAAAGCAAGTGACATCAGACAATAATGTTGATGTACATGAAAAAACAAAGAGGGTAAGGGCAATTATGTACGTAATTATAAAAGATAGAGTAAGTGGGTATTTTTTCTTTCCTCTCTTAACTGATTAAAAAATTAGTATAAGTTAAGTTAGTACAAATAGATAGTGCTAAGAAACATATTTAACCCTTAAAGCAACCACTAAGGAAATAGAATATATATGGTTTAAAAGATCACTAAGATGGGGTGCCTGGCGGGCTCAGTTGGTGAAGGGCCCACCTTCAGCCCAGATTGTAACCTCCAGTTCCTGGGATCAAGTTCTGGTCAGGTTCCCTGCTCAATGGGGAGTCTGCTTCTCCCTTTACCTGTGGTTCTGCCTGCTTGCACTCCCTCTCTCAAATGAATAAATAAAATCTTTTTTTTAAAAAAAGTAAAAGAGGGCAGCCTGGGTGGCTCAGTGGTTTAGTGTCACCTTCAGCATAGGGTGTGATCCTGGAGACCCAGGATCAAGTCCCATATCAGGCTCCCTTCATGGAACCTGATTTCTCCCTCTGCCTGTGTCTCTGCCAATCTGTGTGTGTGTGTGTGTGCGTGTGTGTGTGTGTGTGTGTGTGTCTTATGAATAAATAAATAAAATATTTTTAAAATTTTTAAAAAGTAAAAGAATGGGAAAAAACACCATACAACAGCAACCATAGATCAGGAATAGCTATAGTAAGATCAGAAAGAAACAGACTTTAAAACAAAACAAAATTATTGGAAATAGAGGAACAGTTTATAACCATAAAAGGCCAATCCATCAGTTAGATAAAACTATAAACATAAACACAGATGCACCTAACAACTGTCCCCCAAAACACAGAGGGCAAAACCTGACAGAAGTGAAAAGAAAACTGAATAATTCAAAAATAGTGGGAGATTTCCACATATGGTCTTAGTAATGGGTATGACGACCAGACAGGGACAAAGGAAAGACCTGAACTCCGTGAAGCTAACGGACTCACAGTGCATGTCAGGCTTACAGGCATGCCCAGGACAGACCTTCTGCAAGGCCATGACACAAGCCCCAATATAAAATGACTGGAATAATAACAAAGAATATTGTCCAATTACAATGGACTGAATTAGAAATCAGTAACAGATGGAAATCTGGGGATTTCACAAATATGTGCAAATTAAACAACATACAAAAATAAAAAGTGGGTCAAAGAAGTATTCTCAAGGAAATTAGAAAATATTTAAGACCAATTAAAATGAAAGCACAATATACCAAAACTTGTAGATGCACTGGAAGCATTTGTTAGAACTTTATGGCTAAAAATGCCACATTTAAAAAGAAAAGGGGGTTCCCTGGGTGGCTCAGCGGTTTAGCGCCACCTTCAGCCCAGGGTGTGATCCTGGAGACCAGGGATCCAGTCCCACATCAAGCTCCCTGCTTGGAGACTGCCTCTCCCTCTGCCTCTGTCTCTGCCTCTCTGTGTGTGTGTGTCTCTCTTGAATAAATAAAATCTTAAAAAAAAATAAAAAGAAAAAATATTTAATTTTTTAAAAAGATTATATTTATTTATTCATGAGAGAGGCAGAGACACAGGCAGAGGCAGAGGGAGGAGCAGGCTCCATGCAGGGAGCCCAATGCGGGACTCAATCCTGGGTCTCCAGGTTCACGCCCTGGGCTGAAGGCAGACACCCAACCGCTAAGCCACTCAGGCGTCCCAAGAAAAAACATTTCAAACCAATAGTCTAACCTTCTTCCCTTAGGAAAGTAGGAAAAGCAAACTAAATCCAAAGTAAGCAGAAGGAAAGAAATAAATACTAGAATTAAAATAAACACAGTAGAGAATAGAAAAACAACAAAGAAAATCGACAAAACCAAAAATTGGTTCTTTTGGGGGAAAGAAAACCAATAAAATTGACAAACCTTTAGCTAGAACAACCAAGAGAAAAAAGAAAGAGGAAAGGACCGACGCTACTCCAGTCAGGGATGAACAAGGAACCACTGCACAGGAAACAAAAATAAGACGAAAAGTATTCATCAGCAAATGAGGGTAAGTGGACAAATTCCAAGAAACCGTGAAGAATAACTCAGGAAGAAATAGAAAATCTGAATAGACTTATAAGAAGAGACTGACCTGGAAATTTTAATACTTTCCACAAAGGGAAGTCCAGGCCCAGAGAGCTTCACTGGCTCATTCTACCAAAGAATCAATAAACTTGCAATTAGACGTACACAGGCCCTCGAGATCCAGCCACAGTCAGTGAATAGGGAAAACACGGCACAGCGACCACCATGCTCGCAGGGACTAGAACGTCATTATTCCAACCACTATGAGGAAATTATAACTACATGGTAAGACAGACATGCCAATCATCACTACAATAGTGATATTACAATATATGAACGTATCGGCATGCTGTACACCTTAAATTTCCACAATGTTATATATCAAATATATTTCAATTAAAAAACAAACCCTCCTAGAAGGAAATGTAGGGAGCTCCTTGACACTGGTCTCATGTTGAGTGTTTGGATCTAATGCCAAAAGCAAAGGAAACAAAAGCAAAAGTAAAGAACTGGGATTGCATCAAACTGAAAGCTGCCACACAACAGAGAAAACCATTAAAGCACATAAGGAGACACCACCTCCACCTGCCAGAGGGACTCTTCTCAAAAACACAAGAAACCGCAGGTGCTGGCGAGGATGTGGTAGAAAGGGAGCCCTGTGTGCTGCTGCTGGGAGTGCAAGCTGCTGTGTCCACAGGACACAGCACGGACACTGTTCTGCAAGAAACTAAAAATAGAAATACCCTACAACAGCAATTCCACGAAGAGGGGTTTATCCGAAGCAAACAAAAACATAGATTCAAACAGACACGCGCACCCCTACATCTGCAGCAGCCAAGATTGGGAAGCACCCCAAGAACACGTGGTGTGTATGAACAACAGGATCGTACTCAGCATCAGAAAGGAAGATGTCCTGCTATCTGCGGACAGAGGGAGGGACCCTGTCTCACTCTAAGGGAGCCAGGTCAGTCAGGAGAACAAACTCCAGATGGTTGCATTTATAAGTGGAATCTAAAGAAGTGAGACAGCCCACAGATACAGAGGACAGACCGGTGGGGGATTCCGGCTACGCAAAACGGGTGAGGGGTCACAAGGTACGAGGTTTAGTTACAGAATAAACAGGTCACAGGGATGGAAGGCACAGCTCGCTGACTGTGGCTGACAATACTGTGCCATGATACTATGCCGCGTATTTGAAAGCAGCTCAGCGAGAGATCTTAAGTCATCATAAACAAAATTTTTTTGATGACTGATACTAAACTTACTATATACTTGAAGCTAATGTTATATGTTAGTTATATCTCAATTTAAAAAATTGTTTAAGATATTATTTATTTATTCATGAGACACAGAGAGAGGCAGGGAGAGAAGCAGGCTCCCTCTGGGGAGCCCAATGTGGGACTCGATCCTAGGACCCCTAGGTCACCCCTGAGCCAAAGGCAGGTGCTCAACCACTGAGCCCCCCAAGTGTCCTCAATTAAAAAAAAATGTCTTAATAAAGAATTAAAAAAAAAAAAGAATTGATAGCAATCCTTTACAAACTTAAAACAAAATAGAAGAGGAGGGAACATTTCCATTCCCAACCCGTCTTCCCAAACCAGTACTATCCTGATACTGAAACCAAAGTCCTCACAAGAATTAAAAAGAAAAAACAAAACAAAACAAAACAAAGGCAGACCATATCCCTTATGAATCTGGACACAAAAATCCTTGACATAGTCCTAGCAGTGGAATCCAGCAACTTATAAAAAGGATCTTAGCTCACGGCGAGATGGGCTTGATCCCAAGAATGCCATGTTGGTCCAACATACAACGTCAATCAATGCAGAATGAAAGACAAAACTACACAATCATCTCAACACAGAGAGGGAAGCATCAAACTTCAACACCAGGGATCCCTTGGTGACTCAGTGGTTTGGTGCCTGCCTTCAGCCCAGGACATGACCCTGGGGTTCCTGGATCAAGTCCCACGTCGGGCTCCTTGCATGGAGCCTGCTTCTCCCTCTGGCTCTGCCTTTCTCTCTCCCCCTCTCTCTGTGTGTGTGTGTGTGTGTGTGTGTCTGTCATGCATAAATGAATAAAATCTTAAAAAAAAAAAAAAAAAACTTCAACACTGTTTCATGGTAAAAAAAACACTCCACAAACTCAAAGTAGGAAGGTTCCTGCATCATGTAACAGGAGGCAGCTATGTGGGATCCGCGCCAACACTGTGCCTGGTGGTGACAGACGCCTTCCTGTGAAGCCCGGGAGCACAACAAGCAGGTCCAGGCTCACAGTGCAGCCACCTCTGACTCCAGGGGGACGAGGCAAGAATCAGAAGAAGCATCCAGATTGCAGAGGAGAAAGCAACACTACCTCTCTGCACAGAGGACATGATCTTTTTTCAAAAAAAAAAAAAAAAAGATTTATTTATTCATGAGAGACACAGAGAGAGGCAGAGATACAAGCAGAGGGAGAAGCAGGCTCCCTGCACAGAACCTGACGTGAGACTTGATCCCAGAACCCCGGGATCATGACCTGAGCCAAAGGCAGGCAGCCAACTGCTGATTCCCCCAGGCATCCCAAGGATATGATTGTACACAGAGAAATCCCAAGGGACACACCAAAAAGCTATTTGAACTAATGAATGAGGCCAGCAAAGCTGCAGAACACAAGATCCATATGTGAAATTCAACTTTATTTCTACAAGATTTCACTAAACCACCTGACATGAAGCCACAAACCAGTTCCATTTTCCATAGCATCAAAAGGAGTAAAACATTTGGGGATGAATCTAACACAAACTTGTACCCTCACCTGTTTCACTCCCGCGTCCCCGGTTTCTCTCCCCCCCACCCTCTGCCCAGTGCTCACACACGCTGGGCAGGCTCTAGAAACTAGCTCATGCTTCAGAACAGCAGGCTCTGGGTTGGTTAGCTTGCTGGAGACATGGCCACACTTAGTAAACCGAGTCACAGGCTGGGAGCATGCTGGTAAGGGCTGAGCAGGCTGGGGAGGTGAGGGGTCCTGGGGCAGCCCCGCGCGGTAGTACGTACCCAGATACAACCGCCTGGGGGGCACCTTGACTTCTTCGTCCTTATTATCTGCAGCTACATTTAAAGAAACAGAAAGAAGGAAGAGACAGAAACAGACTGGTTTTAACACTCATTAGCGGCTGTGGCTCCCGCCCTCTTTGCGTTTCTTTTTTAAAGAACAAAAAAACTAAAAACATTGCAACAGAAGGGCAAGGTCTTGGTTTCCCGGTTATTAGGAAATTCACTTTTTAAACTATTTTTCCTCCAAACCTAGCCTCCTTCCAACAGAAGTGCCTGGAGAAGGAGGAGGAGATCTAGGCGAACATGAAAGGTTACCTCGTCTTCCCCTCCTCTGAAGTCAGGGCCCATGGAGTCCAGCTGCGCTGACAGGCAGCCCAGGCCACCTCTACTCACCCCAAGACGCGAGTACGCAGTGCCCCAGGAGGCTCTCTGGGGGCTGCTCCAGCAAGCGTCCTTGGGGACGCACAGAAACACCCATGTGGAAGGGGAGCCAGCTCAGCCTGGGACCCGAAAGGCACGTAGCTCACACATAAGGCCGCAGTCCACGGTGCCAGAACGGCACCAGCAAGCCCCAGAGGACCCTATCCTGGGGGACCCCGCTCCCCCGTGGCCCGGCTACACCGCAGACCCTACACCCCTGTGCCGTGCTGCCCAGGAGGCCACCCAGACTCCGAGCCTCCAGGCTGCAGCCGGGACTCTGTCTGGAAGATGATGGAAGGTGCCCTACACTCGGGGCATGGGTTTATCTGCCAGGTGGCGAGGCTCCACCTCTAAAAAGGACAGTGTGCATGTCAGCAGCTGAACACTGGATTGGCTCCACGGCTTGGGGCCAGCAGGTGCCCCAGCCCTGTCCAAGGGAACTGGCTGCCCAGCCCACAAGGGCTCCTTGGACAGCGTCCTGCTGTCCCCGCCGCCCACACTCCCATGCCCCTGGCACCACAGCCTGGAAGTGCTGGGCTCTGAACACCCAGGCCTGGCCTGACACAGCCCTTCCTTCTATTTCTTGCTTGAGACCAACTTCACCTCTGCAGACACTTCCTCCACAGAGGAAGGGGGAGGGGACGCAGGGGATGTGGGCCTGGACGGCACCCACACCCTGTCCCCTCCTCGGGCCTCACCATGCCCAGACACGGGCAGAGCCTGGGAACCCGCCAGAACGGCTGGGTGTGGCAGAGGCCCAGGACTGGGCAGGGTGGATGGGTGGAGAGCCACAGGGGCACCATCCACAACCACCATCTTCAGCGCTGAACGTGTCCTGCAAACCAGGCACTGAGGATCCAAAACAATGTTGGAGCCTGGTCACTGCCCGCTGCCCAAGGCATCCCCGTCCCTGCCTGCTGGTTCCAGGGGGATAGGTCCAGGCCACAGGTGCGATGCTGCATGACTGCCATGACCACAACATTAAAGACAGAGCGCCCACCCAGGTCACAGTTGTGCGCGCAGAGCTAGGCCACCACGTGGTACAAAGCTGAGGCCACTTAAGGTCATCCCACACACGAGTGGGGAGAGAAGGGACAGAGGGAGGGACAGAGTAAAGGGACCCGGCAGATGGCTGTGGGGTGGTCCCTGCTGACAGCAATGCGTGAGCATCTCGCCATCTTCCCAAGTCACCCCATGCTGGGCTACTCGTCCAGCAGCCACGGAAACCGGGACAGAACACGACCAGAAAGAAGTCCTGGCATGAGTTCTGTTGGGAGGGCCACCGGTTTAGGACAAGTAGAGGGCAGGCCAGAGAGCTGTGAGCCGCATCCAGGGGCTTCCCTGGATCCACTGCACGGAGGGACCCCCCAGAGTGGTGCGCAAGGGCTGCGGGGGGGCAGTGGCCACAGGATGACTCGGAGACCAGGGCCCCAGGAGGAGATCCAGGCAAGACCCACGGGATGTGGGGCCTGACGTTCCGGGGCACCAACCAACCCTTAAAATGCAGAATGGCTCACAGATGAACACCTTCTGGGGCGGGGGGGGGGGGGGGTCCTCGGTGTCCATCCTCAGAATTGGATGTGATCCCCCCGCCCCCGTGTTTCTTATGGTTTTCTCCAGACATAACTACACACAATAAAAATGTATCCGTTTAAAGCATAATGGGCAGTGGTTTTCAGGGTGTTCAGAGCTGCACCACCTCGACCGCGGTCAGCACGCTCCTCACCTCCATCCTCCACCCCCCACCCACCTCCCCAGACACTTCCGTTCCCTAGTGACCACCTGACTGAGCCACAGATGGAACAAACCAGAACCAGCCCAGCTCGATGGTGGCACGCCCATACGGAGGTGCCAATCCCTGAGACCACAGGGAGCCTGGTCACTGATTGCAAGGCAATCCAATGGTGAGGGCGTCGTCCTGGGACCCCCGGTAAGACGGTGCTCCTGGAGCCCCCTGACCAAGACCCTGGTGAGGAGACGGGGAATTGAGTCCTGCCACTCCCCACCCTTGGGGCCTTGGGGGAGCACATGGAAATCAGCCACGCAATGAGGGTGTAGACTCAGCAAGAGGGGTCAGCGTGCCCAACCTCTGAGATAACCAAGGTCCGCATGGCGTCTCCCACCTCTGAGATAGCCAAGGACACCCTCAACCCCATAACGTGACCAGAGCATGGCCTCCAGGGCTCCTTGGGGAAATGGCCGAGGCCTAGTCCGGGTGCACCCAGAGCTCCACGTCGCCCTGAGGTCAGGGGTCCAAGGGACCACTCGTCTGGGCCAGAGGTCAGGAGCCGACTTGAAGAGGGTCCTGGAGGCACACAGGCATAAATGAGGCCTCACCATCCAATATGGGATCTTACATCTGGATGCTCGGGACAGAAAAACAATGTGATCACTGTCACAAGATGCTAAGGAAACGATTTTGAGAACTTGCAAATAAAGAGAAGGAAGCGATCACTTCCCTTTCATCAACAGAGATCACCACTGGATAAGTGAATAGCACGTCCAAGGGGACGCATGTGCCCAGAGGAGCCCTCCAGCCAGCGGGTGCACCTGCGGGCTCACGACAGATGGGTCTATGTGCTGGGTGCCCATCACCACAGCATCCCAGCTGACTACACATCTGAGAGAGGTACCACCCCGGGCAGAACACATGAGCCAAACCCAGACATGACCCAACCCCGGGACCTGGCTTTGTGTCTGTTGTACATGTTCCTTCAGGTGGCATACTGGGGATGGGAAGCCGTGACGTCCGAGCAGCCAGCAGAAGCCAAGCGGGCCCCTCCATGCAAGGCCTCTTGAGTGTCGCCTGCAGACGCAGGACACGGCCCACATGCAGAGGGGGCTCGGCCTCCCTGTGCTCCCCGCGTGCCCCCGGGGGCACACGGTCAGCCCCCCCCCCCAGTCAAGGCCCCGTGTGACAGCAGAGCAGCTCCAGGGAACCAAGGGATGTCGGGGGGTGGGGGGGCTGTGGGTGAGAGAGAGCTGGTGCCATGTCCTGCCTGCCACCTGACCCAAGGACAGAGCCGCTGGCAAGCAGGAAGGAGGCCACCGGACATGGATGTCTACACCACACCTTGGATCATGATCAAATCCACTTTCCACAGCTGATGGTGGTGTTACGGCGCTTTCCAAAGTCCTCATCTTGCAGAGATGCAGCACGAACCACCCGCAGACACAGCGGTTCTGGAAGTTGCTCCAAAACCTGCAGGTGGACAATGTGAACAGGGCCTGGGCGTGGCTGCAGGGACGTGACAACACAGGGGGCGCACCGAGGCTTGGCACGTCTCAGGTTCTCCACAAGGAAACGTGAGAGATGAGCCCACGGAGGTCACACCAGACCTCACTCCAGCTACGGGTGCCTGCACAGCAGCTCCTCCAGGACATTTCTTCCTAAAACATGGGAGCCCGGCCATCCTCAGAGGCGCAGGCATGGCTGGCAGCCCAAGGTGGATGATCAAGGGCCCAGAAAGAACCCCCAGGGGACTGAGGCAGATTTAAGAATTTGACCCTTGGGGCAGCCCGGGTGGCTCCGCGGTTTATCATCTGCCTTTGGCCCATGGCATGGTCTGGGTGACCCGGGATCGAGTCCCACGTCGGGCTCCCTGCATGGAGCCTGCTTCTTCCTCAGCCTGTGTCTCTGCCTCTGTGTGTGTGTGTGCGTGTGTGTCTCTCATGAATAAGTAGATGGAATCTTTAAAAAAAAAAAAAAAAAGAATTTGACCCTCAGTTTGGAAAGATCCCAACTTTGTGGGTGGAGATAGTCTGCAACCATGTCCCTGAATTCCCAGTTATCAACTTTGGACGCCTGCACAGATACTATCTGCTTCTACCTTACGTTCCTCTCTCTTCCCCAAAACGTCAACAAGCATGTACTGCTCTTTATAATCAGATAAGAATTCATATATCTATTTTTTTAAATAACCTGCTTTTTTTGGGCACGTAGGTGGCTCAGCTGGTGAGTGTCTGCCTTCAGCCCGGGGTCTGATCCTGCAGACTGGGGATCGAGGCCCAGGTCGGGCTCCCCGCATGGACCCTGCTTCTCCCTCTGCCTGTGTTTCTGCCTCTCTCTGTGTGTCCATCATGGATAAATACATAAAATCTTTTTTTTTTTTCACCGATGCAAACACACGAGGGTTTATAAAATCTTTTAAATAAATAAATAAACACCCTGCTTTTTCTCCTCTGAGTCCTTTTTTTGTTGTTTTGTTGTCCAAGGTTTATTGAAGATATTATAGCATAGCAGAAAGATTCAAACAACACCCCGTGGTGGTTTTTTTGTTTTTTTTAAAGATTTTATTTTAAAACTGAGCCACCCAGGCTGCACCATCCCCGTGGTGTTTTGAAATTCATCCCAACTGTAGGCTGAGTGACCTGCAGGTTGGACAGGCTTCCAAAGTCCAAGAGTTTCAATATCTCCTTAGTGTCAGGATCTACCTTGATGATCTCCTGATCCAGGGCTGAAACCTCAGGCACGTAATTATCCCTCCTTTCTCTCTCCTCCTCCTGCAACTTGATGGAGATGCCTCTCACCAGACCCCGCTGAATCTGCTTCATCAGCTATGTGACATAGCCTGCGATCGTGTTGCAGAGCTTCTCGCTGGGGATGATGGCCATCTCCTCACACACGTGCTTATTGGTGTAGAAGTCATTGCCCAGGTGTGTGTAGTACTTCTTGATGATGACTCAGGCTACCTTCTTCACAGTTGTGGTGCACACGCAGCCCATGTTGGCGGGTATAGTAAAAGAGCTCTCCTTTGATTCCATTTATTTCTTTAATCTCAACTTCCAAGCTAAACTGCTGACCTTCAAAATTAAAAACCTCTATAAAAGACGCTCATAAAACATTGAAGCTTCCATTAGTGTTTCAGGCTGCCCGCCTACTCCATGAGAACACTGGCACACGGCTACTCCAGTATCCCCACACCGAGTACTTGACAGGGCAACCTCTCCAACGCCCCTCAGAAAGCGCTGGGCAGTGGGGGCCACAACCTTCCCCAGGGAGGCCCAGCACTGGGTCCCATGACCCCGCAGCTCCCAGCCTGAAGCAGTCACGGTCTCTACAACCCACACAACCCACCCTCCCACTTCTGGCTGAGGAAAGGAAAGGAAACCACATTTCACTGAAAAGCCTCCCTTAGGGACATGCTGTGTATCTCACACAAAAGTATGTAAATCAAACTAAATTCGAGAACTAAGGTGAGTCTCAGGAATTCTCACATATCTGGCCAAGTCCCAGCATGTGGGGTTTAGGGGCGGGTCTTCCACCCAAAGTTTTAGGGCCCAGGGGTCATGAGACACAGTCCGTAGAGAGGCATCCAGCCAGGCAGGGGCAGGCCCGCCATCCCGGGGGCTGCTGTGCCGAGGGGCAAGGCCGAGCCCACCACAACCCTGCCCGCGTGTCTGTCCACAGAACTCTAGCCTCACGTCAGCGTCTCCTCACGGACCCCGCGCAGGGGTGCATCACCACCGCCATGAGTCAACATGAACCTGACGGCCTAGGACAGACTCATCACCTCAGCATCTGGGAACGAGGGGCCCCATGGCCTCACCAGGCCAAAACCAGGGTGCGGTCCTTCTGAGGGTCCAGGCAAGAGCCCGCATCCTGCTCTCTTGACCTGTCGGCAGAATCAGCTGCTGAAGCTCAGGGCCCCTCATCCTCGCTGGCTGGACAAGGAGATGAGGGCCCCGGGGGGGATGAGGACAATTCCAGCCCCTCAAGCCTGCTGTACACTGGGCCCCCGTCCCTGCCCCATGTGCCGCAGGTCCATCCCTGACCACCTCCTGTATCCCCTTCCCTTCTGAGGCCTGCACTGACACGGGGCCCCCAGACAGTCCAGGACAACCACCCCCCAACAGCCTTGCCTCATCATCTCTGCAGCCCTGGCTCCCAGCCATGAACGGACCTGGGCTCCATGCACCTGCTCATCACAGAGAGTCATTTGTTACGATGCAGGTGGCAGCCCTGTCCCTAGAACCTGGGATTTGCTATTTTAACTGAATCCATTCTAGTTCATCAGAAATACTCCTCCTGGAGGGATTTATACACAACAGAAGACAGTAAGACGGAGCGAGAACCCAGTGCCCTGCTCACCCTCACCTGCGAATCAACCGGAAGACCTGCATTTCAACGAGGTCACCAAGATGTTGGACCCAGACCCCACGCCATGGCCTGGACACACGCAGCCACCATATGTGACACCCACTCACCAGAGCCTTCGTGCAATTTCCAACAGGATCAGACTCCCAGTCTCACATTTCAGAGCCTGAGGCACAGCTGACAGCATGCATCCTCCTCTGCCCATCCCTCATCCGTGGGTGAGCAGAACGACGGAGCCCACGGCACCTTGGCACTGCAGTGAGGGAGGGCCCTTGGGTCACGGGGGATGGGGGCAGAGAAGGTAATGCCACCCGCCCCCAGGCTGGGGTCAGCCCTGCTCTCAGCCCTGCATCCCCTCACAGCAGGGAAATGAGATCAGACCCGAAGAGAAGACGGTCACAGAGCAGACAGGTGGTCTCCGTGGTGCAGGGATGCTCCTGGGCCAGGGTTGCCTGTCAGAGCCACAGGCTGACCTATTTTCTATGAAAACTGACATCGGCCTCCCTTTACCTCACTCTAAAAACAGAAGCCACACAGAGGAAAGGATCCGCTTGCACGGCAAGAACAGAGGCTCAGGGATAGAAACGCAGGAGCTCACATCCCCAGGAGCCTCACACCCAACAAACCGGTGGGAACGGTCGTGGGAGGAAGCGTGGACAGTAAACACACATGGATCAAAGCGAGGGCTGTGTTCCCCCTCCTGCTGGAGAACTGGAGGAAGGCCTCCGCCCTCCACCCTCAGACACACAACAGCCCAGCAGGAGCTTCTTTAAAGGAAAAGGCAAAAGCACGGAGGACATTCTATTCCCCAAGGCTCAGGGTCACAGAGCGGCATGTCCTCGTCCAGCTGGATTGCCCCCCAAGGGCCCAATCAGGCCACGACCCCGCCAGACCATGAACATGACTATGGGTGAACGTGTAATGGGACGGGAGAGAGCCCAGTTCCCTCAGCCACAGGCCCCCAGTACCCGCGAGGCAAAGCCACACACGGAGAGAAAATCGTCCTCTTGGGTGATGTCCTCTGACCTGGTTGGGCCAAGGAGATGCCAGCACCCGACCCCAATTCAGCAGCCCCACGTGACCATCACGGGGCCAGGAACACAGACTGTTAATAATTTGCCCAAATTCCAGGGAAGCAGTGGTAACATTTTAAATAAACACGGAGTACAAGGAAATCACAAACATCCGTCTGCGGCAGCCAGAGCCGCTGGGGTAGCAGCCAACCCCACACCCAGGGCAAGCGTGGCTTGTGGACTTAGTGCTTTATTCCCAAAGTTGCACATCACCAACCTGCAAAGAAACGGCGTTTTACGTTCAGCTCATTTGTCACGCGGACTTCAGTGCACAGCTTCAACATCAGTAACATGGTCAAGATCATGACTATGCTCTGCCAGAGGAGCGGCGACTCAAAATGCCTTCCAAACCTGGGGAGGTAAAGAGACCATGGTGTCAGGAGGGCCCTTGGACACCTGGGGCTCATGGCCCTTCCCTGCCCAGGTCCCAACCCAGGCCCCACGGCCACCTCCTGAGCGGCCCCCAGCACTCTCATCTGTCACAGCCAGCAGCCCTGAGTGCCGAGCCCTCCACAGTCCACAGAAGACGGCGGGGCAGGTGGGGTGTGAGCACTCCTGGACAGTTGGGCCAAACTCCATGACAGCCCTCTGCATGGACACCTCTCGAGAGCCACATTCCCCCCGCCCCCGGGAGCCACGGATGACGGTGTGAGTGGGTCTCCGAGCTCTCTCGCCACACAGCCAGGTGCCTGCCACAGAGACCCCAGCCCCCACTGGGAAGCTCATGGCTCCAAGACCACCTGATTCCCTGGGAGAGTCCAGGGGCAATAGGAAGCCTGCCTCCTCTTGAGATGAGCAGGGACAGCAGGGTCAGAGGCCAGAGCAGCCCATGGTATGAGCAGACTTTGGGGACCCAGGGCATTCCCAACCAGAGGAGGAGAAGGCAGCTGAGGGCACAGCCTCCCTCTCCCCCTGAGGCCCTGACATCCTGTCCAGGCCTCCTGCCCACTGTCCACCTCCTGCCCCCGCCCAAGCCTCCTGCCCACTATCTAACCCCCGCCCCTGCCCAGGCCTCCTACCCACTGTCCACCTCCTGCCCAGGCCTCCTGCCCAGCTCTCATGCCTTCCTGTTGATGCTTTTCTAGTGGTGAAGTGTGTTGTCCACTCAAGCTCCTGACGGTGAGAACCACAGCCTAGTGACCAGCACAAGCTGACCCATCAGCAGACCCCAAGCCCCGGGGGCTGAGAATAGCACTGCCCTCCACACACCAGCTGGGTCTCCGCTATGGCCACCAGAACCACTGGCACCATGACACGTTGACCCAGGCCCCTTTCCAGGGCTAGGCCTGGATTGACCTGACATCCTTTGAGGCCCCAACCCCAGTTCTAGCCTGAATATTCTGGGGCAGGAAACCCACCAGGTCTGGCTACAATGTTACCTGAAGGGACATCCCTGAAACTCGAGCCGGTGGTCAACACACCGAAGCCAGGAGGCCCTGCATGCAGTCCACTCTCCCAGCTGCTGCTGAAAAGCAGAAGATGCAAAGAAACACCCTCAGCCCCACCTCCTGTCCCTCACTCTGGCCTGAGTCTACACCCTGCTCCCCCCACAGAGAGATGGTTACCAGGAGCTGACAGCCAAGGCTCAGGAGGAGCGTACCCACAACACAGAGTGGGGAAGAGCTCCCCGCGGGCCTGGGCCTGGGCATAGGTGCTCCCAGAGACACCACCTGCCGGCCAGCGGCCACAAGAATTACACTGAAGCAGTGAGCAATCACGACAGGACCTTAGCGGCCAGGCTTCTGTGGGATGAGGTTCGACACGGCCGTTCCTTCAGCCCAAGAGTGCGTCTTGCAAAAGTCTGTCTACGCGGTAAGAAGATCTACCTACACAGTAAGGAAAAAACAATGTTCCTTAACGTAGAGGAACTGACCCTCATGTGTGCCCTGGTGCCTCAGGCAGCTTCTTCAAGCCCAAGTTTGTGAACACACTTCGCTGCAGGAGTTTAACCCACCTGAGGGCCTCTCAGGGCCCTGCATGCCTGACAGGATGCGCCCCACCTGGGGCAAGCCGGCCCAGCGGTGAGAAGGTGCCACCTAGAGGGGAGCCACCCCCCAGTAAGGACCCCCAGGGAGGTCAGGCAACCAGGAAAAGCCAGCATTTCCGTGGGGAGTGAAGGGCCAAGACACCTGAGCCGGGACAAGCATTCTTCACTGGTCCCAGAGGTGAGTGCCTGGTGCACATCCCCTGAGCAAAAGACAGAACAGGCCAGTGGTCACAGAGGTTCGGGCTCATGCCACTTGGGCCCAGAAGGGCAGAGGAGCCAGGATGCAGACAGTGGACAGCTCCACGACCACCAGAGTCCTCCGGCCTCCCCAGGAAATGTCACCTAGGATCCTGCTGCTCCATCTGAGCTGCTCCAGGAAACACAGGAAAGAAGCTGAAATGCTAGGCCAGAGCCAGAACGGGCTGATAAGCCAGATTGGAGTAATGAGGAGGTGCAGCCAGGAGCAGCTGCGGGTGCCCTGGGGCTTCCTAAGCCAGTGGCATGGGCTGGGGGGCTCACAGACTCCACCGCAGGGGCTCCAGGGCCTGAGCCTTGTCTCTTCTCTAACGTGCGGCTAGAACCTCTACTTAAGGACCTTTCTAGTCATTTCTAGGAACTGGATCCCACTGGTTACCTAGCTGACCCGAGGTCAACTCATTGTTAGGTAAAGGTCAGACAAAGGCGCAGCCCAAGTTCAATGTCTGCCAAATGAGACGGGGATACCTCCATCCTGCGCAGGCGGGGAAGAATAAGTTACTCTGGGGTTCCTCACCACAAGCTTATTTCCAGTTTTAAGGTTGAGGATGTGCAGCTTGGGCCATTTTGTGAGAAAGGCCACTTGTTTTTTTAACACTCAACAGAAATGATGACTAGAAAAACCGTGGGCCAAGAAATCAAGGTTTGCATGTTCCCATAAACCATACACCAAAACTGAATCCAGGTGAACTCAGTGTTTACAATAAAAACAAGACCATTTAAAGCAGGAGGGAGGGAGCAGAGGTGAATAATTAACCGATTTTAGAAATACAAGCTAAATGAGATACAAAATTGCAAAAAGCACAACTTTCCACAAATACACAAGAGACAAAGTAAATATGAAACAAGGTTCAGGTCATCAGTCATTTTTAACAGTTAATTAAAATAGAAAGATACCATTTTTCACATGTTAAATTGCTGAAGGCTTTTCTTCCTTCACAGCCAATGACCTAAACTGACGGCAACGTCTACTCTCCTCTCCAGCCGGAGAGTGCAGGTGCGCATGTCTCAGGAGAGGTGATGGGCCCACTGGGACAAGCCAGAGCAAGGGCGCCCAGGAACACTGTGCACCTGTCTCCCCCAGGACGGTACAGGCTGCGGAGGGCAAGCCACCGCGTCTGAGCTGCTTTCCACAGGGAACACCCCTCAGGTCTTCAGAGTTATGGGAAAGCTCAAGTGGAAAGAAGTTGTGTATCTACTTTCCTGTGTCACACTGCTCCATCTTAGCGAGTGTCACTATGTGCTCAGCGGTGCAGTCCCTCTGACAAGATGTCACTGCACCTGTGACACAATGTCAGGGCACCTGTGATACAGTGTTACTACATCTCCAACAGGCCCTGCCACTTATTTTGGACACAATGTCACTGCATCTGACACAGTGTTACTACAGGTGACTACGCTGCTATATCTCTGAGACAATGTTTCCACCCAATGCAAGTGAGCTTCAAGACATCTCCCTGGTTGCCCAAGGCTCTGGCCAGGAAGGCCTTGCAATGCTGTCCACTCACCCTGGCCTCCGCCCTCCCATCCTCTACAAAATCACAAGCCTGCGAGTATCAGTTCCAAGGCTCCATGAATCCCTTCTCCTGATGCTGCTCTTCTGAGGCAAAATCCTACACATCAGCACTTCACAGACTATTATCTGCCGAATGCTTGTTTTACAAAAGGATGATGAGAATTGTACAAAAGGAAGTAGAGGTGCACAAGTTTCGGAAACCCAGGCTTTACATGGCCCAGCTGGCCTCGCTGCAGGACTGTGAAGCTGCTCCCAAGTCTTGCACCCCACATCTGTGGGCAGATCCTGGACTAGAGCTGAGGTGTCAGCCAACTCCAGGAAACGCACTCCTCAGTTCTAAGCAGGACGACTGGTGTAGACCCTGCTCCATGTCACCTGGAGCCTCCATCACCCATACATGTGTGCATGATCCCCTCCACACGATGCTTCCACTGAAGTGAAGCCCCGCAGCCTCCAGACCAGTCTCCAACCCTACTGAGTCCTACGGGAGCCATCCATGAAGCATGGAGGACCCAGGAGCAAGACAGAAAAGGGAGGCTGAGCATCACCATCAGAGGGGCAGGATCCAGGCTGGGGCACAGAGGTACATGTCACCTACAGCCCTCATTGGAGCCCGGCCTATCCCAGGTTCACACAGGAACCCCAAGTACCAGACTACATGAAATGCAGGAAAAGTGCACCCCTGGGCCAGGGAGACACGAGGAGGGACTGGTGCACCGCCAGCTGCCACATCTCCTAGACCCTGGTAGAGGCAGCCAACCGAGGTGACCCAGGGCGGCCCAGGCCACGGACTCGGGGAAGGACAGACAGACTCGCCAACAGACAGAGCTCAGAATCACACAACCAGCCGCCCACACCGGGTTAGGAGGGAACGCAAAGCTGGTCTGAGGCCCGCGGGGGAGAGAACTCCCGGTCCACATGCAAGGACTCGGGGTCCCCTTCTGACCTCTCCACCCAAGGTACGTGGGTGTGCGTCACATATTCTATCCTCTCGCTGTGATGGTGAAGGTGAGCGCACTGAAGGACACACCTGGGGTTTTCCCCAGGAGAAGCTGACCTCAGGCCCCCCCATTGTGAGAGAAAATCTGCTCCTCCACCTGAGTCTGGGACTCCGAGCAGCCCTCGGGGTACTCAGCTCACCGTTCAGCTACCATTGGACTTCAGGACCTGCCTCCGGTCAGCCTTGACAAGATCAAGGCTGTTTCACAAGGAAGAAGCCACGTGCCACCTTGAAGAGTGGTCTCTGCCCTCAGCCACAGGAAAACGAGGAACCTTCAAAATGTGAGTTTTCAACTTGTGCCAAGGAAACATATAAGCAGCGCTGACCCCTTGTTCCAAGGCAGCCTTGCCCAGAGACAAACCTGGTGACACGATAAGTCCTCCCGGCAGGAGCTGCCTCGTCACCTCACCTTTAAAAGCCCCAGACGAGGGCAAAACTAACACAGTGAAAATGGGTGCAAGGTGGCCTGGAGCCACAGCTGGATGGGATGGAAAGAAGCAGAGCAAAGCTCTGGTGACAGGAAGGGGACGTTGTCAAACCCACCAAACTGCACACTCACAGTGGTCAATTCTAGTTAAATCATACCTCAGCAAGATTGAGTTAAAAATGAATTAGCAAAAAACAGGATTACTCAGCGACCAAAACGCCAAGAGGAGGGGCACCTGGGTGGCTCAGTCTGTCATGTGTCCAGTGGAGATCATGATCTACAGGTCATGAGATCTAGCTCCCCCTCCCCCGCACCTCTGTACTGGACGCCCAGTCCCTCCAGGATATTCCCCTGCCCCTCCACCACCTCCCTCCCTCTCTTAAAGAAAATGAGGTTACGGGATCCCTGGGTGGCTCAGCGATTTAACCTCTGCCTTCGGCCCAGGGCATGATCCTGGGATCCTGGGATCCCGGGACTGAGTCCTGCATCGGGCTGCCTTCATGGAGCCTGCTTCTCCCTCTGCCTGTGTCTCTGCCCCTCTCTCTCTCTCTCATGAATAAATAAAATCTTAAAAAAAAAAAAAAAAAAAAAAAGCTATAAGACATCATTTCATTTCCTCTGAAACTTCCCCCTCCCAGACAAGTCTGGCTTTAGCAGTGAGTCCCTCACCACAATGCAAATGATAATAAGAGGAAGCTGAGCAGGGAGTGGCAAGAATTACCAGAAAGTTGACTTTCCTATTAAAACAAAACAAAACCACACACACCAGAGAAGGCGGAGGGAACAGCCTTCCCTGCACATGGCTCCTGAGCACTCTTTCCTGTCAGGCCCCGAGGTCCCCTCCCAAGGGCTCAGTGGTCAGGATGAAGCCCCCTTCCTACAGCTCTTCATCTTTTGCTAGTCTTCATCGCTACTTCTGTTTCTCCCTCCCACTCCCGTGGAAACCCTGAGGGCAGGGACCCAGTCCCAGGACCTTGCCCAACATCCAGGAGTCTGTGGGAACACATACGATGACATACGAGTGACAGCTGCAGATATGAAGGTTACAGGTCAGACTGTCCACTCCCTTCCCACCATCGTCCCTGGGATCCCACCATCATCCCCGGGAAATAGTGTCATGCACGTCACCAGCTCCTTTTAAAAGTACACACACTGCGGCCACCACCCCACCCGGAATCCCCACAGAGAGGAAGCCGTCTCTCTGGAAGCCCCCGACTCACCAGAAGAGTATCCGTAAAATATTAGCCACCAGGAGCACCAGGCACACGTAGGTAGAGAAGCCCTCAGCATTCTGAGTCCTCCGGATGTCCCTGTACTGGGGGATATAGGGCACCACCCCTCCGAAGACCATGGCCCCGGCTGCCCCCCAGGAAACCAGCTGGTGCAAGGGGACCAGAAGCCAATCCAAGCCTTCTGCCTCCATTCCGGTGTCCCCCGGGCGGGCGGGTCTCTGCTCTCAGGCCTCCCGGCGCCCCCGCATCGCTGCAGCCGCCGGGTGCGGAGCCTGGCGGGACAGGACAGGAGGTGAGGACGCCGGGGGGAGGGGAGCCTCGAGGTCAGCGGGTTGCTCCCAGAGCTGCGCCACGACCCCTCCTCCGGCACCGGCGCCCCAGGGAGCTCCCGCGCGCAACCGGCCCCCAGCGGACGGAGGTGCGGGGCCACGGCGGGGGACGCGGGACCAGGGCTTGTGGGCTCCCTCGGTCGGGGGGAGGCTCCGTTCCCGAGCGGGGGCCGCACACGGCCGAGGGGGCGGAGCACGCTCCACCCGGGGCGAGCATGCTCAGTCCGGGGAGCGCGCCCGCGGGGGAGGGAGGTGGCTGCTCCCGGGCCAGGACGCACGGCCGGGCGGGGGCGGGGGCGCACGGAGGCCGAGGGCTCGGGGCTGGGACAGCCTGCACCCCTGCACCCCTGCACCCCTGCACCCCTGCACCCCAGCCAGGAGCGCACGCCCCACACACACACCCGCGCTGCGCCCGCGTCCACACGCGGCTGCGGATCCCGAGCCCAACCCTTACCGCCGGCCCCGCCCGTCCGTCCTGCTTCCTCCGTCCGTCTGTCCGTCCAGCCGCCGCAGCCCCGCCTCCGCGTGACGTCACAATACGGGACTCCCGCCCCCCGGGCCGGGCGGTGTTAGGTCCTAGAGAGCGCCGGGCGGGCGGGGAGGGTCGGGGCTGGGGGTCACGGTGGCCCCGCCGGCCCTCGCCGCCCCGGTCGGGGAGCGCCTGCCCGGGGAGGCCGCCCCGACAGAGCCAGGGACGCGCGTGAACGCGTCCACACCGGTGCCCGGGCGAGGGGCGCTGTGCACGCGGCGCGCCACGGGGAGCAGAGGACCCGGCCCTGCCTCTGGCCGAGGTCTGCGCGGGGCCCGGGACCCCCCTCCTGGGGACCCGGCAGGGCCCGAGCGCCCCCAGGTAGTCCCAGCGGTCCTTCCACCGCGGCACTTTCTAACGAGTCGCGGTGGGGATGAGGGGGCTCCCGGGGTAGTGGGGGGGCTCCTGGGGGCGGTTCCCGGGGTGAGGGGCTCCCCCGGTTGGCGGGGTTGGCGGGAAAGGCTCGCGGGGTGAGGGGGGCTCCCCATCTGGATGCGCGGTGAGCCGCGGGGCAGCAGCAGTCAGACATTGTGGTGACAGGAGGTTAACCTGGTCTCTGGTGAGGTGAAGTGCGGCCCTTCTGGGGTCACTTCCACACATGTGCCGTGGCCCAGGGCAGCGCCAGGACTGCCTCTCAGGGCACAGAGTCCCCACTGACAGATAAAATAGGATCTCCGGAGTTCCCTGACCAAGGGGCGCCCCAGAGCCCTGCTGCAGGGGCACTGCACGTGCATGAAGCCCAGGCCCGGGTTGGATGGAGGAGCAGCGAGGGCCCTGGTGAGAAGCCAGCCGCCCATGGACCCAGGACCCTTGCAGGTGGGATTGGAGGGAGAGAAGACCAACCACAGGGCCCCAGGACTTTGTCTCAACAACCACAGCCCTGAAACCTCCCAAAAGGGAAGGCCTGGTGATGACAAAGGGTGACCCTGGGACCCCACACTGGCTGCAGCCTTCCCACCCCAGGTGCAGCCTGTCCTCCTGCTTCCTACCCTAGGTTTTATGAGAAATCATGGGAACAGCTCCAACGTGAGACTAACTGCCAAGTAAGCCTGGGGTAACCAGGAGGACCTCAGTAGAACACAGGCCCATTCAGTCCCCTCCAATCTCTGAGGCTGACCTTAGGGATTTCTGAGTCATTGCTACTCAAAATATCCCCAGGAAGCAAGCGTCAGGAATGTATGGGGGGAAAACACCACAGACACAGACAAGGAAGCCATGGCAGGACTAAGAGGGGGGAAAATGGGTGTTCCTCTGTAGCCACCACCTCCCCTGAGCTCTGAAGACCCTGGAATGTTTCAGTCTGTTCTGGAGGTTGTAGTAAGGCCATAGGAGTAT
This sequence comes from Vulpes vulpes, assembly GCF_048418805.1. Classification (NCBI taxonomy): domain Eukaryota; kingdom Metazoa; phylum Chordata; class Mammalia; order Carnivora; family Canidae; genus Vulpes; species Vulpes vulpes. Next base: position 58,418,186 of record NC_132784.1, read on the forward strand.
CTGGGTCACAGCTGCTGATCCTGTTAGTCCTGGCAGATGCAAGCAAATTGATCACCAGCCCATAGCCACCTGTTGTTCCAGCTCCATCAAAGTGTGTCAGGTGGAGCACCGACACCAGACAGCATTGCCAGGGCCCAGCATTCTTTTTTTTTTTTTAAGATGTATTTTTATTTATGATAGACACAGAGAGAGAGAGAGGCAGAGAAACAGGCAGAGGGAGAAGCAGGCTCCATGCCGGAGCCCGACGTGGGACTCGATCCTGGGACTCCAGGACTGCGCCCTGGGCCAAAGGCAGGCCCTAAACCGCCAAGCCACCCAGGGATCCCGGGTCCAGCATTCTTGGTCTAGGACTTCAACCCAAAAAGGTCTCCAGTAAAGTGAGCCGATGACTAGAGAGTTAATTAGTGTCCTTCTAAACACCAACTGTCGGGACACATGGGTGGCTCAGTGGTTGAGCATCTGCACTTGGCTCAGGGTGTGATCCCATGGTCCTGGGATTGAGTCCCACATTGGGCTCCCCATAGGGAGCCTGCTTCTCCCTCTGCCTATGTCTCCGCCTCTCTCTGTGTCTCTCATGAATAAATAAATAAACATCAACTGTTTGGAATCAGAGTGGCACTGCCTGGTTAGAACCATCCATCAAGCAGAAAGGACGACAGTTCATCTGAGATGCTGCATATGACCCAAGGCTTCCTGCATTCCCAAACAAAAGAAGACAATCAAGCTATGCTAGGCCAGAAAATGGCCCCCAAATGCATCATCCTAATTCCCAGGACCTATGAATGCTACCTTATTTAAAAAAAAAAAAAATGCAGGGCACCTGGCTAATTCAGATGGTGGAACATGTGACTGGATCTGGGGTGACTTTGAGTTGTATGTTGAGTGTAAAGATGACTTAAAAATAAAAGTTTTTAGGGCAGTCTGGGTGGCTCGGTGATTTGGCACCACCTTCGGCCCAGGGTGTGATCCTGGAGTCGCAGGTTCGAGTCCCATGTCGGGCTCCACCCATGGAGCCTGCTTCTGTCTCTGCCTCTCTCTCTCTCTCTCTCTCTCTCTCTCTGTCTCTCATGAATAAATAAAATCTTAAAAATAAATAAATAAAAATAAAACTTTTTAAAAATAAAATTAAAATCTCCTTAAAAATGCAGGTGTGATTAAGTTAAGGATCTTGCTATAGGGAGATCATCCTGTATTGTCCAGGTGGGCCCTGAGTGTCATGTCATGTGTCCCTGTTAGTGGAAGAAAGAAGGAAGTGTGACCCACCATGGAGAAGACTGCGTAAAGAGGGAGCAGAGAGGCATGAAGACTGGATGGGGGCCACCCTACACCAGGGGATGCCAGCAGCCCCCGAAGCTGGAAGAGGAGGGTTTTCCCAGGAGCCTCCAGAAGGAGCACAGCCCTGCCCATACCCTGATTCTGGTCTCATAAAATGGATTTTGGACTTCTGGCCTAACGCTATGAGGGAATAAGCCAGCCAGTCTGTGGTGATTGGTTACAGCAGCCACCAGAAGCAAATGCAGAGGCCCCAGTGAAAGACCAACAGGATAGTGGGAGCCGGCCCAGAGGAGAGGAAGGACC